>NC_138373.1:76417489-76522490 GCF_054177405.1 Leptonychotes weddellii
TTTATTTATTTGACAGAGAGAGACACAGCGAGAGAGGGAACACAAGCAGGGGTAGTGGGAGAGGGAAAAGCAGGCCTCCCGCAGAGGAGGGAGCCCGATGCGGGGTTTCGATCCCAGGACCCTGGGACCATGACCTGAGCCAAAGGCAGACGCTTAACAACTGAGCCACCCAGGCACCCCGATTCAATTCTTTTTTATGGCTGAATAATATTCCATTGTATCCAAAGTGTATTTCTTTCTTTCTTTCTTTCTTTCTTTTTTTTTTTTTTTAAAGATTTTATTTATTTATTTGACAGAGAGAGACACAGTGAGAGAGGGAACACCAGCAGGGGAGTGGGAGAGGGAGAAGCAGCTTCCTGCTGAGCGGGGAGCCGATGTGGGGCTCGATCCCAGGACCCTGGGATCATGACCTGAGCCGAAGGCAGACGCTTAACGACTGAGCCACCCATACGCCCCTCTTTCTTTTTTTTTTTTTTTAAGATTTATTTATTTATTTATTTGAGAGAGAGTGAGTTGAGTGGTGGGAGGAGCAGAGGGAGAGGGAGAAGCAGACTTCCCCCGCTGAGCAGGGAGCCTGGTGTGAGGCTCGATTCCTGTACTCTGGGATTATGACCTGAGCCGAAGGCAGACACTTAACCAACTGAGCCACCCAGGTGCCCCCAAAGTGTATTTCTTTTTTTTTTTTTTAAGATTTTATTTATTTATTTGAGAGAGAGAATGAGATAGCATGAGAGGAGGGAGGGTCAGAGGGAGAAGCAGACCCCCCGCCGAGCAGGGAGCCCGATGCGGGACTCGATTCCGGGACTCCAGGATCATGACCTGAGCCGAAGGCAGTCGCTTAACCAACTGAGCCACCCAGGCGTCCCCAAAGTGTATTTCTTAATGGAATGTTTTCTGTCTCTCCTTAGTCGCAATGTCATTTTATTTATTTATTTATTTTGTCCTCAATTAGTTAAGTATCAAAAACTAGGAAAGTTCTTGATTTATTCATTCTCTTTATCTTGCATGTGCTTGAAGATGTGATATTAATAAATGTGAAAGAAAGTAGCCAAAGAGAGGTATTGGGTGCTTACAGCCAGAGGGGTAGGTGCAGCATATGCTGATCTTTGTCAGTCTCATTTCTTCGGAATGGTAAGCTTGTAGTTCTTAGTGTATCTCAGGGTTTCTCAGCTTTGGCACCCTTAACGTTTTGGGCGAGCAGATTCTTTGCTGTGGAGCTGTCCTTTGCATTGTAGGATGCTTAGCTGCATTCCTGGCCTCTACACACAGGTGACATTGTGACAACCAGATATGTTTTTTTTGTTGTTGTTGTTGTTTTTTTTTTTTTTTTAAAATATGTTTTTATTTTTTATTTTTTTTAAAGATTTTATTTTATTAATTGACAGAGAGAGAGACAGCGAGAGAGGGAACACAAGTAGGGGGAGTGGGAGAGGAGAAGCAGGCTTCCCGCCAAGCAGGGAGCCCGATGCGGGGCTCGATCCCAGGACCCCGGGATCATGACCCGAGCCGAAGGCAGTTGCTCAACCAACTGAGCCACCCAGGTGCCCCACAACCAGATATGTTTATTGACATTTCCAAATATTCCCTGGTGAGGATAGAATTGCCCCCAAAACAACTAATATCTATTGGCTTTGTGTTTAACTGCTGTCTCATTTGATTTAGACAATGACTCTGAGTTTGGGCATGCATTTCTATCCTGTTTTATAGAGAGAAACCAATTCAGAGAGACTGTGTGACTTGGAGACAGTGGTGTAGCTGGTAGGTGGTAAGACCAGAACCATATCTAGGTCTGCCTCTAGATCCAGTGCTGTTTTCCTTTAGACCATGTGGATACGCTTTAGATTTGTCTTTCTGTAAAAGAAAAGAAAAAAGAGTCAGTTTAGTGCTGCAAGGAGAATAAAAAAGAGGAAATAGGGGCACCTCGGTGGCTCAGTGGGTTAAGCATCTGCCTTCGGCATGGGTCATGATCCCACAGTCCTGGGATCGAGCCCCATGTTGGGCTCACTGCTCAGCGGGGAGCCTGCTTCTCCTTCCTCCTGCTCATGGCTTGCTCTCTCTCTCTCAAATAAATAATAAATAAAATCTTAAAAAAAAAAAAAAAAAAGAGGAAGTAGATTTATCTCAATCTGTTGCCCAATCCATTTTTCCATGTTTCAACACAAGTCTATTTTCTTTCAGAGATTTGCGGTAAAACTCTACGTTCATAGTTTTTTGTTTATATTTTATGTAACTCACATTTACACTTTTTGTTTCAGGATTATATCCATCGAGTAGGTCGAACTGCTCGAGCTGGGCGTTCGGGAAAGGCTATCACCTTTGTCACACAGTAAGTGAATTGACTTCAGGGGCAGAACAATGGAGAGAAAAGAGCAGAGCTTTGGAGCCGACTGACTCGGCGCCTGACTTTGCCATTTACTCTAATCGTCCCTTAACCTCCCTCATGCTGTTTTCATCATTTGTAAAATGGAAATAATACCTACCTAGCAGGGTCTTAATGAGGGTTGGTGATACACATGTAGAAGATCTAGTATGGTGTTTGGCACACAGAAGCACACAGAGAAACCCCTGCTGTTTTTTTCAGCTGCTGAAGCTGGAGCGCAGTGACCTTTCCCTCAACTCAAAGTATTAGAATAATTATTTTGGTTTTCTTTCTAAAAGGAACAAATTTTTATGTAGCCAGGGTTTTTCTGGGAGTAAAGAATACATTGGCCAGTTTCTAGTGGACTGTACAGAAGATGGCATGTAATCAGTATTCCGAAGAGGAATAATGGGTTTGGTAGTGTTTAAAACTGGCCTTTGTTGTATCATATCACATAATGTATACTTTTGGAATGGACAGACATTTGCATTGTCAGCCAACCAAAGCCATGCCAATTTTCCTTCCTCAGGTATGATGTGGAACTCTTCCAGCGC
This sequence comes from Leptonychotes weddellii, assembly GCF_054177405.1. Taxonomy (NCBI): domain Eukaryota; kingdom Metazoa; phylum Chordata; class Mammalia; order Carnivora; family Phocidae; genus Leptonychotes; species Leptonychotes weddellii. The sequence continues at coordinate 76,420,403 of NC_138373.1, forward strand.
ATAGAACACTTAATTGGGAAGAAATTGCCTGTGTTTCCAACACAGGATGATGAGGTTATGATGCTGACAGAACGTGTGACCGAAGCCCAGAGATTTGCTCGCATGGTATGCAACTTATTTTCTCACCAACTTAAATGCAAACAGTGTTAGCTGTGTGCTAGACGCTGTTGTATGAATCCTCCTAACAAACCACGGAACTCAGTATTATTTTAATCCAATTTTAAGATGAGCATACTAAGGTATAGAGATGGTAGGTAATTTGAATAGGGGTTTGGGCTCAGTATGACCACAGTGACCACATGCTCAGCCTCTCTTCCGTGTTTCATGTGTAGCAAGAAAACCTTTGGATTTGAGATCAGAAGACCCAGCTGTGAATAGGACATTGTGGGTTTGGACAGTGCATCTAACCTCTCAGAATCAGTTCCTCACCTGAAAAATTGGGAATAATAATTACCTTGATACTGTACAAGGGTTTTTTTTGGCACCAGATAAGCTAACGTGAGCTGCATAGTTACTAATAGTAAGTAGCAGTAATAATAGTGGTGGGGATATACGGGAAGATTCTAAAGGAGAATCCTAGCTCCCTATAGTTCTAGTTTGAGAGATAAGGCAACTGAGTAGCCGATGTGTGGACTTGTTTTTGTTTTCCTGCTTACATGGAATTTTTTGGTATTTTGGTTTATAAAAGTATTATATGTACATTGGAAAAAATTTCAGAAAATACAGAAAAGATTAAAATAGCAAAGGAAACATAAGCCATCCCGCACAGAGAACATTTGGCTATTGATAACATTTGGCTAATTTTCCTTTTTTAGCCATACTTAGATTTTTATCTAACTGTATATGATTAACATTTTTCTGTTTTAACAAATAGAGAGCCATGTGATCACTTCTTAATGGCTACAGAGAATTCCATTATGAATATATAACACGACTTTTATTCGTGCATGTTTATGCTTTTTCACATGTTTTGTACTTTAAGTGGTACCATGTTGGACATCCTAATATGTATAGCTTTGCATACTTGCTTCTTTTGAATAAGTTCTTAGAAGTAGAATTAATTGTTGGGCCGAATTAATTGTTGGGCATTCATAGAGAATGCCAGATTTCCCGCCCCTCCCCCCTGAAAAGCTGTAGCAGTTTAAACTGTCAGTGACAGTACATGTGGATGTCCCCACACCTTGACCAATAAGAGGTATTACCATTCTCTTAAATCTTTGCTACCATGTGAAAATAATAGCTTATTGTTTTAATTTTCATGTAAACATTTTTGTGTATTGGGATTTTGGTCTTATCCCTTTGCGAATGTGAGGTGTTAGGGAGTTACTTAGTGTTTGAGTTTAGGGAGAGGAGACCAGGATGTGTTACCCTCTGTGACAGTAACTTTCACTCCCATCCTTTCTCTTTTCTTGCAGGAGTTAAGGGAGCACGGGGAAAAGAAGAAACGCACGCGGGAGGACGCTGGGGACAACGATGACACGGAGGGTGCTATGGGTGTCAGGAACAAGGTGGCTGGAGGAAAAAGGAAGAAACGGAAAGGCCGTTAATTTCTCTTACAAAGACTCGACTTCAGCCTTCTGTTCCATAAAAGGGGATTGTAGGAAAGAATGAAACCTCCTCCGGCAGAGTTCCTCAGACCGGAATCTGTCAGAATCATGTCCAGAACCTCCTCTCAGTACTCGTTCCCCTTCTGTAGAGCACCATGACTGCAGACTGGCTTTTCTAGCACTGAAGTCAGCTTTGGGTCCTTGGAAACGACCTGAGTAGGATGTGCTCTTCTTTCACTTGACGTAGACCTTTTGCTCTTTCAGCTGAAAGTCAAGGACTAGGTTGATGAAACGCTGGACCTGTTATTGTAAAGGGAAGCTCCTACGTCTGTAAAATGGTGATACTTTAAGCAGTCTCAGCTTGTGCTTCATTAGACCTAATGTGGAATAATAAATTTAAATATTATTTTTAAAAGATTCAGACTCCTTGAAGACCTTTATAGGTTGAGGGACTTTAGAGATTTAAGTAAGATCTTGCTAATAGGTAAGAAACTGGGAGTGGCAGTTATGTGGCAGATTCATTGCTCATCCATAATTAAGATAAACATTATTTATGATTTAAAAAAATCCACAAAGGGGGCGCCTGGGTGGCTCAGTTGGTTGAGCAACTGCCTTCGGCTCAGGTCATGATCATGGAGTCCCAGATTGAATTCCCGCATCGAGCTCCCTGCTCAGCAGGGAGTCTGCTTCTCCCTCTGATCCTCCCCCCTCTCATGTGCTCTGTCTCTCATTCTCTCTCAAATAAATAAATAAAATCTTTAAAAAAAAAAGATCCACAAAGGAACAAGATGATGGATGGCTTTGAAAGGGAAGTCCTGCTTAAAAGGAGGTTGTGTTTTTTTTGGTGATGGACCAAAGTCTGTAAGTAAGACTGCAGATTCTGTTAGATCACTAAATAGATTCACTTCCCTGGCTTCTTGGATTAAACACTTGGATAGGAAGACTGGTTTCTTATATAGACTCTTATCCCCACGTAACTAGAGTTAAGATCAAGAAGCATCAAAAATAAGGGTAATTCCAAGACCCAATTTCACCCCCTTGTCATCGATGCTCATTGGCTAATACCCTTTCTTTTGTCTCCATCTACTGGGTGATGTAACTCAGGAGAAGTAAATCTGGGCCATCAGCTCCTGGAGACAAAATAGACCGTGGCTCTTTAGGGACTGGGTGGGATAGGGGAGAGTTGATAGAATGCAGAAACAACTGTGAGCTTCATGGTTGTGAACAGTCTTGTGCTCTTTTAACTCAGAAGATGCCTAATCATGGGGTGCCTGGGTGGCTCAGTTGGTTGAGCGACTGCCTTCGGCTCAGGTCATGATCCTGGAATCCTGGGATCGAGTCCCACATCGGGCTCCCGGCTCAGTGGGGAGCCTGCTTCTCCCTCCGGCCCTCTCCCCTCTCATGCTGTTTCTCTCTCTCTCTCTCTCAAATAAATAAATAAATAAAATCTTTTAAAAAAAAAAAAAAAAAAAGAAGATGCCTAATCATTTTTGGCAAATGTAACAATTTTATTAGAAGAGGATGTGTCTGGAGTGGCAGAACCAGGGTGAAGAGGTTACAGTGATTTAAGATTGATAATGAATTTTGGCAGAAGAGAAACTTTCCATATATATTTTAATGAAAAGTACGTGTTTCAATGATTGTGTTTCTTAGAGTCAAAGTGGTGAGAAGTGAAAAGTAGACGTCAGTAAAATTCTCTGTGGTAGTCAGGTGTGGACTGTTGATTGCAGGAAGATCTTTATAAACATAGGTGGTGGGGTACATTCTGCCACAAATACATCCAAGAGGAATGCCTATGGGTAAGAAGGCATTTATAATTAATTGAAATCTAAATACATGGCTTATTTTGTTGTTTAGTTTGCTCCACATTTCATTGCTCCTCGTTATGGTGCATTTGAGCAAAGGTTAAGTTAGAGAAGTCAGAAGTCAGTAAGAAAGAAGGAAAGGAGAAAAAGGATAGAAAAGGAGAGGCAAGTAGTTGAGTGGAGCTGTAGTTGTGACTGTTTATTTTGAGTTGTGTGTACCACTGGAGGCTGATTCTTCCTGAATGTTGTATTTTTCTGATGGGACTCTCCAGGGTGGCTCAGGATAATAGCAACTCTCTCTGAGCCTTTGGGTAAAAGTGAATAGATGGTTGCTGTTTCAGTTCATTGGAGGACTTCAGAAGCAAGCTGGCATTGAATTGGGTGGTGGGTGGTGGGTAAGGAAGAGAGACTGGAATTATCCTAAAGGAGTCTGAAGTTTCTAAATAGGTAGGGATCTCTCACATAGGATCTGTAGACACCTGAAGGTATGCATATTTCTGGGGAGACCAAAAGGGTTAAAAACTGCTCTAAAGCTTAGCTGTTGTCTCTAAAGTATATACGTAATTATGCTTTGCTAGGATGGGACAATAGGCCACTCAGTGAAGAAATGTGAATGATCTGTCTTTGGGCATATTAGGAGGTCCAGACCATAAGCTAGGGTCCCACACAGGATGAGTAAAGATGTTACTGTGAAGGATAGGAGGCACAGAAATAAATAAATGTGATCTGTTAGTGAATAAGGACAGAGCTGTGGGTTTGTACCATTAATCGGATCTGTTCTTGTTCCCTTAGCCTCTGAGGCAAGGTTGCGAGGTCTTGCTGTTAAAACCCTCATCGAGGTGTGTGTTAGTTTTCTAGGACTGCTGTAACAAAGTACTACACGTTGGGCGGCTTGAAACAAACTTACTGGGTCACGGTTCTGGAAGCTGGAAGTCCGATGAAGGTGTCAGCAGGGCCTTGTGCCTTCTGACACCTCAAGAGAAGACCCCTTCCTTGCCTCTTCCCAGCTTCTGGTGGCTGCCAGCAGTCTTGGTGGTCCTTGGCTTGTGGCTGTGTAGCTAATCTCTGCCTTCATCTGTATATAACCTTCCTCATGTGTCCTGTCTCCACATGGTCTTCCTCTGAGGGTACCAGCCACTGGGCGTAGGGTGTATGCTAATCCAGTATGACCTCATCTTAACTAATTATATCTGCGAAGACCCTATTTCCAAATAAGGTCACGTTCTGGAGTTCCAGGTAGACGTGAATTTTGGGGGGAGATTATTCAATCCAGTATGGACCTATCTTTTTGGACTGCTATGTTGTTTGGGGTTTAAGACTATATGGTGGAATAGAAGTGGTAGATAGAGTTGATGACGAAGTGGAGAAAAGACAGAAGATAGGGCTTCAGAAATGGTTAAGATGGGTGGAGGCAGAGAAGTTTAAAATGAGGGGTGCCTGTCTGGCTCAGTTGGTAGAGCACGTGACTCCTAATCTTGGGGTGGTAAGTTCGAACCCCATGTTGGGTATAGAGATGACTTAAAATCTTACAAAAATAAGTTGAAGATGATATTCTCTTAAATGAAATGTAAATTATCTTTGCAGTCAAGGTATCAAAGGCTCTAGTTTCAGGAATGGGGAGGGTGTTTCTGACCTTTCTGTTTCCTTCTTGGTGTAATTCCTTAGTTCTGTTTTCCTGATTTAAGAAACAGAGCCTTCAGCCTGGGTGGCTCAGTCAGTTGAGCGTCCGGCTCTTGATTTTGGCTCATGCTCACAAGATCAAGCCCTGTGTCGGGCTCCATGCTGGAGTGTGGGCCCTGCTTAAGAGTCTCTCTCTCCCTCTGCCACCCCCCCCATCTCACTCATTGTCTCTCTCTCTCTCCAAAAAAAAAAAAAGAAACAGCTTCAAAATAACCAACCAACCTCACCCCCTCCCCCAATTGCAAACAATTCCCACAGCTAATTTGTATGACTTCATAAAGGAAGTAGCTTACAATGTAAGCTGTAAGTCATGTAATGCTGGCCCAGAGATTTTCCCCCTATTTCTCATCTGAATCATGAAGCCACTTTATATAGTATTCATTGTATCTTGGCTTCATGATACTAGCTAGTTTCATTTTATTTTCTCTGTCTGAGCTGAAGTGAGATGAGGAAAATACCTCTACCTTATGAAGGGGTCCAAGGATCCCTGTGATAGGGTTTTAGTTGGGTCGGCTATTCCAGACTTAAAGCAGGCCCAGAATTCCATGCACTCTGGAACTTAAGGGTACTTGGAGGGGATTCTAGTGGTTGCCAGGAGGGGTCTAGACTCAACTAGCTTATCATGATGATTATTTTTTTTTAAGGATTTATTTACTTGAGAGAGAGCACAGAGGGAGAGGAGCAGGAGAGAGAAGCAGACTCCCCGCTGAGTAGGAGCCCAACAAGGGCTTGATCCCAGGACCCCAAGATCATGACCTGAGCGGAAGGCAGACTTTTATTTATTTTTTTTGAAGATTTTATTTATTTATTTGACAGAGACAGCGAGAGCAGGAACACAAGCGGGAGTGGGAGAGGGAGAAGCAGGCTTCCCGCTGAGCAGGGAGCCCGATGTGGGACTCGATCCCAGGACTCTGGGATCATGACCCAAGCCGAAGGCAGACGCTTAACGACTGAGCCACCCAGGCGCCCTAAAGGCAGACTTTTAACCAACTGAGCCACCCAGGCGCCCTGGTTATTCTTTCTTAGTCCCTTAAAAATGTGATGAATATCCTGGAACTTGGCTGACTATAAAAACATCTGGCTTATAGCCAAAGTGTTTTCCAGGTAGCTTCCTACCTGCAGATATCCAAAAATCTAAATCAGGGGTGCCTGGGTGGCTCAGTCAGTTAAGTGTCTGCCTTCTGCTCAGGTCATGATTCCGGGGTCCTGGGATCAAGCCCCCCCGCATCGAGCTCCCTGCTCACAGGGAGCCTGCTTCTCCCTCTCCTGCCTGGTTACCCGCCTTGCTTGTGCAGAGAGCACAAGCTCTCTCTTTCTGTCAAATAAATAAAATCTTAAAAAAAAAAAATCTAAATCAGAGACTATCTACCCCAGCTCCCTCAAAGCCTGGGAAAGGAGACCAGAAAGAACCACAAGCTGGGGCACTGGTCACAGAAAATGAAGGCATCCAAGTTATCAAAAGCAGGTAACAATAACGTCAAGAAAGTATGTTCCGAGAACTTGAATACAAATTTAGAGAATATACAAGAAGTTTTAATCCACATAGTTCTTAAGGTGAAATCTTGGCTCAGGGCAGATAATAAGTCAGGGTGTGAGTCATCTCTCTTCAGTTGGAATGACAAGAGACCCAGACCTTGGCACTAGAGATTCAAGGGTTATCCACACCCACATTCCTTTTCATGCCTCACCTGTCCCAGGTATGCACTAAAACTCCAGCTAAAAATAACTACAGAAACTCGATCTCTGGGAAATAGCACTGAACAGTCTAACCCTAAAGTGAAGAGCTGGTTTGTGCCAAATAGAAGAGAGACAGGAAGAAAATGGGCTCATGTGGGACCATGTAATCTCTAGGATGTGGGCCCTGATGTCTGTTTTTATTCTTGGAAGTTTTAATCTGCTCACAGCCATCCCTCCACCTGATACCTCCGTTAACCTGTGGATGCCATCTAGGGGCTGACAGAAACCAGAAGATGGGGGAATGCAATGGAGTGTGGCAAAATGTTAGTCAAGAGACCTGTTGACTTGCTGTGTGACCTCGTGGGAGTTACTGAATCTTGATTTCTCTCATTTGTTAATATGGAAATAAGAGAATCTATCCCATCTGCCTCCCAGAGTCTTGCACCTAGTTTTTGTTTTGCATTTTTAAATTCTGTCATCGCCCTCCCTTCCAGTATCTGCTATATCCCATCTACTGTGCCTGGTACCAGGAAGACAGTTCTGAAAAAAAGTTAGATGCTCCCTTTGCTGAACTCAGCCTTAGGTGAATGCAGTCTTAGCAATGTACTGTGATTATGCTTGCCTAGAGGGCAGGGACTGTGGCTTATTCATGGATGCAATTTTAACAACTTGTAGGGCCCAGCACACAGCAAATGTTCAATATCTGTCATTTTCTGGAACATACTATGTTTCAGCAACTTTACATGTGTGGTCTCTAGTTCTTGAACAATCCTGAAGAAAGGTAGATACTACTGTTCACATTATAAGCTGTGGGGCCAGATGGTCAAATCTGCTCCTTACTAGCTCTGGGACCTTTGGCAAGTTATTCAAACTTTCTGTGTTTCAGTATTATCTGAAGACATGCAGATAGCAATATACCTACCTTACAAGGTTGTGAGGTTTAAATGGGGTAGACTGGCTCATCATATGATTAGTATGTGTTAGCCATTATGAGTATATTATTGTTACTATTATCATAGATGGCTAAGTAGATTGCCCAGGTCATACAGCAGGTAAGGGCCCAAGCAAAATTTGGTTTCAAGACTCTACCCTTGATATTACATACACTGTGTGTGTGTGTATAACTTCATATTTGTCATTCAGTAAGTGCTTATTGAATGAATGATTGAGCCATAATATAGTATATATTTTTTCTTTTGGAAAAATTTCTTCTACCAGCAAATAAGTATTACCTAAATGAGCTTTCAGAGTCCACAGCCTATTTGCAAATTGGCAACAGCCTGGTGGGAGAATATGAAATTTTATTTCCACCAGTAGATGGCAGAAGGAAGAAAAGATACTTGTGAAAGGACAGGAGTTGTCACTCTGAGCAGAATGATTAATAATGAGACACAGTGGCTGATTACAAGGGCTCTTGGTGTCATGTCTGGCCTACAGTGACTAACGGGTGGGGGCCGGTGTGGGTATGAGAACTCCCCACAGGTATTTGAAGGGTGGCAGCCTTCGAGAAGATCTAGGCTGACCCACAGGATGGGCCCTGGGAGACTCAAGTACACAGAAGTTCAGATGTAGTAAGAAGAAAAAGTTGCCTTCTGCTCTTCTCCCAGCTCCACAGCCATAGTCCGCATTCTCCCCTTTTCATCTTATGAGCAGCTTTTTCTTTTCAAAAGTCTGCCCTTCCCTTCTAGGGTTTTGATGAAATCACTTCCCCTCTGTTTATGCCCTGCCCGCCCCTGCAACCTGAACCTACAGATACTGTTATTCCCTCTCTGCCAACCCCAGTACACGTTGTTTGTGTTTAGAATCTAAATTCTCCAAGCCATTAATCCCCTTCTGTTGTCGCCCTCTGTCTTACTGCATATCCATCTGGTAAGCCTTGTTGCCCTCCCTCTGTCAAACCAGCATGGTGCTGGTTAGCGGGTGAGCCACTCGTTGGTCTGTTCTGTTCTAAAAACCTGTCTTTCAGCTCCAAGTGACAGGGAAGTGTCCCTCTGGTTCCATAAGAGTAGTAGAAGCACTCAGGCATGGTGGTCAGAGACACTGGGCAAACTGCCGTCCCTGATTCCCCGTGCTGGCTCTCCTCCAGGCATTCCTTTGCGGGAGGAGTCTACCGATGACTCTGGCTTAATACCCGACTTCTTAGAAATTCGAACCCAACCTATTCAATCCAGTGCCAGCTTCAAAACAACATCCTTGTTATGTTTTCTGGGTGGGTCAAGAGAGCGGGGACCGCCAGAAGATTTCTTACTTGACATATTCTGTTTAGGTACATTCATAATGGCTCGTTTGTGATTCTTTATAATAAGAGAGAGCCCGCTGTGTGCTGGGCATTGGCTAGGGGCTTGGCATATGTTAGTTCATTTACTGGAAGTAATGACTCATTTCTTGAGGAAACCTAGAAAAGCTTGTTTATGATATGTTAAAACCACAACCTGATCATTCCTTATTCTGCATCTTCCATGACTGCGTATGTGCCTCCAAGGGTGTTCAGGGACTTTTGCAGGGAAGGCTTATGCTAACAAAATGAAGCGGAGGTTCCGGCACATCGTAGTTAATCTGTGGCTTCTGTTTTTCTTTCATTGATTTGGGTGGGATTCAAAGGGCTGGGGGTGAGGGGGAAGTGGGAAAGATGTCCCTCTTCACTGTAGTTTTGTGTTTTCGCCAAATCCCTAGAAAATGAATAAATTTGACGCTTGGACTCGGCCATAATATTCCCGTGTGCAGCCTCCCACAAAATCAGAACTTGAGGGTTGAGAGGATCTTGGCAATCAACCAGATTGTTCATTTTTCCTTCGAGTCAAGGAAAGTATGTGTGTGTTTATAAGTTTGGATATGTTTTATATTGTGCTCCTGAGGTTATAGCTATTTAAAGAGAGACTAAAATAGAGTCATTCTCTTCACAAAAGTTCTAGTGGAATTTTGTTCATAATACCTGCCTAAGGAAAAAAAAATGCTTGCTTTTTAGGACTAACATCTGAAGACTGGAGTCTCCTTTTGGAGAAGAGTGGTGGAAAATGTTGGGAACAAAAATGTGTTTTAGAAAACCCTGATCAGCCTAACCCATTTTCCTAATAAATACCAGTGTTGTCCCTAACCAGGTTCTGGGTGCTGTCTCTGGAGGAGTGTGGGTAAGTCACATTTCATGCCTCACCTCATCAGCATCTTTGTCCAGGTGAACTCCAATTATGTGCGATCACCAAGGGAAGCCAAGAGGGAGGCCAAAGTCGACATGAGGACGAGGGTCAGGCTGAGAAGTTCATGTGAGAATGGGGAAGAGTGGCACACCTCTCTGTTGATCCCCTGGGTAGGGTGCAGGGACAGAGAGGAAAGGAGGGAGAGCAGCGTGTCATGTGAGATTTATAACCTGTACATAAATGGCAGAATTTTATGGTACTTGGTACGGTCACTTCCTGCCCCTTCTCCTCCACTCTCCACACTCCCGGGGTGGGTCACTCTCGGGCCAGTGGCCTGTGGCGGGGCTCACTTCTCTCCCCGTGACCTAGAGGAGTGGTTTCCACGGTGGGCACATGCATCCAGGGGAGTGCATGATGGTTTTGGGGTGTGGGAAGAAGTAACTAGAATTTTTATTTAGACTTTATTTTAAACGCATCCTTTTCTGATTTCTATTTTTGTGTGTTTTAGAATGTACATAAAGTATGGGAATAATTTATAATAAACATATACAAATATGGAAGTTTGTTAAAATGTTATGTTAAATAGGGGTGCACTATCAAGATTTGAGACAAAAGCTCTAGGGAATTATTCTGACAACAGTCCTTTAAAAGAATTATTTCATGTTTCATTCTGAAATTAAATTTCAAACAAAACTCTGATACATCCATATACATATATATATTTTTTTCTTTTAACTTTTTTTTAGAGCAGTTTTAGGTTCACAGCAAAATTGAGAGGAAGGTACAGAGATTTCCCATATGTCTCCTCTCACTCACATGCACGGCCTCCCTTGTTATCTACAGTCTCCAGCAGAGAGTACATCGGTTACAATCCATGACCCTACGCTGACACATCACAGTCACCCAAAGTCCATAGTTTACCCCAGGGTTCATACTTGGGGTTGTGCATTCTGTGCATTGGACAAATGTTATTTACAACTATCGTATCATACAGAGTATTTTCACTGCCCTATAAATCCTGTGCTCTGCCTCTTCATCCCTTCTTGTACCCCCAAACCCTGGCAACCACTGATATTTTCTTTTTTAAGTTGAGGAAGTTCCCCTATATTCTTAGCTTGCTGAGAGTTTTTATCATGAATGGGTGTTGGATTTTGTTAAATACTTTTTTCTGCATCTGTTGATATGACCATGTGATTTTTCTTCTTTAGACTGTTGATGTGATGGATTACATTAATTGATTTTCAAATATTAAGCCAGCCTTGCATAACTGAGATAAATCCTACTTGGTCATGATATAGAATACTTTTTTTTTTAACATTATTATATTTGGTTTGATAATGTTTTGTTGAGAATTTTTGCTCTATGTTCATTGGAGATATTTGTCTATAGTTTTCTTGTAATGTCTGTGTCTGGTTTTGGTAATAGGGTAAGGCTGGTCTTAGAATGAGTTAAGAAATATTCCCTCTTCTATACTCTATTAGTATAATTTTTTTCCTTAAATGTTTGATTGACTTTACCAGAGAACTCCTCTGGGTCTGGTGCTTTCTGTTTTGGAAGGTTATTAACTACTGATTAAATTTCTTTAATAGATATAGGTCTATTCAGATAGTCTGTTTCTTTTCAGTACTTGGATATTCTCTTCTTTTTTTAATTTTTCAGTCTATGTTCTCCTTGCTTTTCAGGTTTGGAAGTTTGTACTAAGATATCCTCAAGCTCAGATATTCTTTCCTCAGCCATGTCCAGTCTATTGATAAACCCATTAAAATTTAAAATTAAATCCATTCAGTTCACAATGAACTGAAACCATTCATCAGTTACAGTTCAGGTTTTTCTACCCTGGCACTCATTCCCACAGTTGTTTGTTTTTTTAATCTCTCCTCTGGGAAGCCATGACTTCCTGTATTCATGTATCACTCTCCAATCTTGGGGGTTGCCGTTTGACATGTATCCTTACCTGTCTTATAGATCCTGGAAGAGTTGTTGATTTTTCAGTTGTTGATTTTTCTTCATTTCTGTTACAATGTTTTTCATCTCTAGCATTTCATTTTTGTTCTTAGGATTTACATCTCTCTGCTTATATTGCCTGTCTATCCTTGCATGCTGTCTATTTTATCCATTAGAGTCTTGAATATATTAATCACAGTTGTTTGAATTCCCAGTCTGAAAATTTCAACATTCTTGCTATGTTTGATTTTGATGCTTGTCCATGTCCTCAAATTATGTGTGTGTGTGTGTGTGTTTTTCCTTATGTCTTGTAATTTTTTCTTGATAGCTGGACATGATGTTTTGAATAAAAGGCAGTGCTATAAATGGACCTTTAGTAATGTGGTAAGGTGTGTGTGTGGGGGGGGTGGGGGGCGAGAAGCATTCTGTAGCCCTGTGATTAGGTTTCAGTCCTTTAGTGAACCTATGTCTCTGGACTGTGAACTTCAAGGTGTGTCTCAATTTTTTTCCTCCCTTTTATGTGGGACAGGATGGCTAGAGTGGGCTGAGGTTGGGTATTTCCCTTCTTCTACATGGAAGGCTAGTGTAGGCTGGAGTTGAGCATCTCCTTTCCCTCAGGTCTGATAATACCTTAGCAGGTTAGGCTCTGTTTAACTAGTTTCTCTTGAAGATAGGCCTTATTAAGAAGAACAGCATGCTCTGATATATTTCAGATGGTTCCTTTTTCCCTTCCTCTGCTGGAAGCACAGGGGGATTTTCTCTTATTTTCATTGTGAGAACCTGCTTGAACTCTTAGAGGTAAATCTCACAAATTGTGGGGCTCCTCTATTGTTGTTAACTCTCAGAGTTGTCCACCCTGAACCTCCAGCCATTCATCAGTTACAGTTCAGGTTTTCCTACCCTGGCACTCATTCCCACAGTTGTTTGTTTTTTTAATCTCTCCTCTGGGAAGCCATGACTTCCTGTATTCATGTATCACTCTCCAATCTTGGGGGTAGCAGTTTGACATGTATCCTTACCTGTCTTATAGATCCTGGAAGAGTTGTTGATTTTTCAGTGTGTTTAGCTTTAACTTGTTGTTAGGATGAGGAGGTAACTTCCAAGCTCCTTACATGTTGAAGTAGAAATGGGAAAACATAAACCCGCTCTTAGGTTTTTCGATTCATAGGTTGTTAGAACTTAGTGTAGCCTCCAAATTCTAGTTTCAAACAGAGATTTGTCCACAGTTCCCTAAGAGTTCACAGAAGGTGTGTAAGCTATTTTCACTATTTCCAGAGCCCAAGAAAAGTCTTATATTTACCCAAAATAAGACTGCATAGGCCAACTGAAAGGACACGTGCTTTGTGTTGGTTAGAAATATTAAGTAGTTGGAGTGGTCCTCTCATACTGGAAGAGTTGTTGATTTTTCAGTTGTTGATTTTTCTTCATTTCTGTTACAATGTTTTTCATCTCTAGCATTCCATTTTTGTTCTTTCTTAGGATTTACATCTCTCTGCTTATATTGCCTGTCTATTCTTGCATGCTGTCTATTTTATCCATTAGAGTCTTGAATATATTGAAATATACGTAGATTTCTAGATTGACAAGTTTCTCTTTTTATTTAGCTCTTTAAGGGAGATTTTCTATTGTCTTTTGACTTACATTGTTTCTGATAAGAAGTCATCCATAATTCATAATTGTTCTTTTTAAAATTTGGATGCTTTTAAGATTTTATTTTATCTTTAGTTTCTAGCACTTTAACTATGATATGTCTATGTGTGGTTTTCTTTGTATTTATCCTGCTTGGAGTTCATTGAGCTGCTATGGTCTGTGGGTTGATTTCCTTAATCAATTTTAGAAAATTTGTGTCCATTACCTCTTCAAATATTCTGTCTCATTCTCTTTTTCCGAGACTTCAAATACAAATATGTTAGGCCATTTGGTATCATCTCAGCATCTTAGATGCTCTGTTTTATACCCCCCTCCCCATTTTTCTATTTCTGTTTTAGTTTGGATAATTTCTATTGATCTATCTTTAAGTTTACTGATTATTTCCTCTGCTGTACCCATAATTCTGCTAAGACCATCAAATGACTTCTTCATTTCTGATATCATATTTTTTTATTTTTAGCAATTTCTTCCTTCCTTCTTTTCTTCATTTTTTCCCTTTCTTTCTTCCTCCCTCCCTCTTTTCCTTTCCTTTCCTTTCTTTTTTCTTCTAAAATTCCTCATTTGTTTAGACATGGTGTTTATTTTTTCCACTAGGTCCTTTGTCATAGTTATCCAAGATATTTTAAAGTCTCTGATAATTGCAAACTTTAGGCCTACTCTGTGCCTGCTTTTATTGACTGTTTCCACTCTTGATAATGGATCCTATTTCCTTGCTTCTTTATGTGCTTCATAGTTTTAGAAATTGAAGTAATATTTATACTTGGCAAAGGACATACTCTATAGGAGGCTGAAATTTTAAATGGGCCTGGATGGGGCACCTGGGGGACTCAGTTGGTTAAGTGGCCAACCAGCCAATTCTTGATTTCAGTGCAGGTCATGATCTCAGGGACCTGGGATCAAGCCCCATGTGAGGCTTACCACTCATTGGGGAGTCTGCTTGAGGATTCTCTCTCTCTCCCTCTCCCTCTGTCCCTCCCCCCGCTCGCTTGCTCTTTCTCTCTCTCTAAAATAAATCTTTAAAAAAGTGGGTCTGGTCTTTTTGTTGTTTTAGTTTGATTTAGATCACCATTGGCTTCAAATATTTTGAGGGCAGGATAAGGACTTTTTTAGCAGAGTTTGGGATCTGACATTAGCAAGACCACAGAGATCTCTTTTTGTTTTATATCCAGCCACCAGCTTCACAAACTATGGAGATCTCTGTTTTTAGCACAGCTGCTTGGTATGTGTTTCTGGAAAGTTCTCTTTGCTTTCCAGTCACGTTACGGGCTTTATGCACCTCAGGAAACTTCTCTTTGCCTGGCTGCTCTGTCCCCAGTCTTTGGAGGACCCCTGAAGTACTCTCCCTGAAGGCCAAGAGTACTCAGAGGGATTCCTTTCTAGAAAGCTCTCTTTTCATGGCTATAGCTGTGCACTTGAGGAAGACCTGCATACTAGAGGAGATCTCTCTCAGCTCTCCTACCCTGTCCCCAGCATTTGAGTTACTACCCCTGTGCATTTGGTGAAGGCCTTGGGAAAACACGGGTGGGTGGCTGCACACTTGCTCTGTAGCTTGCCACATGCAGCCATTAGGGGCCCCTGGGTGGCTCAGTTGGTTAAGCGACTGCCTTTGGCTCAGGTCATGATCCTGGAGTCCCAGGATCGAGTCCCACATCGGGCTCCCTGCTCAGCGGGGAGTCTGCTTCTCCCTCTGACCTTCCCCCCTCTCGTGCTCTCTCTCATTCTCTCTCTCAAATAAATAAATAATACTAGCAAATCTTTAAAAAAAAAAGTTCATTGAAAGTTAAGGCAGCTCTTCTCATTCCCATCTCTTATAGATGTTTTATCCTTCACTACTCTGTCAGAAGTGACAGCTTCTATGGAAGCTTCTAACACTGAAATTTAGTTCATTTAGGTTTCTTTGTGTCCTCATATCTCTGATGGATTTTCTTTTAAAGCTGTGATTTTGTAGATTAACCCCCTTATTTTCATTGTTAGGGTGTGAGTCTCTTGTGACTCTCCACAACCCCATTCATGTTTTAAAAATAAGTTTAAGGGGTCCCTGGGTGGCTCAGTCGTTAAGTGTCTGCCTTTGGCTCCCGGTCATGATCCCAGGGTCCTGGGATAGAGCCTCGCATCGGGCTCCATGCTCAGCAGGAAGCCTGCTTCTCCCTCTCACTCCCCCTGCTTGTGTTCCCTCTCTCACTGTCTCTCTGTCAAATAAAATAAATAAAATCTTAAAAAAAAATAAAAATAATTTTAATTTTGAAACAATCTCAAGTTTATAGAAAAGTGGCAAGTATAGCAAGTAACCTTTTTCTCCCCAAATAACTTGAGAGAAAATTGTTGATACAATGCTTCATCATCCCCGAGTACTTTAGTTTTTATTTCCTACAAACAAATATATTCTCCTACCTAACCTAAACGCAACCATAAAATCAGGAAGTTAGCATTGACACATTATTACAGTCCAATCCTCAGATCCCATTCAAAACTGCAGGCCATTTATTT
The DNA here is from genome assembly GCF_054177405.1 of Leptonychotes weddellii. Lineage (NCBI taxonomy): Eukaryota > Metazoa > Chordata > Mammalia > Carnivora > Phocidae > Leptonychotes > Leptonychotes weddellii. Next base: position 76,436,327 of record NC_138373.1, read on the forward strand.
TGTAGCATATTCCTCAATTTGGAATCTAATGTGTTCCTACGATTAGATTTGGGTTATGCACTTTTAACTGAAAATGATAGAATTGATGCTATGTTCTTTACATGGCAGCCTCTGAGGTGGCTCCTGGTTTTGATCTTCTCATTACTGATATGGTCACTTTGATCATTGATTATGGTGGTATCTGTGAGGCTTCTTCACTAGGCAGTTACTTTTTTTTCCTTTTGTAATTAGTAACTTTTATGGGAAGGTGGTTTGTAAGAATATAAATAACCCCTCTCCATGAAGCTTTTGATTTATTTCTTTATATCAGTATGGATTTATGGCTTCCTGTTTTATTATTTATGTTGATGCTTAAATTATCCCAGACTTGGCCAGAGGAGAGCCTCCCTTTCAGCTGGCTTCTGTATCCTTTTGATATACCCCCATCATTCTTCCAGTACTTCTTTATTTCTGAGAGCACACGGCATTCCAGGCAGTTTTTGTACTTTTCCTCCACAGTTTGGAAAGTTATTTCTTCAAGGGGCCCTCGTTCCTTTTCGTATATAATGGCATTTAGAAACCAACATCTGAGCTCTGTGTGTGGTCATTGCTATTGGGATGTCACTGCTCCTAGGCCCTCTCAGTGGACAGAGTTGGAAAATATATGTGTTTGTGTACATATAAATATACATATAGACTTATATTTACATTTATCTCTATTTCTATTTCTATATTTCTCTCTATATATTGGAAAACATGAGTTCATACCAATATTTCCAATTCCAATCTAACAGCACAGGGTTTATTCTAGTTTTCTTCATTTCAATTTTTCAAATTTCCTTCTCCAACAGTGATGGCTCTTATTAGCCTTCATATTAATTCTTTTTTTGATCAATCTTTCTGTATATAACCAATATCCCATAACTGCTACTAACCCCACTCCAGAGTAGATGACTTCATCACTCCATTTGGGTGCTCAAACACTGTGCCAGATTGCCCCCCTGTTTGGACATCTTATTTACCCTACTTGGTTTTGGACTTCTCATTCTCGGCTGCCTTCAGGTGTGGATGTCTTCCCTACCCTGCTCAGGTTCCAATACCCTACTCCAGGCTACCTCTCTGTGGGGACTTCACCCTGCTTAGACTCTGATACCTTGTGCCAGTCTATCTTATAACATACGTGTACTCCTCATCTGCTTGGGCCCCAATATCTCATGTTAGTCCCCCTTCACACATATACCCTCTTCATACTACTCTGGCTCAGACACATCACACTGTGACATCCCTCTCTGGGGATACTCTTCATCTCCTTGGGCTCCAGTTCTTCATGATGGAGCATTTTTCCTTTTACCCTCCCTGGCCCCCTATAGATGTTTTCCTCACCCTTCAGTTTCCAACTTGCTATTCTGGGCAACCATCATGCAGGGACATTCTTCTAATCCTGCTTGGGCTTTAAAACCCAATATCTGGGCTCAGTCATACCCTTTTCACCCAACATGAGATTTAAAACCAACCCCATGCCCTGTTTCAGACATGCCCTCCCCACTCCCCTCCTCACCTCCCATCCTATCTCACCCTTACTCTTTCTGGTCTGGGAATCATTCAGAGTTTTTTTGTTTTGTTTTAAGATTTATTTATTTCAGAGAGCAAGAGAGCAGGGGGGTAGGGGCAGAGGGAGAGAGAGAGAGAATCTCAAGCAGACTCCCTGCCCAAGGTGGAGCCCAACTCGGCGCTTGATCTCATGACCTTGAGATCGTGACCTGAGCCGAATCAAGAGTTGGACGCTTAGTCAACTGAGCCACTTAGGCGCTCCAGGGTTGTTTTTTTTTTTTTTAATTAAAAAATATTTAATGGTTTATTGAAGCATCATTTATGTAGCAAAAAAATCACCTGTTTTAATTGTACAGTTTGATGAGTTGCCACAAATTTATGCAGCCATCACCTAATCCAGTTTTAGAACACTTCCTTCACCCCAAAAATTTCCTCATGCCTCTTTGCTTTCTGTCCTTATTGTTTTGCTCTTTCTTCTTCTTCTTTTTTTAATTTATTTCTTTATTTTATTTATTTATTTATTTATTTTTTAAAGATTTTATTTATTTATTTGACAGAGAGAGACAGCTAGAGAGCGAACACAAGCAGGGGGAGTGGGAGAGGGAGAAGCAGGCTCCTGGCCGAGCAGGGAGCCTGATGCGGGGCTCGATCCCAGGACCCTGGGATCATGACCTGAGCCGAAGGCAGACGCTTAACTACTGAGCCACCCAGGCGCCCCACTTCTTCTTTTTTTAAAGAGGAAAAAATTATGAATTCATACTGTTATTTTCAACTCAGTTTGTCCTGTAGGCGGCATTTTCTTTCGCCACACCTAGTAAATCCAAGACAGGTTTCATTGGTGTTGAACCTGAACCTGGGAGTGCCACCATGTTAAACAGTGCATCACCATCCCACTCCCCTTAATCATTACTTAAGTCAGTGCTAACAATACTCATTTATGTCCTCCTCAAGCTCGCTGTAGATTCAACTTAGAGTGGCTTGGCTTGCTTTCCTTTTCATCCCTGATTTTAGAAAAATACTAAGACCTAAAATGAGGCTCTCTTCTGCAAGTTAGAAGCCAAAATAAATGCAGTGATGCCACATGAAGGTTTTCTAATTTAACTTTATCAGATGCCAAAATGCACAAAGTACTGTACAAAGCACAGCATTAAACCAAGTCAGTAGTTACAAGGGATGCAGTGGGAATGCAGAAGCCAGGAAAACCCAGGAAATGTATGGCACAGAAGCTTGTCTGAGCTCACCCCAACGGCTGAGAGGAGGTTAATAGGCAGAACAGCTACAGTTTACTTCTGCACCATGAAAGTGTAAATTTCTGATGAAATTCCCTTCTTTTCACCGTTCCTTTTTCGGATGAGGAAATAGCAAATGGAGAATTAGGGTGATTTGCCTTAAGCCTCTAGCTAGGTGGAGCAGAACACAACCTGTCTGATCTGGGCAGCACACTGATGCCCGTGGTGCAGGCTCGATGCAGGGGAGATTTGGAGGAATAGGGAAGGCTAAGGCATGTCCTGCTCAGACCTAAGGGTGGGGCAGAAACCACAAGTCTTCTATCTGACTTCAGTGACGTGCCCTTGCTACGTGTGTGAGGGCCGTGTCACACTGGGTGCTTAAGCTCTCCACACTGCTGTACTTTTCCTTGCTGTGAAATGGGGGTCATAGCGATAGCACCACCCTCACACAGTTGTCATGAGGATTAAGAGCTAATTCAGTACTAATAGTAGACACTCAGTATACGTTAGCTCTGATAATGATGGTGACTTCTGTTTCTGGGTCCTGAGAGGTTTCTAAGCGCAGCTTCTTGGCATCTGCTCTTTGGACCCCTCAACCCTGGAGGTCAATGTTCATAAGTAGAACCACATTCCTTCCTCCCACCTTTTCCACCAGCCTACATCATTTTTCTGCCTTTCTCTGCTGCTTCCATGATCCAAAATAAATGAGAGTAGAGGCAGGGCAAACTCTGAAGATCTAACTGATGAACAAGTATTTAGATCAGCAGCATATTAGATGATGAGAGAGCTATCAGTTTTTGCTTTTAAGGAGCTTTCAGTCTTAATTGAAGAGTTAAAATTAAGAAGTGTACAATTAAAGGATGATTTGAAATTAAAATGGAGTGCTGATTATATGGCATAAATAATTAAAGAATAAATCAATAGAAAATTAATTCTTAAGATATAATAATAAAATAACAGCAGCTAATATTTCTGAGCCCATGTTATGTATCAGATGCTTTTCTAAGTGCCTTATGTACATGATTTAATTTAATTTAATTGGCCCAGAAGTTCTCTAAGGTAGCTATTATTAATATTGTTCTTTTCAGAAGAGGAAGCTAAAGCTCAAACAGGTAGCTTTCTTAAGGTTTTACACAGCTGGTAAACCAAGTAAGGGGGATACAAATAATACAGAATAAATGAGTTTAGAGGAGGCAGACCATGTCAGCCCAAGTAGATGTTTGTCACTAATTCTGGTCTTTTTCCAGAGTTCCCCTCTAGGTGAAGCAACCATTGTCAACCCTCGGAAAGACAAACCAACAACTAACTCACTTCCGTGTCTTTCCATTGCTCTTAGGAGGAAGGATAAGGACAAAGCCACTTAACAAGGCTCGGCATGTCTCCACTAACCTCTCCAGCAACTCTTTTACTTGTCTTCCCTCCCCATGGCCTTTTTTAGTCCCTAAGCGCCCGCCTGCCATGGGCCCTTTGCACATGCTGTTTTCCTCTACCTGCTCTCCTCTTCTGTCTTCTTCACCTATGCAACTTCTACCCAGCCTTCAGATCTCAGCTCAAGCATTCCCTTCTTCAGGGAAGCCTTGCCTGACATCACTGACTAGGTCAAGTCCTCCTATTGGAGACTATGATTGCATGCTGCACCTCTATTTTGTAACATTTGTCATAGTATTATATTTGTCTGGTTATTTGGTATCTATTTCTCTCACTAGACTATAAGCACAATGAGATGAGACGGAATCCATTTTTACTCATCATTAAGCACCAAGCAATGTGCCTAGCACATAATGGCACTTAGTCAATATTAGCAGAATGAATTGAAGACTAAGTTAAGGAAGGTTCCACAGAGGATCTAGGACATGGACGGGCCTAAAATAGAAAAGAGGTGGAGAGGTGAAGGGGAGCATTTAAGGTAGAGGAATTAGACAACTAGTAAGTAATCTTGCAACATAAATGAGCGGAAACCAAACAAGACCTGAAAATGGCAGCCCATAGACCCATAAAAATGGTGTCAATGCCTATTGGCTTGATCAGCCTCTCCCGCACTTTTGGAGTTATATTTATTGCTAAAAGCATATCCACATATAAAAAAACCACTAAGTTATGCCTTTGTTCAGGATTGCACACATTCTTCTCTCCCTGCCACTTCTGAAATGTCTGGACCTCAACCAAATATAGAGATTGGTTTTAGAAACCAGAATGTTCTAGTTCTTCATCTTTCCCACTTCTCAGCCAGTTTTGGCAATTGCTGGATGCATGGTGAAGTAGTTTCTGCACATGTCATATTTATGTGTAGAGGAAACAGACAGATAAGCAGTGCTCTTTAGTGGGTAGAATCATATGTCCCCAAAAGATTTTTTTTTTTAAAGATTTTATTTATTTATTTGAGAGAGAGAGAATGAGAGAGAGCACATAAGAGGGGGGAGGGTCAGAGGGAGAAGCAGACTCCCTGCCGAGCAGGGAGCCCGATGCGGGACTCGATCCAGGGACTCCAGGATCATGACCTGAGCCGAAGGCAGTCGCTTAACCAACTGAGCCACCCAGGCGCCCCAAAAGATTTTTTGTTTAAAGATTTTATTTATTTATTTATTTGAGAGAGAGAGAGAGGAGCGCACAGAGGAAGAGTGAGAGGTTGAAGCAGACTCCCTGCTGAGCAGGGAGCCCGACACCGGGCTTGGTCCCAGGACCCTGAGATCATGACCTGAGCTGAAGGCAGACGCTTAACCAACTGAGCCACCCAGGGGCTTCCCAAAAAGATGTTTTTAATTCTAATCCCCAGTACTTGTGAATGTGACCTTATTTGGAAAAATAAGGTCTTTGCCACTGTAATCAGGTTGATGATATCATACTAGGTAAGGGTAGGCCTTAATCCAATCACTGGTGTCTCTGTGAGAAGGGAGGAATTTGGGCACAGAGACAGAAGACACACAAGGGAAGGGCCATGTGATGATGGAGACAAAGATTGGAGTATGAATCTAGGAGAAAATGAACAGGAAGGATTGTAGGTAACCCCCAGAAGGTAACAAGAGGCAAGGAAGAAACATCCCTTAGAGCCTTCAGAGAGAGCACAGCCCTGCTGACACCTTGATTTAGAACTTCTAGTCTCCAGAACTGGGAGAGGATAAGTTTCTGTTGTTTTGAGCCATCCAAGTTTGTGGAACTTTGTTATGGCGGTCCTAGGAAACTAAGCTAATCCTCTCTGGGCCCAAAGCAGTTCTCAAAGCTCAGAAAAACAAATTAGGACACAAATAAGGAAGCCCTGACTCTACCAAGTTTAGGTAGACCAGAGCAAGCAAAAGCTAAGTGCAGTGGCAAAGTAGAACTCTAGAAATGGCAGATACTCTTGATATTGGAGTCTACATTTTATTGTCCGAAGCATCATTACATATAGACACCCCTACATTTTGATTACATAAGAAATATTCAAGGGGGGGCGCCTGGGTGGCTCAGTTGTTAAGCATCTGCCTTCAGCTCAGGTCATGATCCCAGGGTCCTGGGATCGAGCCCCACATCGGGCTCCCTGCTCTGCGGGAAGCCTGCTTCTCCCTCTCCCACTCCCCCTGCTTGTGTCCCCTCTCTCGTTGTGTCTCTCTCTGTCAAATAAATAAATAAAATCTTTAAAAAAAAAAAAGAAATATTCAAGGGGATAGGAGGTGGTTTAGGCTGAAATTATAGCTAGCTTGATAAAGCATGTAAGTAGAACAGTGGTGACAAAGCCATATGAAATCACCAAGGTGAGGGACGCCTGGGTGGCTCAGTCAGTCAAGTATCTGCCTTCGGCTCAGGTCATGATCCCAGGGTCCTGGGATCGAGTCCCACATCGGGCTCCCTGCTCAGCGGGGAGCCTGCTTCTCCCTCTCCCTCTGCTGCTCCCCCTGCTTGTGTTCCCTCTCTCAGTGTCTCTCTCTCTCTCTGTCAAGTAAATCTAAAATCTTTAAAAAACAAAAAAATCACCAAGGTGAATCAGAATATTCTGTGATCTGTCTTCAAACTCTAAGGTTGCTACCAGGCAGGGTAATTGGGCACCTAAATCCATGCCCACTTTTGTGTGCTACTGTCAGAGACAGAACCATGGTACGGAGATCTCAACAAGAATATGCCTCATGGTGTTTTTTTGCGGTAGGAGGGAAAGAGTACCTGCTCATTCTTTTTTCCATATGAAGTATTAATATGCTTTCCTTTCATACATAGGTACTATGTCAGTTATCACTTTATGGCCTCTTAGCTCCAAATGCACCCTTTAGTACCTGCTCTGTGATGATAGGCTGGATTCTAAGCATTTCTTGTACATGCTGAGAATGATGTTAAGCTGTCTCAGTAGAGGGCAAAGGGGGGAACTTGAAGAGGAAATTGTAGGCTTTTCTTCCTAGTTCTGGTGCATTGTGGTTTTCCTTTCTTGTTCTTGCTGAACAAGTGGTCAGCGGTGTGGCTCTGTGAGGACAAAGGTGTTCTGTCCTAGCTGTTTGCTCAGAACGTGCAGTCTCTGCAAGGCAATGCAGGCCCAGTGACCGCCTTCTTGTGGCCCTCCGTATACAGCTCTGCACACTCCAGGCCTGCAGTGGTGCCCCTACTCCCTCTGTGCACCTGCCCACCAGCCTCAGCTTGCGTGCACCCTGAGGAGTTGCTTCCTGCGTGCCCAGCAATTGTGGACCAGCTCTGGTCCTGGGCAATCCAGTGAACTTCCCCTCCTTCCAGCAGCACCAACCACATCTTCTCCAGTGAAATTTGAAGCCCAGCCTGGGGATGGGGCCTCCCCTTCAAGTTTGCCTCTCCTTGGATATTCTCCCTCAGCCCTAAAGCACCCCTTATAGTTCTCTTTACATCTGATAATTATACTCCTATCACAGTCTCATAATTCTTTTTTTTTTTTTTTTAGATTTTACTTATTTATTTGAGACAGAGAGAATGAGAGAGAGAGAGCACATGAGAGGGGGGAGGGTCAGAGGCAGAAGCAGGCTCCCTGCCGAGCAGGGAGCCCGATGCGGGACTCGATCCAGGGACTCCAGGATCATGACCCCAGCCGAAGGCAGTCGCTTAAGCAACTGAGCCACCCAGGCGCCCACAGTCTCATAATTCTTTACATTAAACTTGTCCTGTTGGAATTACTGCATGATTTCTGCCTCCTGACTGGATCCAGACTGACAGAGCTACATCCCCCCTTTGACAGGGAGCCGAAATGCAGAGCCTTGTCTTTTAGTAGAGAGGTTCTTTGCCTCCTGACATCTAGCTGGATCTCCCAGATCGGGATTCCTGTCATACATGAATTGCAAAGTTATGGTCTTGAAGGGACCTCCATTCCTGGCCCTCATTCTACTCCACTTACTGGGCAGTTACGTCAGTTACATTGCCTTCACCAGCTCATTTTAGCTTCTGAAGGTTATTCACATAGTTGTGGAATAATTGGAAAATAAGCTCTGCATGGCAGTGAGAGTCTTGCTGTAGCCAGTTAAGTCAGCCACACTTTTGCTTTCTGAAAAAGATCAGCCTCAGGTTTATGGTACGAGTAATATTAAACAAGGTGTTGAATGCTGGAGAGTGGTTTCAATCAGAAGTAACTATACCGCCCATGTCATAGGATGGTTGTGAGAAGTCAATGAGATATTCTAGGTAAAATGCTCCGCCTAGTACTGGCACTTTATACATGCTTAGTTGTTGTGAGATCTCTTTTTCATTCATTCAATCATTCATTCAACTCATATTTAGGAAGCAGCTACCAATATAACAGGCGCTATTATCAGCGTGGGGAATGAGGATGAACACGATTTCACTTCCTGCCCTCCAAGAGTGGCCAGTCCTCTCTTGTTTAGCATAGACCAAAGTATAAGCAATAATCCACCCTCTCCCAAAAATACAGGCTTTCAAGTAAGTAGACTATATCTCATGATTTAGTCATAAAATGTACAACATGGAGACAAGTTCCACGAGTCAAGGGAGTTTTCTGCTATTAGTTTGACGTGAGCTTTGACAAGCCCAGGTTATTGTTGGGACATATTCTTTTTCAGTAATTAACTATATTTAATCACATGTGATATATATATATATGTTCTATATAAAATGTTACCATATAATAGGCTATGTGATAAATATTACAAGCAGTGCTTAATTTAACCCTTACAACCAGCTTCTTAACTAAGCATTATTATCCCCATTTCATAAATGATTCAGAAAGTTTGAGAAATTTTCCTTAAGTCACACTGAAAACAAGTATAGGGCCAGGATTCGAACAACTTAATCTGACTCAAAAACCCACGCTATTATCAAACATATCATACAGCTTACTTCTGTCGATTTTCAGCTTGCTTGTGCTACGGACTGAACTATCGTTCCCTTACTCTTTCTCCACCACCCAAACTCATTATACCGTGTTGTACTTGCCTGTTTGCTTGACCATCTTTGCCATTAGACTAAGACTTCCTTGGGGGTAGACACAATCTCCTGTTCACCACTGTATCCCCATTCTTCTGGTTATCTATTCCTGCTTAACAAAAACCACACTGGAAATTAGAGGCTCAAAATAACAAATAACAAACCCACAGTTCAGTGGGTTGATGGGTCTTAGCTACATGGTTCCCTCTTGGGGTCTCTCATACAGTTGCAGTTAGGAGCTGGCTGGGGCTGGTGTTATCTGAAGGTTCAACCAAGTTGAACATCTAAGATGGTTTCCTTTTTTTTTTTTTTTAAGGTTTTATTTATTTATTTTGAGAGAGAGAGAGAGAATCGAGCACGAGTGGGGTGGGGGGAGGGGCAGAGGGAGAGAGAATCTCAAGCAGACTCTATGCTGACTGCAGAGCCCGATGCTGGGCTCCCATCTCACGACCATGAGATCACGACCTGAGTCAAAATCAAGAGTCCAACCAACTGTGCCAGCCAGGCACCCTCAAGATTGTTTCTTTATCACATATCTGGTGCATGGCCTTTGATGGCTAAAATTGCTAAGGATTGGCTGGGCATCTTTCTAGCTCCACATAGTTCTCCATGTGGCTACCTTGGCTTCCTCACAGCATGAGGCACTTCTTACATAGTGTCTGATTTGCCCCAAAGTGAGTGTTTCAAGAGATTTGGGTGGAAGCTGTCAGGCTTTTTATGACTGAGGCCCAGGAGTTACTCAGCATCTCATCACCATACTCTGTTGTGAGTCACAGGGTCAACTGAGATTCAATATGTGAGGGCAACTACATCAGGGCACATATATTGGGTTGCATCATTCACTGGGTGCCATCTTTGGAAACTACCATTGAGGGCGGAGGGCCTTCTGGGGAGGGAAAACTCAGAGGAAAAGATACATACATGGGGATGCTCGGACGAAGATTTGGAGTTAGCCAAGTGAAGAAAGGGTGGGGAAGAGAAAGGAGAGTGTGAATAGTCTTCCAGGCAGAGGGAATCCCTGTGCAGAGACATGGAGATAAGAAGAGGGGATAAGCATGGGGCATTCAGATTCTACCATTTACTTGCCAGGTGACTTTGGATAATTATTTAACTTCTCTACACCTCGGTTTCCTCATTTGTGAAATGGAGATAATCATAACTGTTATCTACTAGCTCTGAAGTGATTAAATCAGTAGTGCATGAAGAGTTCTTTAGAATAATATCTGGTACATAGAAAATACTCAGTAAGTTTTGGTTATTGTTAGTATTATACAGGGAAACACGGAAGTTAAATAAATAGGACTCCAGATGGAGGGGAGGGAGGTTTGAGTCTAGAATGGTAAGCAGGGGCCAGAGCATGACTTTGTAAGTTGTACAGAGGTGTTTGAATTGTATCCAAAAGTAAATGAAGAGACGTTGCAGATTTTGGGGAGGGGAAAGTTGACCAGATTTGGGATTTTAGGAAGATCTCTAAACTAAAGGTCTCCAGGGTGGGGAATACTTGGGGGGAGACAGAGATGAGTTGGAAGCTGCTGTGGTCCACGAGGGGGCCATGGTGGCCTGGCCTAAGGTTATGGCAATGGGGATGGAGAGAGGAGAACCTGCTAAAGGTCATAGTGCTGGTTAGTGACAGAGCAGGGACTCGTGTTGCTGACTAATCACACAGGAATTTCCTGCCAGGAAATTAGCCTTTTTCACTTGTTTGTATAGGCACAAGTGTAATATGTGCTATTTGATGGAGCCAGATAAGTAGCTACAAGTAACTGGGCAGGGATGGTTCAGGTGGGACATATGGTTTCCAGTTCCATTGCTTATGCCTGCAACTGCTAATAATAAATAGATGTGGCCCCCCCCCCCCCGCCGACATCACTGCATCCAAGGGAAACTGAGCAAGGAGAGTGATTTTCTTTGAAGGAGAGCTTTTTTCCAACTCTATTTGAAGGGTCACACCTCATTTTCTTATAACTGCCTCATTTGTTCTCCCTTGGGTCAGACTCGGAGTGTTGATTCTGCTTTTTCTAGTTTCTTTGGCACGTGGAACACTAGTAAGGTCTGATTGGCTACTCTGTGGGGGCATCCTTGCCGTTTCAAGCTGTGTTTCTCAAACAGACTCTGTGGACACACGTTGGTCATGGAGCCCATAGTTCTTAGAAGGTCTGGGAACAGCTGAGAATAAGTGACCCCAGTGGCTGCTACTTGGAGGAGTGGGGTCCTGAGAAGAGACATCTGAGGCAAGCAAGGGTGGCTGCTGGGACCGTGGGCAAAGAATGAGCCTGGTGTGTTCATCCACTGACTTAGGGGACCCTGAAGGTCTAGATTATACTCTAAATGACCTCTGACGGGATTTACTCTAATCTCTTCTCTTGTCCACCAACACCCCATTCTTGTTCCGGGGTCCATATGGGACCTTCCTTTGTAGAGTCTTACACGTTCTTCAGGGCACAGCTCAGGTCCCACCTCTGTGGGTGCCTGTCATCACTATTCCAGCCCTTGTGGGTCACTCCCAGACCAACCCCTGTCCCAGTTGGAAGGGTAGGCACCGTACAACTCAGCACTGACTCACACATGCTGTGTATATTGTTCTCCCAGCTTTACAGGGAGCCCACTGAGGGTTGATGGTTTTCTCTTCCTTGTCCCCAGAACCCCGCTCAGAGTTTTCACGCAACCTCCGTTGACTGACGGACCCAAAGGTTTGGAAGAATTGTTAGCCCTGACTTACAGATTGGGAAGCTGAGGAGGAAAGTGTTTAGTCACCTGCCCAATGTTGTGAAGGCTGGCATTTACTCAGGAGCTAACCAGGAACACATTTTGCATACATTTGTTGTTTAATCTTTCCAACAGCCCTAAGAGGTAAGCCTTTTATCCACATTATACTGCTGAGGAGACTGACGCGTACGGTTTTTAAATAACTCCAGAGCACTTCTGTGCCAAACCCACCCAGAACGAAAACCCAGGCAGTCGTACTCCTCAGCGCTTCCTACACGGTAGCCCCAGTTTACCTACCTGTCTCCTCTGCAAATTAGACCGTTACCTTTTCTAAGGGTGGGGGTTAGGCTGTTGTTTTTATTTGAATCTTGGTAACCCTGGGCCTAGCACAGAACCTGATGCCTAGCTCAGGTTCCAGAAATCACTGTTAAGGAAATGCTAAGTGAATAAAGAGCCAACGATAAAGCTTATTTTCAGTTCAAGTCAGTGCAGTCTCCCTGGGAAGACTAGGTTGCAGCACCCCCTTTCCGAGCAGGATCTCCTGGGAGCCTCTACTCCCCTCAGGGTGATATCAGGAACATTGTGTGAGGAGAAATGTGACTTGCTGGTTTCCTTCGAAAGCCCCGTGGGAGGAGGTTGGTGCTGCGCTGGGCAAGCAGCTCCACCAGGGAGACCCGCTGGGCTGGGCCTCCTTTCCGGTGCAGAGATCTAGTTGCAATCCACGGAAACCCCTGGAGAGAGCGACCATCAGCCTGAATGACGATGTGGTGATGAAAAGCTCACTGCATCGAAAACTGGTGATGCATTGTGTGGTGACTAACATAACATAACAAAATAAAATAAAATAAAAAAGAGAAAAGCTCAGTCTCCAGCCAGAGAGACTTGGGGTTGGTCCTGGCTCTCCCCTCTTGGCCAGCTTTGTGGCCTTGGGCCACTTATTAACCTTATTAAGCGTCCGTTTTCTCCCTGGAAAGTGGAACATAGGTAATGCCCGCCTTACGGGGCTGTTGTGAGGATTAAATAAGGAAACGTGTGTGTGGTCCTCGTCAGAGGACACAGTGCATGGCATGGCTGTCGGCCAGTCACAGTCCTGGCTAGGAACATGGCAGAGTCGAGTACTAACAACACTGGACACGGGTGGAAACCCTCAAAGGGCTGTCCCAAGGCAGCGCTGTGAAGCACTGGGAATTTATTTTCTAGGCCTTTCCATTTTTCCTCTGCGGCTTCCTTGGTGTAGCACCTCTTCTGTTTGTACCTGCCGGTCGGGTTCCCTGAGGAGGTGCTCCCCGGGGGGAGATCAGTGGGACAGGGGGACAGGGCAGAGGAAGAAGCCAGGTGAGGTGAAGCCTTGCAGGGGGCAGTCTCCGCCTGGCCTGCCGGAAGGTGGGGAGTGGGGTAAGGAGACCTGACCCGGCTAGAGCCAAGGGAGTTGGAGCTGTCTCACCCTGCTCCCACACCTGCACCCATCAGTGCTCAGCCAGACTTTGGTTCAGCGCCGTGGACAGGCATCGATTCCTGGATGCCACCGGCTTCTCACAGGTGCCCGCGAAGTGGGCTCCAAAGCAGGGAGAGGTCTAGCAGCCGTTCAGAGAGGAGAACTGGATTATATTTACACACAAGGTATGAACCGTCATAGCCAGATTAATATACTAGCATTTCATGCCATATTAACATCTCAAAATAAGGCTCTTCTAATGCTCATGACCCACCCTTGGGCGGATGAGAGGGTTCTGGCAGGAGACTTGGGGGTTAGATGGGCCTTCCCCACAGAGCTCATGTCAAAGGCTGGCTTTCCCTTAGCCAGACAGGGGAGTAGACTTGAACTTGTCTTATAAACTGCTCACAAACCCCCATAAAGCGCCCTCCATCCCACCCAGGATGTTTGCAATGCAAATTATCTTTTTCAGTCTGGAGAAAGGGGCAGGGGGCACACGCCAGGGGTGCTTTGACTATGCATTATTGCCATCACAGAGGAGAAGGCTGGGAAGTCAGTGTGTAGCTGGTAGCTTTAGCTCATAGCTCGCATAGGTGCTGGGTTGGTGTTTGTTGAGTGAATGCTTGCAGGAATGAAGAGCAACCCTGTATTAAGTGTCTTCTTTGTTAAGTCTCATCTTAACTTATTCTTCAGCTCATTTCTACAGTAAAATCTTTCCTGCTTTCTTTATCCCTCCAGGAGAAATTGCTCACTTTCTATTAAATTCCTAGTTTATTTACTTCTGTATTGCAATCCTGCTTCTAGGTCTGTTTCTCCTATACAGGACTTACTTTACTTACGTCCTTCATTCCAGAGCCTGGTTCCAGGTGGGATAGTAAATACTAATTGAATGCATGAATGAATGAAGCCGATGGCTAAGCCTGTTGTCTTAAATTACAATATGAATGTGTGTGTGTGTATACTTAAAAGTGTTTATCTTGATGACTCCCTTCATTCAAGGCAAATCTAGCCAAGGAAATGAAATAGTTGATTTATAAGTAGTACTACTAAATGAACACCGAGTGGACTAAGAGATGGGTCAGTTCCTGAGCCTTCCAATTCAGCCAAGTGCCTTAGGTAGAGTAACTTAGCCAGTCGTTTTGCTTGAGTCCAGATTGATGCTGCCTGAGCAGAGGAGGGAGTGAAGGTGGGTACCGGGTCTTTCTGTTCCAAATGGCCATGGCACGCCTCCATGATAGACGGTAACAGAGAGGGGGGCTTCATTTAGCTGTGTGTGTCTCTATTAGTTCTGTTTTTATGTTCTTACTTTTTACAAAATATCTTAACATCTGGGGGCTTGCCTTCTAACTTACCTCTGTAAAGTAGTCATTCTTATCCTCTGGTGTGTTGAAAAACCTTGAAAATCTCAGAAAGATATGAAACTTCTCTCCTGAAAGTTGTGAAGAGACATTCATGAACTTTCTATAGTTTCAGGAGTCCAGGAGCCTCCTTTGCGTAGAGAACTTTGGTGTTGCAAGATTAGTGGAATGCTCTCCCATAATAGGCCCTTAATATGTACATTGTGCAGAACCAAACTGAGTAAGGATATTTGCCACGCCTTGCAAAAGAGGAATAGGTGAATGAACACCTGATAACATGATTCAGGGTCTTACAGGAAAGCATCTCCAGTCTACCAAACTAAACCAAACCATGCATTTCCTTCCTTATTTGCCTTACTAATACTTACATATTTGCAATGAGAGCCTCATGCTTTGGTGTAGATCCAGTTTCCACTAAAGTGCCCCAGGGGTAACTTATTAAACCTTATCTGTCCTATATCTCTTGCCATGAATGTGTTTATCAGCTTCTTGGAGCGGAAAATGATTGTGATAATGTATATAAAGCAAGTAATGCAGTGCCTGGAACAAGAAGGTGCTGAACAGATGTTAGCTTAAAACAGAAAAAGACAGGGTGCCTGGGTGGCTCAGTTGGTTAAAGAGACTGCCTTCGGCTCAGGTCATGATCCCAGAGTGTCAGGATCCAGTCCCGCATCAGGCTCCCTGCATGGCAGGGAATCTGCTTCTCCCTCTGACCCTCCCCCACCCATGTTCTCTCTCTCTCTCTCTCTTTCTCTCTCTCTCAAATAAATAAACAAAATCTTAAAAAAA
The DNA here is from genome assembly GCF_054177405.1 of Leptonychotes weddellii. Lineage (NCBI taxonomy): Eukaryota > Metazoa > Chordata > Mammalia > Carnivora > Phocidae > Leptonychotes > Leptonychotes weddellii. The sequence goes on from NC_138373.1 coordinate 76,451,734, forward strand.
CAAACAGAAAAAGACAAAAGGGAAGATTAGAAGTGGGAAGGTGTTCAGAAAACGGAGGAGATCTGGGGAAGGATATGGAATTTGCGGGAGCGGGTGGGGGCTGGGCAGGGGACCCCGGACCGAGAGCATGCCCTTCCCAGCCTGTTCTAGACTAGCCTGGCGTTGTCCGCCAGGAGCCCCTAACGTGACAGGTGAGCTGGAACCCAAGAAATGAGGTGAAGTCCCTCACTGATAGCAAATAAAGCTACAGCCACTTGACAGATCTGTCATGCATCTTAGAATGCATAGAAATAAAATACTAGCACCAAATGTGAATCACGGAAAACAGGCTGCGAGTGGAGACATTTGCTGAGAGATGCCAGCCTAACCCCAGTGGAGTGGATTTGTCGGCTATTTTCACTGGGGAAAGAGAAATTAAGCGAGGAGCTCCGGCGCCTGCCAAACCTAACTGTCTACATGTCTAAAAAGCCGAGCGTTTAAGGCAAACGAGCTCAGCAGGGCGAGCCCGGCGGGGAGGCCAGGGCAGAGAGCACACAGCCACAGTGTCCCTGCAAAGTCAGTCATGCTCTGGGCCAAGGGGCCAAGGGCAGAGGGACGCAGAGGGCGAACGGCCTGCTGTGGGGTGAGGGGCTGGGCCGTGTGGACGCGGCAAGCTCTCCGACGGCTGACCCATGGCAGGGCCGCTTAGCTCTTCCGGCCTCGGTTTTCTCCTCGGTAAAATGAAGAAAGTAGCGTCTGTTTTTTTTTTTTTTAAGATTTTATTTATTTATTTGAGAGAGAGAGAACGAGAGAGAGCGAGTACATGAGAGGGGGGAGGGTCAGAGGGAGAAGCAGACTCCCGGCTGAGCAGGGAGCCCGATGCGGGACTCGATCCCGGGACTCCAGGATCATCACCTGAGCCCAAGGCAGCCGCTTAACCAACTGAGCCACCCAGGCGCCCCAGTAGCGTCTGTTTTGAAGGGTTTCTGTAAAGGTCAAGAAAGAGACAAAGAAAGCACAAGTGTGTGCAAACTGTGAAAACTCTGGATGCCAGTTGTCACTGACATGAGAAAGAAACTGAACGGGTTGTATTGGTCAGCTGAGGGTGCTGTGACAAAATATCGTAGGCTGGGGGGCTGAGGCAACACAGTTTATTTTCTCACAGATCCGGGGGCTCCAAGTCTGAGAGCAAGGGGCCCGCAGGGTGGTTTCATCTGACGCCTCTTCTCCTGGCTGGCAGGAGGCCACCATCTGGCTGTGTGCTCACATGACCCTTTTTTTTTTTCTCACACACACACACACACACAGAGCAAGCAAATTCTCTGGTGTCTCTTCTTGTAAGAGCATTAATCCCATCATGAGGCCCCCCCGTTATGACCTCATCTAACCCTAATTACTTCCCAAAGGCCCCATCTCTAAATATTATCACATGTGAGAATTAGGATTTCAGCATGTGAACTTTGTGGGGGACACAAACATCCAATCCATAATACCAGTTAAAAAGAAATTATTCCTTCTTATGAATATTCCCTGATGTATTTTATTTTATGTTTTTATTTTTTTAAGATTTTATTTATTCCTTTATTTATTTAGAGAGCACATGCACGAGTGGGGGGAGGGGTAGAAGGAGAGGGAGAGAGAGAATCTCCAGCAGACTGTGCTGAGCTCAGAGCCCCACATGGGGCTTGATCCTACCACCCTGAGATCACAACCTGATCCGAAATTGAAGTCCAATCCTTAACTGACTGAGCCAACCACATACCCCACCCCGATGTATTTTATTTTATTTATTTTTTTAAAAGACTTGATTTATTTATTTGAGAGAGAGAGCACAAACAGGGGGAGAGGTAGAGGGAGAGGGAGAAGCAGGCTCCCCGCGGAGCAGGGAGCCCAACGTGGGGCTCGATCCCAGGACCCTGGGATCGTGACCTGAGCTAAAGGCTGACGCTTAACCAACTGAGCTACCTAGGTGCCCCTTAGAGAGAGAGAGAGAGAAAAAAAAATCCTTGGTTGTAAGAAAATACATTTCTAATAAAATGCCAAAATAGGGAAATATTAATCCCCTAGGCTGATCCTGGGTTTGCCAGCCAGACCGTCATTTGTGTATTGCTGCTGTGCCCTTTCCATCACTGGTAGAGTCATCCTTTTACAGCGGAGAGCCAGGGGACACCTGCTCTGCACTGCCAAGTACAGGGCCAGGGACATAGGTTAATAGTGGGTCTGCCCTTTGATCCCTCCATGGATACCTTTGGGAAAAGCTATGGGCATTTTCTCAAGGAAAATACATACACATTTCTGACCATGGAGAGGGGTTCTCAACTTGAAACCCAACTTTGGATCCCTGGTGTGTGTGTGGTCCATGGAGCTCAGATTATGAGCCCCTGCACTGTAGAAAGTAGGGAGCGCTGGTGGGGTCCTTGAGAATATCAAGGAAGTTTCTTCCATGTTTTTGTGGGTAGGAGTAAGAATGCAGATTTTAAAAATGCAGAATGTAAAAGGGTTTGCTGTCTGAGTTGTTATCCTTAAATAAGTCGTGACATAGGATTAGGGTAATAAACAGCTGGCTGCCTGGAACAGGAGTCTGGAGACCCGAGTTCTAGTCCTGTCTCCCCAGGTAACTAGATTTGGGACCCACGCCACATCCCTTTGTCTCTCTGAACTTCAGCCTTGTCATCGGTTAAGCTTATTCCCACCTCCACCTGCTTTTACGGATGTCCATCATGGCCACATGCCAGGTGCTACCCACACCCCCAAATATTATTAACTAATAGTTCAACATTACAAAGCATGGATGTATATCACACACACACACACACACACACACACACACGCTGTTATTTTGTGGGAAGAGAGCCATATTTCTTTATAAGGGGAAAATAAACTTTGCCTAGGTCTCCCTTCAGAAGTTCTTTCTCAGGGGATCTAGGACAAGCCTTGGTTTGGGGAAACTGAGAAGTCTCACCCAGAAATATCTGGGGTCTTCATCTTGAACACGATGAAGGCGGCTATGTCTTCTCCCGCTCTCCCTTAAAATTGTCTTCTTTTCTCAATACTTGCCTTTGTCCATGCCTATTTACACTGTTCCCTCCCCAGGTCACACCCATCCATTTCTTGAGAAGGTGTTTCGAGCAGTCATGGTTTGAGGTAGTACAAGGGAAATAAGGAAATGGCTGGTGGGCAAGCGGCAAGCCCAATGGCACCCTTGTTCTGGCTCTGCGCCTGTCACCGCTGAGGGTGGGTTGAGAGCTGCCGTGGCCATCTGTCCCTGCTGGCGGGCCCCAGGCTGTTCCCGTAGTGCCAGCCCAGAATCTTTCCACAGGAGTTTCACTCTGGTTCGGGTCTGTGTTCTCCTTGGAATTAGTCAGTTCATTAGTCTCCTGGGTCCCCTGGAGCCATTGGCCCATGCCTGGGATGGGACCAGAATCAGACCCAGACGTGACCTGGGGCTGGAAAGCAGACTGCGAACCCCTCTCATCACACCCCCAGTGGATGCTAGCCCTTTTGGCCATGTTCCTTGGGGTCCCCCCCACACTGAATAAACTTAGCAACGAAAGAATAAGCAATACAAGGTAAGAGTCTGATGGTTTTCCAACCCAAGAGAGGAGACTAAGGACGTTTTGATGCAAAGGTGATTTATTGATTTGGATAAAGCCCTTTTATTCATTGATTCAGTTCCATCTGAAACACTACACACACCTGACGCATGGTAGGCATATCAGACAAGTTTATTGAGAGAATGCATGGATCGTTCTCTTTCATGCTTTTGTGCTAAAAATGGGAGCTGACACAAAGTAGGCCTTCAATCAGTATGTGATTCTTACCTTTTCTTCCCTCAGGTGTTTCATTCTTCCGATGACTCAGGAAATCATGATTGAGGCTGTATTAAAGAAAATATTTTTTTTTCAAAACCTCAGACCAGTCTGTATTGGAAAGCCAAATATTTCCCCTGCTCTCAGAGGAGAATGGACTTTATTTACTGACCTTCTTATCTTGGTAGGAATATTTTTCTCAGTGCCATTGTCTCATCAAGTAAGTTTCGAGCAAGTCCTTTTTCTTTGGTGGGTCTTAGCTAAGCCTACCCAATCAGGGACATAGGGAGATTGGGGGCATTTGACACGTTCATTAGAAAACAGTTTTGGAAATAAAGGTCTTCTGTGTCTTCCTAAGTTGAAACTCTGGATTGCTCCAACCTCTGTGACTAAAAATGTTTTCATTCCTCTCGTCTTATTTTATTTGCTGAGAGATAAATGCTGTGGATTGAAGGCAGAGGAAAGAATTTGTGGTTCTACCCTGGGACTCTAAATGAATCATTGCTTGTAAACACTTGTGAAGAAAACCCTTTGACTTTAAACTCGTGGAAGATGGCACCAGAGAGGATAAAAACAATATAGGAAAAGTTATCATTTAGGCTCCTGTCATATTTTCCCCCTTTGGCTAAACGACGACCAACTTATTCTAAACCACTCTGGGGACCGACAAACTTCATGCGAGTTCCTAAATCTTAATATCCGACTGTGTCACCAAACTCCTGCTTCCCTAGGAGAGTATTCCAGTTCACCCAGCTCAGCCATGATGGTACCAGTGGCTTGTGCTTTTGAGACTCAATGAAAAAATCGCTTCTGTAATTCTGTTGGGAAAAGTTGGTGGTTGTAACATTTTATGGGATCATCCCAGTTTCAAATATTCATCCCACACTGGTCCCATAGGCCTTTAAGATGTCTCAGAAATTTCAATATTTAAGTCTTTATATTTTTGAAACTGCCTCTTGCACCTGTGTGTGGCACAGCGCTGTTTGGTGGTCCACACGGTTTCATTTTTAATTTTGAAAATATGGTCATTTAGTTTAGAGACTAATTTATAACAAGGGCCCTAGTTGTTTCTTGATAACACACATAACAAGAGGATTTTCTTTTCAATTGCAGTTGACCCTTGAACAACACTGATTTAACTGTGCGGATCCAATTCTATGTGGAGCTTTTTCATTAAGTCCAGTTCAGTGCTGTAATTGAATTTTCTCTTTCTTATGATAGTCTCAATAACATTTTCTTTTCTCTAGCTTACTTTATTATAAGACTACAGTCCACGACACACGTAACGTACAAAATATGTGTTAATCGACTGTTTATATCATTAGTAAGGCTTCTGGTCAACAGTAGGCTATTAGCAGTTAAGTTTTGGGGAGCCAGACGTTATACTTGGATTTTCCACTGTGCAGGGAGTCGGTCCCCCAACCCCCGTGTTGTTCAAGGGTCAACTGTATATTCAAAGCCCCAAACCTTAGAAACGTCCTTGACTCTCTTTTCTCCTTTCCTATCCCACATTCAATTCATTAAGTTCTGTTGGCTTCAGCAACAGAACGTATTCAGAATCTGGTCACTTCCTTCTGTCCCCGCTGCTTCAGCGGCTCCAAGCAGTCTCCTTTTCTAGCAATGGCCTCCTACCGGTGTCCTGCTTCGAGATTTTGCCAGCCCTGTCCCCAGCCCCCATGTGCACTTTCAACACAGGGAGTGTGACCCTTGTAAATGTCACCCCTCACCGCCCAGGCTTCCTGTCTCACTCAGTGTAAAAGCCAAAGACCTCACAAGGATTCACAAGGGCCGAGGCGATCTGTACCCTATTCCTTCCCCTCCTCCTCTCTGACTTCAGCTCCTTCTCTCTTCCTTGTACCTTCCTCCCCAGGGACTGGGGTCTCCTTGCTGTTCTATGAACATGCCAAGTTCAGGGCCTGCACAATTGTTCCTAGATATCCGAAAGGCTAACCCCCTTACTCTGTCCAGGTCTTTGCCCAAATGCAGCCTCCCTCCCCCCACCCAGGGTTTCCCTGGCCCCCTAGGTCCCACTCCTCCAAGCTCTGCTGAACAGAAGCGATTTATTTCATTATTGTTTTCTTCCCTCCACTAAAATGTAAGCTCGGTGAGGACAGACTTTGTTTTGTTCGCTGTGGACTCCCTACTTTCTGAAAGAGTGCCTGGCCTGTAGAGATACTCAGTACATATTTGTTGCATGATGAAATATCCTAGGCTCAATCAGGGAGTGCAGAACAAACAGGTAGGAGGGTGGGTCATCACAGAACCCTAAACATTCAGGTGTCTGAACCACATTTCCAAAATAGCTTCTTATGTCTGGAAAGATTTTTGTCAGACCAAAGATTTTTGTTCTCCTGAAATGCCCTCCACAGCCTGGCTCTGTTATCCTCAGTTTCCCTAGAATTCTACTCTTAGTGATGAATTTTTTAGTGTTAGGCATCAACTTTTTTTTTTTTTTAAAGATTTTATTTATTTATTTGACAGAGAGAGACACAGCAAGAGAGGGAACACAAGTAGGGGGAGTGGGAGAGGGAGAAGCAGGCTTCCCGCGGAGCAGGGAGCCCAATGCGGGGCTCGATCCCAGGACCCTGGCATCATGACCTGAGCCGAAGGCAGACGCTAAACGGCTGAGCCACCCAGGCGCCCGGCATCAACCTTTTTAATAGGCCTTTTTTTTTTCTCTTGTACTTATCTTTGTGGATGGAGGATTTACATATAATAAAATGCATCCATTTTTAAGGGCACAGTTTGTTGGTTTTGACAAATGCATACAGCTGGGTAACAACCACCCCAGTGAAGACAATAGAACGCATCCATTACCCCGAAAACGTTCCCTCATGTCCCTTGGCGGGAAATCCTCAGCCCCACCCCTGCTTCTGAACAAGCACTGATCTGCCTTCTGTCATCATAGATAAATTCTGCCTGTTCTAGAATTGTATATAGCCGGAAGCATACAGTATGTACTCTTCATTCTCTTGCTTGATATAATGTTTTTGAGATTCATCCATGGTGGGGTATGTATCAGTGGTTCGTTCCTTTTTACTGCTGAGTGAAATTAGCAGGCTATTCTATTAAATAGAAAATACTCCCAGGATGGGCAGTTGGCAATCATAGTAGTCCTTGGACAGTTTCGTCTGAATGGCTTTTTTTTTTTTTTTTTTTTGGTTGAGCAACATATGGAAAGTATAAGAACATTCGGGTATCCGGAAATGAGGGGGAGGCCTGACAAAGGCAAGATGCTGAAAGGCAATTTTGCCAGCTTCACCATGTTCCTTGTCTTTCTCGTACAGACTCAAGAAGCAGCCTTCCTGCCTCCAGTGCCCGAAATCCACGAGTGAGTAAATGAGTCTTACTGAACAGCTGCTATGTGCTGGATGTAGTTCTATTTGATGTGCATGACAACACTGTGAATTAAATGTTAGGCGCTCCCTTCTTTCAGATGAGGAAACAGATCCTGGAGCTGTTAGTGGGATTCAGGCCAGGTCTTCCTAACTCCAAAGTTCAATCATTCGATTTCATTTTAGGTTCCTGGACTGAGCATAGCTGGAGAGGGAGGGGAGAGGGGAGGAGAGAGGGAGAGGGGAAAGGGGAGAGGAGCAGAGACAGAGGAGGAGAGAAGGAGAGGGCAGAGAAGGGGGGAGGAGGAGAGGGGAGAGAAGGAGAGGGGAGAGGAAGAGAGAGAAGGAGAGGGCAGAGAAGGGGGGAGGAGGAGAGGGGAGAGAAGGAGAGAGGGGGAGAGAGAGAGAGAGAGAGAGAATGGATTGGGAGAGGAGAAAGAGAGGAAGAGAGGTCAGGACAGATCCACTGGGTGAGAGCTCATGGGAGGAGGAGACTCCGCGAAGCTGCATTGGGTTTCCCAGCACGGAACCAGTCTGGGCACGTCATGGGATGTGATTCTCTAACCCAGCCTTGGGGTTACTGGCAGTGCTTCTCTGGTTTCAGCATGGCCCCGTCAGCTCAGAACATTCCTCGGGCATTCAGACCCTGAGTGCGAGCGCAATCTTAAAGTCAATCCCAGAGCCGGTGGGGAGCCCTGGGCTGGAACGGGGGCCTGTTTCCCGGCCCGCTAACTAGGGACCCGAGACCGCAGAGCTGGGGGCTGGCCAGAGTGCTGACCGCAAGTGCTGGTTCCCCCACACTGCATTCCGGGGCTTCCAGCGTCATCTCTCCCGAGAGCCGCACTTGTCTACCCTTTGCGCACTCCACTTCCCTCCCTTCCACCTGGCGAAACCCGGGCCACTTCAGCATTAAGCCGTTGAGACTCCTGCTGTGCTAGGTAGGCTCCTTTTAGCATTTCAAGTCACCAGCCCCGGTGGGGGGCGGGGGATACAAAATTGTCCACATTTCAGAGGTGTATTAGTTTCCTAGGGCTGCCATCACAAAGGACCACAAACCGGGAGGTTTGAAACAACAGAGGTTTATTCTTTCACATTCTGGAGGCTAAAAGTCTGCAATCCAGGTGTGGGCAGATTTGCTTCCTTCTGGAGCTCCAAGGGAGAAACTATCCTACCCCTCCCTCCTGGCTGCTGGCGGCGGTGCTTGTTAACCTTGGTGTTACTCCAGTCTCTGCGTCTCTGTCCCGTGGCTTTCTTCTCTATCTTCTCTGTGTCTGTGTCTCCCCGTGTCCCCTTCTTTTAAGGACACAAGTCACTGGATTTCGGGCCACTGAAGTTGCTGTCCATCTCAGCCATGGCTTCCCGTCGGGCCCCTGCTTCGCAGATGAGTCTGGGGTCCCACACTCAATCTGGCCACTGTCTACTTGTCCAGCTTTGTCCCCCACTGCCCACACTTTGAGCTCACAGTGTGTTAATGGGCACGGCCTGCCGCATACCTCTGTGCCTTGGCAAATTCTGTCCCCTCAGCCCGGAATGCTCTCCCCGTTCCTCACCCCTTTTCCCTCTCCAGGTGAAAAGCTCTTCTGCATCCTTGAAGCCTCTCCCCTGGGTGAGGGCTACCCTGAATGCTGTGGGGAGTGTTGACTGTGGCTTTTGTCCCCGCTGTGGTCCTTGGGTGTTTCTCCCACGCAACACCGAACACAAGGCATTGCTTTTGCTTCGTTATGCTCACCTCCCCACCAAACTGAGCTCCTGAAAGGCAGCTGTCTTTTGAGCCCCCCACAGTGATACAGAAGATCATCCACAGCTGTTAAACGGCTGGGAAAGCATGGGAGTTCCCTTCAGTGGATAGAGACCGAGGAGCATCTTTCTCCTACTTGGATTATATTCCCTACAATGCTTGGTGCGTAGTTGGCTCTCCAATGCTTCCTGCATGGTTTAGCGATTGAATGGAAAAGCCACTGTTCGCAGGGATAGTGGGAGCTGTGAGTCACTGACACTAGCCTTTCCATTAATGTATCGCCCTGAGGAACTAAAATTCCCCTGTCCTATGATTCAGGTGCTTCTTAAATGAGATTTAATTGAGGTCAGGGAGGGAGACAGGTGCTACTTTCCATCTTGCTAATGAAGAAGTGAAGGGAAAGAAAGAGGAAGCCCTGGGCCTGAGGTTCCTGCATTCTCAGGAAGTGTTGGTTAAGGGGCAGGACCAGGACATTGGTTCCTGGTTTATTCCTGCAATCAAGAGTGGGGATCACGGGGCCGCCTGGGTGGCTCAGTCGGTTAAGTGGTTAAGCATCTGACTTGATCTCAGCTCAGGTCATGATCTCAGGGTCGGGACTTCAAGCCTTGCATTGGGCTCCACACTGGGCATGGAAACTACTTAAAGAAAGAAAAAAAAAAGAGTGGGGATCCTGGCGATGCTGGGTGGTGGGGTGGGTAAGGGAGGTGTCAGCAGGGACTGCGTTCTGGGACTCCCAGCCTGAAGCTGACCCAGGCCCATCCCCATGGAAAATGACTCCTTGCTGGCCTTGCAGCTGAAAGAAGGTTCTCTCTAGCATCACACCAGCCTCTCTTTTGGGGGAACAAGGCACCCTTATTGTGAGGCTCTCTCTTCTCATCTCATTTCCAGTCATGTGAGCTTCCCTTCTGTGTCCCTTAACAATGCTACCTGTCACTTGAAGCCAGGTAACACTCAAAGGAGGCTAACTAGAGTTGGAGTCATACCTGGGTCTCCAGATTCCCTTTATACCATTTCTTCCATTGATTTCCAAGGGCCTTCAACCTTGTCCTCCAGACCATTTTAGTCTAGGACAAGAGACCTAGCAAATGAAGTATTTCATCTACAGGCCCCCAACCTGTCCCCATCAACTCAGCTATCCCATTCCTCCCAGTCTCCACCCCAGACACACACACACACACACACACACACACACACACACACACACACGCCCAACCCAAAACCAGACCCCATGGGGTGTTCTGGGGCAGGGCTGGGATTAGGAGAGGCAAGCAAGGTGCCCAAGGCTCACAATTTAAGGAGGCACTCACTCTCAGGGATGTGTAAGTACCTTGTATTCTGGGGTGTCCTGGCTTGGTGCCGGACTGGTGTATTAATAAAGGGATGGGAGGAGAAAAAGTGGTTAAAAGGAAGGTAGAAGACAGAGTGCTAAGAGAACAAGGCGGGAAATCTGAAGTCAGTGGCAAAGTGAAGAATAATGGGTGTATCCTTTGGGTAAATACCTCGTAGTCAATTGCTGGATCGTAGGGTAGTTCTATTTTTAACTTTTTGAGGAACCTCCATACTGTGGAATTTCAGAAACCAAACAAATGATCATAAGGGAAAAAAGAGAGAGGAAAACCAAGAAACAGACTCAACTATAGACAGCAGCCTGATGGTCCCACCCAGGGTAGGTCGGTGGGGGCATGTGTTGAATGGGTGATGGGATTAAGGAGGGCACTTGTCATGATGAGCACCCGCTGTTTGTTGTATGTAGGTGTTGAATCACTAAATTGTACACCTGAAACTAGTATTACACTGTATGTTAACTAACTCGAATTTATTTTATTTTATTTAAAGATTTTTTTAAAGTTTATTTAAGCCATCTCTACACTCCACATGGGGCTTGAACTCACGACCCCGAGATCAGGAGCTGCATGCTCTACAGGCTGAGCCAGCCAGGGGCCCCAACTAACTGGAATTTAAATAAAAACTTTAAAAAAAGGTGAAGAATAATGGGTTCATGTGGTCAGGGGTAGCTTTCCCCACAAAACTCACACCCACACAGCCTCAGATGGGCCTGATGTCACCCAGAGAACAAGAGGCCATAGGAAAAACAGAACACAGTCACCCCTTTCTCATTAGGTTTCCCTGAGTTTCTTGTCCCAGGGAAGACAAGAAAGGGGAAGAAATCCCCAAAGCCATGTCCTCTCTGCTTTCACTCCCTCCTCGGACACTTGACATCTTTTTCTGGACATCAGGAACCTCGCCCTGGGCATGGTGATTCAGAGTCTTCAAATGCCTGAGCTGGAGGAACCCTTAGAGGCTGCCTGGCCCGGGAGCCACCAGCCCACAGGGCTTTTGAGCACCTGTAACGATCGCGGCTACTCCAAACTGACAAGTGCCGAGCGTAAAATATACACTGCAGTTTTGAAGCCCTCATTTGAAACAAAAGAATGTAAAATAGCTCACTAATATTTTTTAAAAGCTTGATTATACTGAAATGATAATGTTTGGGATCTATTGGGTTAAATAAAATATATTAAAGTTAATCCCCTTTTTTACTTACTTTAATGTGGCTGCTAGAAAAATTTTTTGAATTTTTAATTTTTAAAATATATGAATGATTTTTTTTTTTTTAACAAACCTTTGTGTGGAGGGCTGGGGCGGGTGGGGGGAGCTGCTTTGCTACCTACAAAACCCTGACCCAGAAGCAGGTGGTCTAGGAATGGTTCAGCACCCAGTTCTCCACGGAAGGGTTCCGGCCACGCCCCTTTTCCCCGGAGGAGGCGCTCTCTGCACAGTGGATGCTCGAAAATTTAACATTACATATGGGGCTCACATTTGTGGCTCGAATGGTAGATCTATTGGACTAGGCTGGTCTCATCCAACTTCCTCCTGGAACACAAGAAAACTGAGGGCCAGAGAGAAGACCTCACTTAGCAGATGGCACACACTAAAAAGCACTGTTATTTCCATCAGCCTCTCAGTTGCACACACACACACACACACACACACAACACCCACCCCCAAGGAGCCTGGGGAGAGGAGCGGGCAGACAGCAGAACCCTGGGCTGCAGGCCTCAAGCGAAACGTTCCAAGACTCAAGACATTGGCTGTGGTTTCTTGGGAGTGAAATGAAAACCGAATAAAATCCCATTTTATTTATTTATTTATTTTTTTAAAGATAAAATTAATTCATTTGCCCTCACAACTCTGTGGGCCGCACTGGGTCCCGTAGTCCTATAAGCATGCCCTGCAGCAGTGGGCTGGGAGTCTAGTTCTCTGGAGTGCCTACTCCCTTGTCTAGAGCTGCCTTAAGCCGGCTCCCTGCTGACCCCATCATCCTGCTTCCACATGCAAGAGGTGCTTAGGTCCACCTGCAACAAACCCAGGCTAAAATCCCAAAGCCCAATAGACTCTGGAAACTTGGGGTGTGGGGACAAAGCCGGGGAGCCCTAGGCCTCCCCCTATGAATTCCCAGGCATAGTAACACAGATTAGTTTACCAGGTGTGCCAACCGGCACCTTAAAAGCCCAGACCCTCCCCCTCCCCCTCCCCCAAGGCAGTGGGGGAGCCTTGCCTGAACCCTGACACGGAGGGGCGGGATTGTTTGACAGGTAAACAAAGACAAGTTTCACTAGGATTGGCTTGATAAATGGAAGAGGAGCGGGCAGCGAGGGAGGGGGAACCCGACACCAAAGGCAAATTCCTTTATTTCATAATTTTATCTGGCGTCCCCATTCTCATCAACCTGCATTGTCAAGGCTGAAAGAGAGGCGGTTAGGAAAGTACAGAGATAATGATGTCCCGGCCGCCGGGACAGCACTAATGGTGCGCAACTGAGGACAGTTCCGACAAGTGGAGTTGCGGAGCTGACTCTGGACCCCCGAGGAATTTTCCTTGGTTTCCACCTGGCTTTGGCTAGGAAGCCAGAGAGTGTGGTCACCCCCTTTCCCGCGCCTGGCTTCCCACCCTGCACTGGTGGGTGAGAGTGACAGGGGAAAGGTGAGAAAGCCTGGCGGCTCCCGCAGCTGGGGAGGAAGGGCCACCTGGAGGTCAGCTCTCCTACCTACGCACACGCGCGCGCGGGCGGTGGGCCCCGGGAGGAACGCGGGCGCTACAACCTGGCGAGCCCTTGCCCTTGGCGGAGGGAGGGAGTGTCCGGCGGGGAGGGCGGGTGTCGCTCCCCGCAGCCCCCACTCCGGACATGACAGTTTGCGGCCCGATAAGGAGCGGTCCCCTCTGTCGCCTTTCCTCCAGTCCTTGGGACCGGCCGGTGCGCGCGTCCCGCAGCAGTCGGATGCGCTAGGTGGGGCCAGCGTCGTTCTCCCTGTCCCCCTCTCCCCCCCTTCAAGGGTGACTGTGCCGCTGACGTCAGGCGGCTTTGGGTTCATTCCCTGGCACCGGGACTTTATTTTCATAACAGCATGCAGTGCCGCGGAACTGGAATAGGCGTGTCCCCTCCCCTGACCCTCTCCCGCCCCTTGTCCCTCTGCTCACCCCCTCGCTTGCTCCCTCCCTCCGGCGACAGCTGCCTTTATAACCGCTCGGCGCCGCGAGGGCGGGATAGCGCCTGCTGGCCTCCGCAGCGCCGAGGGCCTCCAGTGCTGCCTCCCACGCGCGGGAAGCGAGCAGCTCAAGTTCACGCGCCAAAGCCAGGGCTTAAGGGTAGGTGAGGCGCACGCCGCCCGGGGCGCTCTCGGCCTCTCCAGATTTAAATCCTGGTGGGGTGAGGGGGTGGAGTGCGGCGCTGGGTGGGGTGGGATACAAGAAAAGAGGACTCCCTGGTAATGGACTCCAGCTGGCTATGAGGAAAAAAATCCCAAGAAAGGAATTTCTCTAGTTTAACTCAACTCAGATTTCCGCCCCCCGCTACGAGCTTCCCCGGGCTCAGAGGCGGAGAGCAAAAAGAGAGTCAGGATAATAGTTTGTGCTCAGACACGTTGTAGGAACTTTTAGCAGGTGGAATCCTGGCTGGGCAGGTGAGCAGTTTGGGGATCATACTAGGGCAAGAAAAAAGAAGGAGGAAAATTTTAGAGCAAGGGACTCGGAATGGGATGGTTGGGGATTGGGGGTAGGGGGAGGTAGGAGGAGGGAGATGGTGACAATTGCTGCTTCACTCAGGTACTGAAAAGTTTTGATTTATTTTGTCCTTCCACAACAAGTGTTGGCTTCTGAATTTTGGGAAGTAGCTTGTAGAAGCCATCGCTTTTCTAGATGTGTGAGGCTGTTGGCAGCAAAGCATTCCCTCCCTGGCTGTCCTTTGAGTTGCTCAGGAACCTCGGGGCAGACGGAAGTTGAATATTCAATAACAGCCCACCTTCTGGCAACAACTAGGTAGGACCCAGGTATGGCCTCCAGGCTGTCCAAAGTGCTCCCTTAAACATCCACAGGGAAGGAAGGGCTAGTCATAGGGGAATCAAGAATCAGAATCAAGGAATTTGAAAGATTTTTGGTTCCCAACTTCTCCTCAGAGGCCACACCTGTTGAAGGGTTCTGTTGAATCAGCCACCACTTTGGGCTCCTTCCTGAAGGGGAATACCTGAACCACTTCAGATACAATGGGCTGGGGCCCACGGGAGGGGTGAGAATGGTGGTCAGAAGTCCACCCTCCAGGTCTGTGTGCTGGCTATTATTACTAGGAGAGGGAAGATTGACAGAAAGGAAGGGTCAGCAGAAGCATAACCTGGGAAACAGAAAGGTCCCTCTGAGGGTATGGTGAGATATGGGCTCACAGGGCAGATAGAAAGGAGCAGAATGTTCCTGGGAAGTGCTCTCAGTCTTGAGTCCGGAAGAGTGATTTCTCAGCCAGGCTCTGCTGCACCGTGTAGCCATGAGACAGCCAGGGCCTGGGCCTTGAGTTCCTCTGAAGGGGTCTTGGGAAGGCCCCCAGCTCCTTTCCATGGCTGAGATTCTAGCCCTTCTGTATCCTTAGTGAAAATTGGATTTTGACTGTGATTTCATTCTGCTCATTTTGGAAGTTTGTCTTCAGGTCCACTTCTGTTTAAATATCCAGATTGAGCTGAGAAAATGGTGAGGAAATGATGTGTTGGTATATTAGGACCTTAAAAAACAATGAATTGAATAGTATTTTCACTTGAGGGGTCTCAGATTTTCTGAGTAGTTTGGTGTGTTTGTTTCTATTTTTATTTCTATATTATTGCCTTGTGGCCAGAATATGTGGTCTGTATATTTCTTATTTTAGGATTTCAGTGTGTGTGGTCTAAAACATACTGTTTTTGTAAATGTTCCATAACCACTTCAACAGAAGCAATCATATAGAGCAGGGGTTGATAAACTAGGTCCATGGCCAAACATCTCACAGCCTCTTTTTGTAAATAGTTTTATTGGAACACAACCATGCTCATTTGTCTATGGGTTATCTATGGCTTTCAGCTACAAACATATGGCCTGCACAGCCTAACCTACTTATTAGTTGGCCCTCTACAGAAAATGTTTGCTGATCACAGATATAGAAGATCTGAATTATATGATTAACAATGGAGATATAAACATATGAACAATGGATATGAGCATAAAGAACATATGAACTTAGAGAATATTTCAAGTAAGGTATCCATAGAACATTTATAAAAATTTACCATATTATTATTCCTTTGTCTTTTTCATCTGCTGAGGACTGATAAAGAATATTAAAGTCTCCTATAACTATTGTATTTCTTTTAATTTCTCCTTGTATTTCTGGTAGTTTTTGTTTTATGTGTTTTGGTGCTATGTTATTTAGTGCATAAAAGTTTATAACAGTTGTATCTTAAATGTGGAGTATCCCTAATTATTATAAAGCAAGTTTTTGGTCCATATAATATCTTTTTGCTTTAAACTTTGTGTGATATTAATATCTCAGCTCTTAATTTCCTTCTCTTCAGCAAGCTATTTAATTTTGTACTTGATACATAATACCTGATAAATAAACACTGTTATTATTACTTATTTTTGCATTTATTTACATTTTTTTCTTTTGCTTTCAATGTTTTTTTTGTTTGTTTTTGTTTTGTTTTTAGAGAGAGGGAGGAGGGGCAGAGGGAGATGGGGAAAGAGAATCTTAAGCAGGCTCCACACCCAGGGAAGAACCTGTCATGGGGTTGATCTCAACAACCCTGAGACCTTGACCTGAGCTGAAATCAAGAGTTGGACACTTAACCTTAACTGAGCCACCCAGGCACCCCAACTTTCAACCGTTTCTGAATCCTGTTGTTTTAGGTGATGTTCTTATAAGTATATTATAGTTTAATTTAGTCTTTTTTTCAAAATGAAAAAGTTACCATTTACATTTATTGTAATAACTGTTGCTTGCTATTGCCAAATAATTTTTGGCCACATGTTCTGCTCTCTCCGTCCTTTCCCATATTAGGTAGCCTATATCTACTAGGGTGCTGAGTGGTTGGTTGTGCTATTCTCAGGGCTTAAAACACAGGCTTGTAAGGAGAGATGATAAGTTTAGTTTGGGACTTGTTGGATTGAACATTAATATGTTCCCTTTATATATTAATATATTTAAGGGGTGCCTGGGTGGCTCAGTCAGTTAAGCGTCTGCCTTCAGCTCAGGTCATGATCCTGGAGTCCTGGGATCAAGCCCCGCAACAGGGTCCCTGCCCGGCGGGGAGTCTACTTCTCCCTCTGCCCCTCACCCCTCTCATGTGCTCTCTCTTTCAAATAAATAAAATCTTAAAGAAGGTATCTTTGTGAGTTGTGAGCTGGTATACCAGTAGAGGACTTTATCCACCTATTTTCTGGAAATTTTATTTCTTAAAATCCTGGGCCTAAAAGGTTTGGAAGTTTCACTCAAAATCTTATTTTCTTTTGTGTTTTAAAAAGATTTCCAGTATTTTATTTTATGTTCCAGCAGTTTATTTTACAATAATGTAAACTCCATGTGCTCTGTTTAGAATGGAGGAAGATGGTATGTAAGGATCCCAGGGAACTACCCGAAAGTGAAGAGACTGGGATAAGCACCGTAGTTACTCTTGTTTAGATCTGTCTAAAGAGGTTCGGTAATTTTTTTTTCTCTCAGTTACTACAAAGAAACTCAATTCACTGATGTTATTCAGATGTTATTCATAAGCTGTTGCCATAATCACTTTTATGTCATCAGAATTAGGATGACTACTCAGAACAGGGGATCCTGGAGATTTCCCTGTAGACACTTTCCATTTATAACTAATCCTTCATCGAGGGCAGAGAAATTCCTGTGGGACTCCACCCTTGTCTTAGAACTCAGCCTAGATATGAGGATAAGCATCAGTACATATTCATCTTCAAAAATTCTTCCTCCCCATTACTCACACTTGATAATAAATAACTTAACTCTGAGTAAATATTCAGTGGTCAGTCTTAGTCCAAAACCACTGTGCAGAGCAGAGCGCCTATTGAGGAGGATACCAACAAACAGAAAATTTGCTCTGTTACCTTAAGAAGCTTGTTATCTGATGGTTGAGTCAACATTGATATTAATATATAATATAAAACATATATATGGAAAAACTTGAGCGCTAAGAAATAATGAAGAGACCTACAAAGTTAGAATGAGATGGGACTAATAATTTTTAAAAACCTCAAGATAGAGTTAAGTTTTGGGCTAAGTTTCGAAGCAGTATGGTAAATGATTGTGACTAGGAGGGAAAGGATCTTTCTGGCTGGGAGAACAATGCACATGCGGAGGCAAAGAGCATGACTTTATCACAAGACCTTGGATGAGCCCAATTCCCTTCTGGATAGAAATACTCTTGGAAGATCGGCTTGCCTTGAGTGGAGGTGGAGAGAGGGGGAGTTAGGAAGGCAGGAGGAGAGGGGTGGGAGGACCCATGGGAGAAAAGCCATGAAGCTCAAATTGGGACTGAATCTGTTATAACCTAAAAAGGAGCTAATATGTTAATCCAAAGATCCCTTCCCTTCTTTGTTCCCTTCCTTAAGCATTTAACTCTGTTGACTGCTCTTTTATTTTTATTTATTTATTTATTTATTTATTTATTTTAAGATTTTATTTATTCATTTGAGATACAGAGATACAGAGAGAGAGAGAGCATGAGCAGGGAGAGAGGCAGAGGGAGAGGGAGAAGCAGGCTCCCGGCTGAGCCCGGGACCCTGGGATCATGACCTGAGCCGAAGGCAGATGCTTAACCATCTGAGCCACCCAGGCGCCCCTATTTATTTATTTTTTGAAACTGCTCCTTGGCTTCTGGGAAACCACTCAGGCTTATTATTATTATTATTATTAGCAACCCCGGATCATTTTTTTTTTTAAGATTTTATTTATTTATTTGAGAGAGAGAGAATGAGAGAGAGCACATGAGAGTGGGGAGGGTCAGGGGAGAAGCAGACTCCCTGCCGAGCAGGGAGCCCGATGCGGGACTCGATCCAGGGACTCCAGGATCATGACCTGAGCCAAAGGCAGTCGCTTAACCAACTGAGCCACCCAGGTGCCCCCCTGATCATTTTTTTAAACACCTTTCGCTGACTCCTGCATTGATGAGATGGTCATGGTCCTGCCATTCGCCCCCTTCTCACTGTACTTGCTCCCTGTGTGATCTGGTTTTCCTCTCAAGGCTTCGGATGCCTCCTCTAGACCCATCCGGTGTGTACAGCCCACACCTCTCCGGAGCCTCGGACTCGCATGTCCAAGTGCAGAGGGGGTCAGCACAACCTGGGGTCCTAGAGCCTGGCTTCTAAGTGCCATGAAATCTCAGGCAAGTTATTTAATTTCTCTGTGCCTCAACTTCCAAAAAGGGGCATACTAATGGGTTGTTGTGGGAATTAAATGAAGCAGTGTGTAGCCCAGAGCAAGCTCTCAGGAGGATTTTGTGCTCGTCATTTCTGGATGCCGCCAGTTGCATGGCCCATATTCATCTTAGATTGAGCACAGCTCCATTTGGCATCGGTCCTCAGCAGCCTGTATTTCTAAGTTCCATTCAGTTGCCTACGCCAGAAATCTGAGAATTAACCTGGACTCTTTCATTCCCCAAGCCCTGTCTCTTCTGCCTTCCTAAAAATCTCCCACTATTTGCTGCACATCTTTCAGGACTCCCCTCCTTGGTCTCTATAGCGTTAAAAAAAAAAAAAAGACCCATTAGTTGGAATGACTCACTGTTTTCCATGTGCCCTCAGCATTCCCTGGCCACCCTGTGCCCCCTTATTTGTATGTCAGGGGGACCCTATTGGTCCTCCCAGGGGCAGCAGCCCCACTTTTGATCCGTGTGACTCATACACTTAACACAGTGCCTGACACAAAGTAGGTACTTAAATGTTTGTTGATTGAGTGTAGGATCGCTCGCTGTGGAGACTTCTCAGAGCCGGTTTAAGTGGAGAGAGGCTGGAGTCATGGAGAAAAGCTTCAGAGTTCCTAACAGTGATTTCAAGATGAAATGAAAAATTACATTATGATTAAGACCATTTGTAAAGGGATAGTCTTCCCAGCTATGTGACACTGAACATGTAATTTCTTTTTCTTTCTTTTTAAAAATTTATTTGAGAGAGAGCATGCCAGGGGGAAGGGCAGAGGGAGAGAGAATCTTTTAAGCAGACTCAGAGCCCAAGATGGGCCTGGGGCTTGATCCCACCACCCTGAGATCACTGCCGGGCTCCATCCCATGACCCTGAGATCACAACCCGAGCCAAAACCAAGAGTCCCACACTCAACCTACTGCGACACCCAGGCACCCCTGGACGTATAACTGCTAAGAGTCAAGTCTTCTCACCTGTAAAATGGGTTGTAGGAATAATAAATGAGATAGATAAAAGATGTAAAAACATGTAAATGAGAGAATACCTATAAATACATAAACACTCAGCATTGTGCCTGGCTCCGGGGAACTCGGTATGTGACACTACTCCTGACTATTTTTACTCATAATTATATTGTGACTATTACAATATATCGAATGGGGCGATTCAAGAGGAGGGAGAGAACTGAAATGCTAGAAAATCACACATTTGCCTGGCTGAGGTATGTGAAGACTCAGCTTCAGCAATCCTAAGTTATTTGGTATTATTCCCCAGGCAGTGCTAACAGGTAGGTATTGTCCTCTTCATTTTCAGATGACAGAATGAGATCTGTCTCATAGGAGGAAGATAAGATTGGCTTTGGCAAGCCTCGGGGCCCCAGGTTATTCATGCTCAGATACTCTGGGGCGGGGCTGGGCTGGGAAGGGCGGGGCGGGGCGGGGCCGAGAGGGGGCGGGGCCGGGCGGGGCCCGGGCGCTGCACGTCCGCCGGCTGCGCCACCTTCCAGGTCTAGGCTTCAGCGTCCCGCCCCCCTGGGGAGAAGAGAGGAGTCTCGGGGAAGCTGGAGGACTCATCAGACCCTGAGTCACCTCCAGCCCTGTTTTGGGGTTTGGTTAGGAGTTGGCAGGACATGTTCTTTTAATGACGGGAGGTGGGGCAAGAAGAAGAATGAGGGGGAGGGAGCAAGATTTGGCAGTTGTCTAAAAGGAGCATCCTAGAGGGATGAACAGTGAGGCTGGACGTGGGCTCGCACCCTCTAGTTCAGCACTGCACCCTCATTTTACAGAGGAGAGAAGGGAGGTTCCAGGAGATAGTGTCCACACCTGACGCGATTGAAACCTCTTCTTTCTAAAGAGGTAGGATAAAGACAGGGCTTGGACTTGAGCCCAGAAAGGGACTCCTGCCTTTCTTCCTCCCCTATCCTCTCCTCCTCTTGTGCTTCTTCTTCGTTTTTTTCTGCCTTTTACCTGTCCTTTTTCTTTGTAACTTTTCTTTTCATGCCCTGACTCATTCCAGAAGGGCTTAGGACAGTGGCAGGTGACTTCAAGGCCTCGGTTGTAGGTGTTGTTGGGTTACTGGTCAGTGGCTGGTTAGCTTAGTTAGCAGCTGTAGTAAGTGAAGGGGGTCTCACCCTTATGACTAATGAAAAGTCGTTTCCTCACATCCTAGGTCAGAGGCTACACACACTAAAACTGTACCGTGTTCCTCCAAAGTGCAGGGTTTAGTCATCAGGGAGCTGGGTGGCAACGGAGGACTGGCTTCTAGTAAATCCGTCTCTGCTTACTGGGAAATCTCGGGATTCATGCTGTCTGGGGAGACCCCTGGAGTCATTTAGATGGGAGCATGGTTCCAGACCTGGCCCAAAGCCCCTAGCCTCAGACCCAGAGTGTGTTTTAGACAGCCCACAAGAGGAGGAGGATAGGAGAAAGGGAGGTTAGAACTCAGGACAGCAAACAGGGAGCTAATGAGGAAACCAGGTACGCCCCACCCAACGCTACCGCATCTCATGAGCAGCCCCTCCTCTCCCACCAGATTCCACTCCTATCCCTGCACACACTCATCCATCCTGGTTAGGCTTTTACCACGTGTCAGGTGCTAGTCCAGAGACTGGGGAGAGATACTTAACAACTCAGTCCCCACCTTCTCAGAGCCTTTGAATCCAGAGGAAGACACAGACTTAGTGCTAATAGGCATTGCAGGGCTGTGTGAGGAGCGTGATGGTGGGAAGTGCAAGAGGGCCAGCAGGGGCTGAGGATGTAGAGCCTTCTGCCTTTGTGCCTTCTGGCTCTTCCTCCCCTGGCCGCAAAGAGTGGCTCAAAGAGGACAAGCCCAGAGAGGGAGATGGGTCTTCTGAAGTGGTCCAGGTGAGGTGGATGGCCTTTGGGAGAAGTGGAATATTCGAGATACTGAAGAGATGGAATCCATAGGACCTGCGTGTTGGGTCTGGTAATGTGGGATAGGGATTTCTCGGGCCATGTCCCAACTCAGAGATGGATCTGAAGTTGGCTTTTAGTGCCTCTGCCCGAGTTCACAAATGGGGAGACCCCTGTGATGCCTCCTGGCCCATCTCATCTTCTCTCACAAGACCTCCTTTCCGGCCCTGCCTCCTGCAGCCGGTCTGGGGGACAGTCATGTTGGTCCTGTGTAGGAATCTGAGGCTATGCATAATTCGAACAGCTGGAGCAGCTCACAAGGGTCGGCTTTGTGCCTCAGTGGATTTCGCCCATGCTCAAAGCCTCGTGCGGCGCCTGAGGGCCGATGTGGTCACCTCCATTTCTGAGGCCAGGTCCCTCCCGGCTCTAAAGTTCTTACCAGACAAAGGGCTGCTCGGTGTAACTTTGGAGTTGGAATTCCAGTTTGAATCCTGGCCCTGCCATTTCCTCGCTGCAGGACTTTGATGAGTCAGCTGACTTGTGCCTCAGTTGCTGCAGGTGGAGGCAGGGATAATGACGACATGAGCTTCCGCATAAGGTGCTTTTGTGCTGGTTAAGAGGGTAGAGCCGTAAGAGCATGCCTGATCTGTGCCGAGAGTGAGTTAGTGTTGAGACTTTCCCTCCCCATTCAGAGCAGCCCGAGAGTAAATTGCTTCTTTCAGCCCCCGTTTGGTCTTCGTAGGAGCTAGTCTTTTCTTGGCCGGACCCTGGGTCTCTCTGTCCTTGACTTTGGTTACAAATGATGGCCAAAGGGTTGCATTCCGTTTTCTCTTTCTTGCTCCAGCCCTTATGTTCTTCTCTAAGGCTGTTTCGCTAGCTCCTGGCAGTTCATATTCCCAAATGCTGGTTGCTTCCCTTTTCCCCTCAAACCTCGCTTTCTAGCAGTCCTTTTTAGCTTCTCAGAACCCTGTCCTTTCCCCTAGCCGTCTTCCCTGTCTCCTTTCCTCATCTGGACCACTCCCTGGGTGACACAGGGCCTTCTCTGTACAGAGCTGCTTGTTAATGAGTCCGGTGAGTTTTATTTTCCTCTGACCAAATTCAGAGTACTTGGGACATTTTAGACCCATTGCACAACGCCTCTCATGCTGGAGGAAGAGGTGGAGGAGGGCTAACAGAGGTGAAGTAAGGATAATTCCGACAAAATTAGTCACTCAGATAAAAACGTATTTACTAAGAAAAAATTTAAAAAGACATTAGTGAGAGAACTGGGAAATATGAACCCTAACTGGATATTTGATATTATAGGGTTATTGTTAACTTTTGAAGTGTGGTTAAGTTAAAAAGGAGTTTTATCTTTTAGAGATACACACTGAAGTGTTTGTGCATAAAATGATATGATGTCAGGGGTTTGCCTAAAAATAATCTAGTAAGTGGGGTAGGGATGGCAATGAAGCAGAATTGGCCATATATTGGTAATTTCTTTTCTTTTCTTTTTTTTTTTAAGATTTTATTTATTTATTTGAGAGAGAGAGAATGAGAGACAGAGAGCATGAGAGGGAGGAGGGTCAGAGGGAGAAGCAGACTCCCTGCCGAGCAGGGAGCCCGATGCGGGACTTGATCCCCGGACTCCAGGATCATGACCTGAGCCGAAGCAGTCGCTTAACCAACTGAGCCACCCAGGCGCCCCATATATTGGTAATTTCTGAAACCAAGTGATGAGCCCATGGGCTTTGCGAGTATGCTTGAAAATGTCAACATTTCTTGAAAAACGGTGGTTTTTTAAAAAAAATATTTTATTTATTAAGAGGGAGAGAGTGAGAGAGCAAGCGGAGCAGGGGAGGGGGGTGGCGCGGAGAGGCAGAGGGAGAAGCAGGTTCCCTGCTGAGCAGGGAGCCCGACTTGGGGCTCAATCCCAGGACCCCGAGATCATGACTAGAGTCCAAGGCAACTGAGCCACCCAGGCGCCCCTAAAAACAACGTTCTAAGGCACTTCAGTGTCTGTTTCCCCATCTCCCATGTATGATTGGGGTGGGAGGTGGAGGTGAAATTGAGGGATATCGGTTTTCTCCCCTCTCCACACCCGTGGCCCATTGCTCTCATCGGACCCTGGTCTGTGGATGCCAAGAGGCCCGAGACACAACCCCGCCTACACCAGAAGGGAGCGGCCCGGAGGTTCACGTTGGGGGCGGGAGGTTCTGGCTCACTGTTCCTCTGGCCAGCACCACAACCATCCTTTAGACAAACACCTCATCGATCTCTGTCAAGACTTAGAGTCCTCAAGCCCGAAGTCCTTCAGGGTTCCCGGGTGATGCTGATGCCTGCTTGTCAAGGGACAGTACTACCTTGAGGGGTGGGGAAGGAACCACTGGCCGGGGGAGGAGGAGCGGGGGTACTGGGAAGGAGAAATACCTTTGCAGCTAGACACTGCCCTTATGGTGGATCTGGGAGGGGGTGAGGTGGTGAGGTGAAGGTGCGCCCAGCCTGGGTCCCTCCCTTCCCTGGTGTGCACAGTGCTTGCATCCAGCCCGGGGCTGGGGGCTTCTTCCTCTCCCATACTCCTGGCACCCACAACTGAGCCCAGTCTGTACCCCCTTTCCCCGAACCACCACCAGAGTGGTGGAGTAGGCAAGGCAAGTCAGACTTTGGGGACTTGTGTTTCAGGGGATGCCTGCCCTCTTCCTCCCATTTCTCATCCTGCGCTGCCCTGAGGAATGGGACCCGTGACCCGTTCTTCACCCGTTCTTTGCTCTGTGCTTTGCGGTAGGGGTGACCCTGCGGTAGAGTGCAGGTGACAGACCCCTGCGTGACGAAGGGCTGTGGGAAGCCTGTGGCCATAGTGGCAGATTCTGTCTGTCTGTCTGTCCCTTCTGCCATGCTAGGGCACTTGTCTGTTTTCCCCTTTACCATGGACTCTCTAGCCTAGTGATTGGCACATAGTGGTGCTCAGGAAATACTGGTTGAGTGAATGACTTAATACGATACAAAGTTAAGCTTGGCGAGCCAAATTTCATTAAAAAGTTCGGAAGATAGATTGAAGCTATAAACTATTTGCTCTTTATATTACTTAAGTTATTTTATTCTAATACACCACACCTATAATATTCCAACACATACATAATATTCATGTATGTAAGTATGTGTTTTATATTGCATATATATACATATAATTTTTTCCCGAATTGCCATGAGAATAAAACAGTGCTAGGGCGATGATTATGTCATCTAACTGAAATGCAGATTTTGTATCTTTTTTTATTTATTTGGGGGGGAGGGGCGGGGCATCAGGAGAGAATCTTTCCAGCAGACTCCCCATTGAGCACAGAGCCCAACAGATGGGTCAGACGAGGGCTGGATCCCATGACCCTGAGATCATGACCTGAGCCAAAACCAATGGTGATTGGTCAGATGCTTAACCGACTGCGCTACCCAGGCACCCCCAGATTTTATATCTTTAAGGGAAGCAGATGTTTGAATTCTGTCTGCATTGAAGAAGAGGCTCATTTGCCCTGGACAGTTAGTGAGTGATGGCTCGTTCCGTATCCCACTGTGCTGCTTCCCGGACTTGTGGTTGGATCTTGAAGACATAAGATGGAAGAAGGAGAAATGGGTGTTCTTTTTCCTTGGATTGATCACAGCATCCCCTTAGAGCTGTGAAGGGCCAGAGAAATCTTGTCTATATGCATTTATGGGCATGTGGTGAAGACATTCTGAGCTGTTTTTCTGCTATAAGGAAAGAGGCAGGATGCAGTGAATGTTTTGTACCTTTTCCTGCTTCCTGGTCTCAGCGGTTCCCCTTCTTTCCAATTCCTTTCTGCACAGTCTCTCCCCATTTGGCCTTAGAGGAGGCCAAAATCTTTCACTGATGATTTTGTGTGGAGGGGTTCTCAGTGAGCCTTCTCTTTCTCTAACTGTCCCCTACTCCCTGCCCTGACTGTATGTCTCTTTGAATCAGTTCAGAACTTTTCACTGTTGAGTGAGCAATTATATCAGGAAAAGAAATCTAAAGCCACCCCCCCCAAACAAAATTCATGCACAAATAGCATTCAACAAAACAAAAGGAATGGTGCCCTAGATAAACAGCCAGATAATCCAGAAAAAAATTAGTTTGTTGACGACTGTTAAAAACCTTAGCACTTTTGAATTTCAACGTCTTACCTGACGTTGACTTTGGACTTTGAGTACCGTATATTTTAAGGAAATGTACAAACTCCTGCTCTCTTCCAATTTCCCACTTTATCTTTCCACCATGCCCTGAATTCTTAGGAATTAGATTTCATGAGGTTTGGGACATCAGCTGGGTTTAAAATTGACATGAAGGTTGTGGGACAGAGAAGGAAGCAGATCCGGGAGATCAAGGAGAGATATAAAGGAAGGATAGCCAGTCAATTTTTTTTTTAAGATTTTATTTACTTATTTATTTGAGGGAGAAAGAGAGAAAGAAGGTGTGTTGGAGCTGGAACAGGAGGGGGGCACAGAGAGGGGAAGGGAGAGGAATAAGCAGATTCTGAGTTGAACACAAAGCCCAACATGGGGCTTGATCTCACGGCCCCTGAGATCACTACCTGAGCCGAAATCAGGAGTCCACACTTAATCGACTGAGCCACCCAGGTGCCCCCAGCCTGTCAATTCTGATTGTCCTTGAGTGGGTAAGCAGATTGCCTGCTTTGTGGATCATCCATCACCTGGGAGCTCCTAGCCTGTGTGGGGCTGAACTAAGTGGAATCGAGACCATAAACAGAGCTGGTTTATGGGGCATCTGATGAGGGAGAAAAAGGGGCAGACATAAGAGGAGAGAGAGAGAATGAGACTATTTCAGATTGCATTTAAGGCCAGCTAGAACTCACTCAAGAGGTGGCACTTGTAGTTGAGAGCATGGATCCTAGAGCCAGATAACTTATGTTCAAATTCTGCTTCTGCCATTTCCTCACTGTAGGATGTTGGGCAGGTAACTTGACTTGTCTCTGCCTCAGTTTTCTCATCTGTAACATAGCGCTAATATTTTTTACCTACTGGAGTTGCTATGAAATTAAACTAATATACATGAAAGGTGATTGGAAGAGTTTCTGATCCAGAGTAAAAATGAACATTAGCTATTGGTAATGTCTTTCGTTGGATAGTCCACTGTTTTTTGGTGCGTCCTCCAGGACTTCCTAGTTAATAAAGAACTCGTTATGACAGAGAAGACTCTTTCCATCACTTTTTGGAATAAGAGTAGAGCCATCCTTACAAAACTTAAGGAGGGGAAAAAACCCTTCTAACACGTGATAGCAGAGCTAAAGAAGAGGATCCAGTGGTGGTGAAGTGGATGTTTGTCCTTCCATAGAGAAATCTACAGTTCAGAAAACTCCTCTTATCCATGAAAGAATGGGATGCGCACAGGGCGTCCGGGGGGCTCAGTCAGTTAAGCATCTGCCTTTGGCTCAGGTCATGATCTCAGGGTCCTGGGGTCGAGCCCCTCGTTGGGCTCCCTACTCAGCGGGGAGTCTGCTTCTCCCTCTGCCCCTCCCCCCTCACGTGTTCGAGTGCTCTCTCTCTCTCAAATAAAGTCTTTCTTAAAAAAAGAAGGGGATGCTTACAAATGTCTGAAACAGAGGCAAAGGTGGAAAAAAACTTGAGACTGATAAATTATGATTAAAGTTTAAGCGTAGAGATTTCCGTGTTCGTGAATTCTGACAAAATACTAAGCCAGAAATATCAGGAACCCTGTTAAGTTATGTTTTGAAATGAGACCCCGGAACCCCTCAACAGAGCACTGAGTTCTCTGGCGTCAGTGTACACATTAGTAGTGCTTAATTGTGGGGAGCTTTGGTTTTTGCCTTCATCAGTCTTTAGAATTTGCCATGAGAGCTAGAGAAAAGTTAGTAGCTTTATCTAATGTAGCAAGTTCAGGGGCAACCCTGGCCGAGCATAGGAAAGTTTTTCCTAATCTTTCTGGGTCCCTGTGCCAAGAGTTTGTTTGGAGATTCACCTCTCCCTCCCCCCACCTTTGCTTCTACGCAGGACCAGAATGGCCACAACATCCGCTAGTGGTTGCCGCTCAAGCCTGGACGCCAGGTACTACAGACTTTGTGATACCACTGCAATTTGGGGCATTGTCCTAGAAGCAGTGGCTGCAGCTGGAGCTGTGACCTCAGTGGCCTTCATGTTCGCTCTCCTGATTCTCATCTGCAAGGTGCAAGACTCCAACAGGCGAAAAGTGCTCCCGACCCAGTTTCTCTTCCTCCTGGGTGTTCTGGGGATCTTTGGCCTCACCTTTGCCTTCATCATCCAACTTGATGGCAGCACAGGACCCACCCGCTTCTTCCTCTTCGGAGTCCTCTTCTCCCTCTGCTTCTCCTGCCTCCTGGTTCATGCTTTCAACCTGACGAAGCTGGTGCATGGGATGAGGCCCCTGTCCTTGCTGGTGATGCTGAGCCTGGCCGTGGGCCTCAGCCTGGTGCAGGACATCATTGCTGCTGAGTACATCATCCTCACCATGAACAGGACCAATGTCGCCATCTTCTCTGAGCTTTCTGCCTCTCGGCGCAATGAAGACTTTGTCATGTTACTTATCTATGTCCTCTTCTTGATGGCGCTGACCTGCCTCATGTCCTGCTTCATCTTCTGTGGATCCTTCAGCGGCTGGAAGAGACACGGGGTCCACATCTTCCTCACCATGCTTCTCTCCATTGCCATCTGGGTGGCCTGGATCACCCTGCTCCTGATTTCTACCTTTGGCCCCATGTGGGATGATACCGTCCTCAGCTCAGCCTTGGTGGCCAATGGCTGGGTTTTCCTGTTGGCTTATGTTGTACCTGAGTTTCGGCTGCTCACAAAGCAACGGAACCCCATGGATTACCCCGTTGAGGATACATTTTGTAAACCTCAACTCATGAAGCAGAGCCATGGTGTGGAGAACAGAGCCTACTCTCAAGAGGAAATCACCCAAGGTACAGAGCATGGCTGGGTGAGAATCCCTTGTAGAAAGATGGGGGGGAGAATCATAGGATATTATAACTATAGTAACACTCAAGATGATCCAGGTCATACCCCTGGCAGAATAGATAAGGTCCCCAAGGCTCAGATCTTGCTTAAAAACATCCAGCTGGTTAGAGTTCTAATAGAACTAGAAGCTGGCCCCGGGAGTCTTAATCTAGTACTTTCTACACAATACCCTGTGGGTTTCTCTGAGTCGAAATAAGTTGGAGCAAAGGAATGACTGAAAAAATCTCTAGAGACAAGCAGGTGAGATTGTGGTCTTTATAAAAGAGAACTAGGTGTTCCTTCCAGCAATGTGGAGGCTTTATAGATTTGAATATAGAAAGCCATGCCGTGATTTCTTACTGTGGTCACAGAGTACAGAGGAAGGAGAATGCCCTTTTATCATAAACCAGCAGGGATCTCCATAAAGTCCCTGGGGATTCTGATTTATCCTGAAGAGCCACATCTTACTGCGTGCCTCTGGGCCCGTGGGAGGGAGGAGATCGTATCTGACATCAAAGAGTCAAATGATTTTGCTCTTGCCTGAAGTTGTGAGTAACCAGGTGTTACGCTGATCTCACACACACACAAAAAGGCTAAATTGATAGCTTGAGACTGTCCTTGCCCCAAGGAATCTAGTCATTGATCTCTGGGCCTAATCAAGGGAGGGGGGATGGGTTTGGGACTGCAGTGAGGGACCTCCAAGGCGGAGATCCTTAGCTTCAGCTAACAGTTTTCTCTGCCCTTGAAGCCCGAGGTGCAAAGCTCTCTGGTGCTTCTCACAGCAGCTGTGGTCCCTCTCCCGGGCACTTGGAAGCTGGGACGGAAGCAGGGATGGCTGGAGGGGATATTTTAGCACCCATCGGCTCCTGTCCATTCTCATCCTTCACTCTGTCACCACACTCCTGGACTCCCTGTTATCACTCCCTAAGTACATTCCTCCCTCTCATCCTTCTTTCCATTCATTTTATGGACCACTATCACCTTCCTCTCCCTAAAATACTTCTCAGGCTACCACATTTTCCTGCTCACATACCTCGCTGGCTCCCCAGTACCCACCATATTTTCACAGCCAGAACCCAACAACCACGGAAGCTGCGCTCTCAGTCCAAACAAACCAAGTCGCTGTCTTTCCCTGCCTGTGTGTTCAGGCTCCAGGCATGTCCTTCTCCCTGCCCTCGTCCTTTTCCAGAGTCACACATTCCCTAGTTTCTCATTATTTACTCTGCCTGCAAGCTGTAGGACTTGGAAATGCTCTTATCAGAGTGTGTCTCATTCCATAACTGTTTAATATAGCTGTCATTATAACCCTTGCTCTCCAGTGTCAGCCCCAGGCCGGGTCACAGGCCACGAATCATTCTGGTTAATCTTTAGATTTTTTTTTTTAAAGATTTTATTTATTTATTTGACAGAGAGAGACACAGTGAGAGAGGGAACACAAACGGGGGGAGCTGCAGAGGGAGAAGCAGGCCTCCCGCGGAGCAGGGAGCCCGATGCGGGGCTCGATCCCAGGACCCTGGGATCATGACCTGAGCCGAAGGCAGACGCTTAATGACTGAGCCACCCAGGCGCCCCAATCTTTAGATTTTTTTAAAAAAGATTTTATTTATTTATTTGAGAGAGAGACAGAGAGAGCAAGAAAGAGCATGAGCAGGGAGGAGAGGGACAAGCAGACTCCCTGCTGAGCAGGGAGCCCGATGCGGGTCCCAAGACCCCGGGATCATGACCTGAGCTGAAGACAGACAGACACTTAACTGACTGAGCCACCCAGGTGCCCCTAATCTTTAGATTTTCCACAGTATTTTATATAGAGAAAGTATCTGAGGTGTGTGTGAAATAAACTAAACGGGTACATTCGGTGGGAAATAAATGGATTGCTCTAAGTTGTATTCATGATGATTGTATGCCTTTGCTCTTCTGTTCCAGAGTTTAAATCCCTCTAATTTTCCCCAAATATACAGAAAACAATTGCTCATAAGTTCTGCCCCCTCTCAAAGAAAGTAAAAAGAAAAAAAAAGCCTTTTTTTTTTTTTTTTCTTTCCTTGTGGGCAGTTAAGGAAGTGGGTAAATCCTCAGTGAGATTCACTCTAGGTAACATCTTCTGGCCAGATCTAAATCTGAAAAGACTGGTTTCAGATGTGCTTTAGAAGTGGTCCTGGGGTGAGGTGCGCCGCCAGGGAGGTTTTCTAGAAAGGTGCTCGCCTAGTGACCCTCTGTTCATTTATTGCTCCAATCTGGTGCTTACTTTGTGCCTGGCCCTGGGCCTGGGCTGGTCTCTCCCTCCATGAAACGTACGGTCTCCTGGGGAGACAGACAAATGGATAGATAGCACGGCATGTTTTGATAGGTGACTGAATGGGGGGGTGAGCACTGGCTGGAGCAGGAAGCCGGTGGGGCCCCAGTGCTGTAACCCGTCCTCTCCCTCTGTTTCAGGTCTTGAAGAGTTAGGTGATACACTCTATGCTCCTTATTCCACCCATTTTCAGCTGCAGGTAAATGGTTTCTTTCTCCTTTTTTTTGCCAGTGGCATTAGCTCTCCGGGAATGTCTGTCCTTCGGGAACACAGGATGTAGCCATTCTGAAGGGCCCCTGGATGGCCATCTTGGAAGGACGACGTGTCTCCTTTCCTGTGATCTGCCTCACGGGTTAGCACGGGAGACTGGAGGATTCCTAGTGTTCCTGGAGTATTCCCAGGGCACAGGGAGGGGTGCTTCAGGGGGAGGGATGGGAGAAGGGGAGAAAGTTAAGGTTCCTGCCCAGATCGGAGCTCTGTTGAAATATCCAGGAATTGGAGTGGACTTAACAATATGGCTGCTTCCTTTTCAGAATCGGACCTCCCAAAAGGATTTCTCCATTCCAAGGGCCCAGACTCGGACTAGCCCTTACCATGACTATGAAGGAAGGAAAGACGGCAGTTAGCCGTTCAGAAGAGTGGGACAAGCACAGCAAGTCAGCCAATCAATGGGGAGTCCCGGGAGATATGGGCTAAATCCCGAGGCTCCCGAGGAAACTGTACAAAACCTTTTGGGAAGAACTTGCCTTCCCTTCTGGAGTTTCTGGGGGGCTAACAAGACTCCAGGGCCTAGCACTCGTGTTTTCCCTTTGTCCCAGGCTTAGGATACTTCTTTTAAGTGGGAGGGAGTCTCCGGCAACTCAGGGTGTGCCCATTACTCTGCCCAGTCATTTCACAAGTGACTAAAGCTCTGGTCATCTGACCACTTCCTGGCTCAGTGAGCTTCAGGAGCCAGCTCTTCTCCCTCAAGGCTGGTTTTGTGAGCAGAGCAGAACTGCAAATCTGAGCAAAAACAGCCAAGGCCTGTCCCTGCCGAAATCTACACTGGAAGCCAACTGACTGGCACCCTCCCATCTTGTCTGGGTAGGAGAGGCTAAAGGTCACCCCCAATATACTCATCTCTGTGGCGCTACCACGGGACCCCTGTGGGCCCCCAGCACCAATTCACTGGTCACCATTCCCAAACTTGCTCTCCATCCCCGGACATAAGCTCCCCTGCATGCTTTCCCAGAACTTCCTCTTGTATATCCCGCTTGCCAGGAGAATTCGTGCACCGTCCTTGCACTAAATTCCTTGCACTGATTCCTCTGTCACCCCCTTGCTCCTCAGCTTCTGTAAACAGCTTCACGCTGCGTTCACCACCTGTGTTCTGTAAGTGGGCATCGTCTACAAATGGGGAGTGTTCCTTGTATAGTAAGTTATTCACCGCTCCTCACTTGGAGACGCAATAAAGATGTGGTGGCAAGTCTTTCACGGTGGCAGACGGGCAGTACGGGGGGTGTGCAGTGGACCTGAAGGAGAGACGGCGGGGCACTTGTCTTCACGCGGAGCTGAGGTCCCGCAGCTGAAGTTCAAGCTTCAATTCCACTGGGCGTGCACTTGACCCTTCTCCACGCGTTTCTCCTTCTCCTCCTTATGTCTAAGACAAGTGTGTTTTCCCCAGTTGTTGAGGTGAGGGGCAAGGGTGACAGGTGGAGCCAAGAAGGGTCACGGATCCTGAGGTTTTGCTGCAGGAAGGCGGCGGAGTGGCAACCTTGGAATGGGGTTTGGCAGGCCAAGTAGGACAGGGAGGAGACCTCAAAGCCAGCTCCACGATTCACAGGTTTAACTGTAGGAGGGAATACATTCAGATCCCTATTTGACAGAATCGGTTCATAATATCCCTTGGAAAAGACATGGTACCTAACAATTATTATTTACTTAATCCCAGAAACAGCTCTGTGGGGAAGGGCCATAGGAAACACTTTTTGGTGAAGGAAAAAAAAAAAATCCCCATGTACTGAAACAGAATGACATTTAAAAACTTGTAGCTGATTTAGGGAGTTACCTCCTAAGAGCCTGATGCTCTGCTTTTCATCAAAAGGAAAACCCGGTGTGGGAAAAGGGTTGAGGTGAGGTTGGAGGTGAACTGATGACACTCAGAATTAAGGATATTTACATTCCACAAAGATTTGGTTGATTGTTTCTCACATGGCTTTGCACTAACATTTAGCCTAGTTTTGTATTGAAAAGGGGGAATTACAAATCATGATTTGGATCCTTCCAGACCATTCTGGTCTCTCTTAAGAGCCCAGTGAGGTTTTTGTGAGGAGAACGCAATATAATCTCACGTCTATTATCTGTCAGAGTGTAGATACTCAAGAAACACCTATTCCCTCCCCTCTTTTCTTTCCTCCTCTGGTCTTTAGCCCATCAACCGAACAAAGGAGGCTGAGTGAAAGGGAAAGCCACAGACGACCCTGGATCTGCTTTCTTGTTAGGAAAGAGTATCTGCCAGGCCTTTGTATCCCCATGACTGCAGTCCTCACAGCAACCTCTTCAAAAACAGGAGAAAACACAGGAATGGCACCCATTGCTGGCTTCTCTTCTAAGAAATACAGCGTTGGAACAAGTAGACCATCCCCTCACTGAATTCTTTTTCTTGCCAGGAGGTAGATAAATGCTCCCCGTTGGAACAGCCCTTGTCATCCCTCTGCTACCCTGTCTTCAGGTCTTACGCCTTCAGGACATAATTAAACTCTTCTGTTAAAATAGGGACATGGCAGGGACTGGAAGTGTTGGCGCCTGATGATTGCTATGATATTGGAGAAGACGTTTCCAAAGACTTCCTATAGGTCTCTATCTTCACTGGAGTGAAATAGAATGTGCAAAGTCAGCCCAGCCTGGTCCTTGAGTGATGCCCGTTGATTGATGGCCGGGAACCAAAATGGCAGCTCCTTTGAACTAAATGGGTGATAATGAAACGAAGCTCAGCAATCTTCCTCTCATCTTTCACTGTAGGGCGGGAGATAGACTGTCTCCTCCTCTCTGCCGCTCACATGAGGCTGGGGCAGTTCCGCAGCTGCCATACTCCAGGCTTCCACTGGATGGCGGTAAAACCTCAGGGATCGCCCTCGGGGAGCCGGGCCTCTGCAAAAGCAAACCTCTTAGAGCTGCTTTCCCGTGAAGGGCACCTAGGCAGAACTGCAGACCTTCCACGGGCTCGAGGCAAGGGCGTCCCATTTTAAAAGGTTCGCATGCTCGAGCAGTTCGCGCGTTCCCTCCCACCGTCGTCGTCAGAGGACCCATCTCCTCTGCCAGACTCTCTTGGCCCCGGTGTCTTATTTTTGTGAAACCCTCCAAGGTATTTGCAGCCCATTTGCATGCAACCCGGCATCTTTGCAGACAGCGGTCTTATCTGCTGTTATTAACGTCCACGAGTATTCATGTGGTGAGAACATTGGCTTTCTGTCAGGAAAAGCGTGCCCAAACAAAGAGGACAGACTGGCCCTGGAAATGCCGCAGTAACATACACCCCACCCCCCACGCCCCACCCCCGGGCATTCTGGGTTTCCTTCCTGCATTTCTAGACTTGTCGTTCTTGCCGAGAGCAGAACGGTGCCCAGCTGATCTTTTCCTTCCTGGCCCGCTTCCTTCTGTAGCTATCAGGGTTTGCAGGTTTGCCTCCGTCCCAGCCCCAGTCTGAAACATGGAATTATTGCAGAACTGGAGGCGGGAGGCATCAGAAAAATCTTTCTGGAGCGTTCTGGACTGCTGAGATCTGGGATCTGGGCCATCGGCCTCCAGGTTGTAGATGGTCGGCCATTGCACATTCTGGGGTCCAACCTGTGGGCATCTTCTGGAACCCCTTCCACCCAGAGCCCACAATGCTTCCCCTCGCCCGCCACCCCCCGCCCAGCTTTAGGACGCTCCAGGTATGCAGATGGCTCTGTGTGGCCCTGTATCAGTGCCTGACCCTCATTTCTGCAACCTCCAGATTGCTAGAACTTTCTTAACCCTTCAGAATGGAACATTCCAGTGCCGAAAATGTTGGTGTTTGACAAGGTCACAGAACTTCTTTAGCTGGTGCCTCCTGGCCTTCATTTTACAAAGGAAAGAACTCAGGCCTAATGGAGTTAATGTAACCGGAGCCAAATTTCTGGTTCTGTCTACTGCCAACACTTGTGTGGTCAGTTTTAGACCTTTTTCTCCCCAAAGTGGATGTTTGAGTAAAGAATCTAATAAAATTACCATGGTCACTCTATATTTTAAGCTTTCCTCTCATTTTCCTTTACAGTGGCCCCCCCTTTGCCTTTTCTTCCCCTGATCTCCCCTGTAGTCATCTTCTCTCCCTCCTGCATGTAAGCTGTGGGGAGAAGGATGGTGAAGATGGGCACATTCTGGATAAGCCCAGGTCACACTCCCACGAGCCCCAAGCCAAATGAACATTTGCCTCTTGGGAAAGTATACTGTCAAAGGAGGAATTGTAAGACGAGTCAGAATTCTAAAAAAAACCAAAAACCAAAAACCAAAAAAAAACTGATTGAAAAAAAGGGGGGGAGCATCTGGGGGGTTCAGTTGGTTAAGCGCCGACTCTTGATTTCGGCTCAGGTCATGATCTTGGGGTCGTGGGATCAAGGCCCACCTTGGCTCCATAGTGAGTGTGGAGCCTGCTTGGGATTCTCTCTCTCTCCCTCTGCCCTTCCCCTGCTTGAGTGCTCTCTCTCTCTCTCTCTCAAAAAAAAAGAAAAGGCAGAGTTGCTTCATTTTCCCTGCCAGCGTGATAATCCTTCAACTTCCCTGATTCCCATATTGAGTCAAAACCCATACGGGGCACCTCCCGGTCCTCCTTTGTGTATGGAGTTGTTGCTCCCCTCAGGGGGCTTTGCCACAGCCCTCGGCATCTCTCTCTCCCTCTGTAGTTCCCGAGGGCAGATTTCAGAGGCAGTCCTTGAAAAACCTTCGCAAGTAACCCTTCTGTTGTCATGACCCGAGCCACGTGTCTTAAGCACCAGATCTAAACAGGATCTTCAGCAGAAAGAAGGTGATACTTGAATGGAATTTGGTTACCACATGTGTGTGCAACACCAAACTCTCTGGTCCCAGCTGCTTCTCGTCCAGGCTCCCTTCCATGTTCTGATCTATTACTCCTGCTGGATTTTTACCAACTCAATAAAAAAAAAACTCTGGCAAGCCCATATGGCTATACCCTGAGCCCTGGGGCTTGGTGGTGGGGGCCAGGACCATACCCTGTGATTACATGAAACTATTATCTCTCTCTAAGAAGGAATAATTCAGGATCCACTATTTTTTTTTACTCACGAGAAACTGAAATAGAAAAAGCATGTATTGAGTTTGGCACGATATCTTTATGAACAAGATGGAAAAAGGCAGGGGTAATGGTAATAAAGTTAGGTGGAGTCCTAAGTCAAACATTCCAGAAGATCTGATCATTTAGAGACGGAGGTCTCTAGTGGGTTCCCACAGGGCTCTGTCTTTGGCTCTGTTTGGGTAACACTTTAATCAACCATTTGGATAAAAATAAAGCATATTTATCCAGTTTTGCACATGACACAACATTAGGGAAGACTGAATAATAAAACCAGAATGCAACTGCACTGCAAAAGGCTGGAATCAAGATCCCACACAAGAATTTACTTTAATAGATGTAAATGTATTCATACACCCCCCCCCCCCAATTACATAAATATTGTTTGGAAAGGCTTGGTTTGACAGGAGTTTTCATGAAAAAGAGCTGGTAGTTTTTGGTGTCTACAAGACTGACAGCTTCCAGTGATGTGGGTCGGTAGGGCAAAGAGCCAATGCCTCGTAGGCTGCACCGATGAAATTGTGAAGCCTGCGTCAGGGTGGGTGCTGTTCCCACCGAAAGGGGGGCACGCTCTACCACATCGGAATATTAAATCCATTTCTGGGCATCTCACTGTGATGGAGGAGCTTCTAACAGCGGAGGTCTTTCTAGAATTACATGATACACAGCAGGGTTGATGGAATGGAGATGCTTCACCTGGAGAGGGCAGGACCTCGCAGGGCACGTTATCATCACGAGGAACATTTATCATGTGCTTACTGTGTGCCAGCCTCTGTTTTAAGGCTCTGTTTGTACAATATCATTTGCTACTTATAAAAACCTTATGAGTTATTATGATTATGCTCTCTCTTTTGCTTAATCCCTGCAGAAATGGAAGCGTGAAGATGACAGAGGTACCAAGTGATAGGGCTGGAGGGTCAAAGCCATGAGCTGCCTCTCAGCTGTCTTTGATTGTACCAGCCTAAGACGTGGCTCAACGGTTAGAAATTTCAGGAAGGCAGATCCCAGACGAGCTTCCGGCAAAGTGATGGGTTATCTCCTGCTGGAGGTGTTCGAGCTCGATGACGCTTCATTGAGTCCTGTGGTAGGAGTCGGCCGGACTAGATAAGCTCCAAGGAGTCTTGGAACTCTCACGGTTCTGGACTTTTCACTTGCTTTGTTGTTCCTGGTACTGGAGTCTAAGAACCATGGAGGCCTTCTCAGTGTTACTATACAGTCTTCTCGTCCCACACCTGCAACCCCAAACACTCCCTTAGCCCTCAGGTGAAAACGAAAACACTCTTCACTGTTTGGACGCACCCTTACCTGTTTGTGTGTTATTATTGGTTGTCCAAATCCATCCCCCGGCTGGTGGTTTTACTTTACAAAACAATTCCTCACAGCCTTGCTTGGGACTGGGAAGTGCCATGTGAAGACCTCATATGCTATAGTTAATAACACTTTGTTGGGAGATGATGATCATGTAGACTCTTCTGCAAAGATTCTTGAACTTAATAGAAACTAGTGTGCAGCCCCTGCCTCAGATACATGTAGCCAATGCCTGCGATATTGCCCACGTGAGTTCTTTACACAAAAGCTACCATTTTTTAAGTACCAAAAAACAGGTCCATGTGGTCCTTTGAGGGTGATTCCTTGCATGAGAAAGAAACTCGTGGTTTGTATTGCTCAGCAAAATCAAAAAGGTTTGTGGGTTGTGCTCATGTAGCCTGAGCTTAGTCATCTGAGTCTTAAGCCCATGAACTCTGGGAACACTTGGGAACCAGGGAGCGGGTCAGAGAGAGCATCCGACTGTATTTAAGTAGCAGTGAGAGAGGGAGGACGACAAGGCTGAGTTGGGAAGAAAATGTGGGGGTGGGCTGAGGGGGGAGGGAGAGAAGGCTGATAAGTAGGAGGGAGGGTTAGAAAATCAGGGGCTGGCCAAATAATGAAGAAACAAGCATCATGAGGTGAAATGGAAGTCAAGGCCTTAAGAATCAGAAATTCGGGAAAACATGACAATTCCCAGAGTGTCGTGAACTGTCTGTGCACTTGGGCCAACTCATCACAGAACCTCTTAGTAAGAGGGCATGTTTTTGTCCTTAAGTTCCCAGAAGGCACTGCGTGTTGAAAGAGGGGGATGATGTGAGGGGAAGCAGCCTCCTAAAGGCACAGACCCTGGAGTGTGCAGGTGGTTCTTTTGATGACATTGACCAACCCCCCTCCCCTTTCAAAGGCACCGGCTGGGTCGTCTGTCCCTTGCTTTTCCTGACACACCTGGGTGGCTGTGACATACCAAATTGGAACCTGAATACTTTGCCCAGGTGGCTGGGGTGTGCGCGCGTGTGCGTGTATGTACGTGTGCGTATGTACGTCTGTGTGCGTGTGTGTGCGTGTGTGCGTATGTACGTGTGTGTACGTATGTACGTCTGTGCGTGTGT
The DNA here is from genome assembly GCF_054177405.1 of Leptonychotes weddellii. NCBI lineage: Eukaryota > Metazoa > Chordata > Mammalia > Carnivora > Phocidae > Leptonychotes > Leptonychotes weddellii. The sequence goes on from NC_138373.1 coordinate 76,490,163, forward strand.
GTGCGCGCGCGCGTGTGTACGTGTGTGTGCGTGTGTGCGTGCGTGTGTGCGTACGTACGTGTGTGTGCGTGTGTGCGCGCGTGTGTGTGCGTGTGTGTGTATGTACGTGTGTGTGCGTGCGCATGGATGCACGCACGTGCGTGTTGCATTTTAAGAGGAAATGAGAATAGGAAGAAAGATAATTCTATATCAGTTCTTAGTAAAAGATAAGTGGAGAAGTTTTCAGGCTCTCCAAGTATCTTTTCCAGCAGTGTGTGAGAGTCTGTGCGATCCCTAGTACCTGTGTGGGGTGTCCGCTGTACATGCACCGTGCGTTCACCTACACACACACACAGCACATCTGTACACGTGTACATAGATCAGATGTGACTGTCAGGTACAGAGCCCTCTCCACAGTGAAATGAACCATTATCCTTAATCCTACTCACTCTATGTATGCATACAAATTATGGTGCCAATAAAAAAATAATTTCTACTCACATCAGTTAACAAAACAGAAGATTGTTGATGGTGAAGCAGAGACGGGAGGCATGCAACCAGCTGTCCCTTCCCTGGGGCTCACGACCCACCCCTGTGACCTAGGTCTCCACGACGCTTCCCATGAGCCCTTAGGGTTGTGTCACAATCAAATAGCATTACCTCACTTGCTGCAGCTTCCCAGATCCCTGCTTTTCTCCACATGTCTCCTCTGCCAGACAAACATTCCAGTCTCAAAGACCTTCCTATACATTGTGAAGAAATTTGAGGAGGTAACCTATATGCCTAGCTGAGCTTAATCCCAGGTGGGTTTTCACGAGGCTGTTGGGTTGGACCTAAACGCTGAAGCAGGGCCTCTCAAACATTTTCACCTGTTGAGACACTTAGAAAGTGACACAAATATCTGAAGTGGATGGGGGTAAATGGGGGGTAAATGGATGGCACTGCTCACTGCCAGACATAGCCAGTCTGGGGCTCTGGTCACCTCAAACCCTAGCCTGGCTGCCCCCGAGTCCAGGGAGTTAACATTTCGCCATCTTGTAATGGACTCATGGCCTTTCTCCTGTCTGGTTTGCCAGTCCTTCTTGGGTCTGATCCTGCAAGTTAGAGTTCTGAATGATTTAAAATTTTTTTTTAAAACATTTTATTTATTTATTTGAGAGAGAGAATGAGAGAGAGAGAGCGAGAGAGCACATGAGGGGGGGAGGGTCAGAGGGAGAAGCAGACTCCCCGCCGAGCAGGGAGCCCGATGTGGGACTCGATCCCGGGACTCCAGGATCATGACCTGAGCCGAAGGCAGTCGCTCAACCAACTGAGCCACCCAGGCACCCCGAGTTCTGAATGATTTTAATCATTCCCTTCAGAGACAAGTTTTTCGATAAGTCCTTCCCTTGAGGGGCCAAGCTCTACATGCCTCGCACTTGGGTCTTGTCCCAACTCTTCTTAAAGCTCTCCAAACTCTTCTTCACGGCGTTTACACCTCAGTCCAATATGGCTTCCCTTGTGAGGCCTCACCAGTCAAGGTAATGCTGGGCTTTCACAGTAGCTGGTCTTCAGAGGACCAGCCTCTTTTATTCCGAGTACTTATAATTTGAAATTGTATTTATTTGCTGTTTTACCTGTTTTTTCTCCTACTCTTCTGCATGCTTCAGGAAGATAGGAACTTCCTTTGTATTCCCAGAGCCCAGCGTAGTGTGTGCACATGTAGGAGCACTTGTTGCATGAATGAATATAATTTTGGGGAGAGGTATTTTTTTTTTTTTTAAAGATTTTATTTATTCATGAGAGACAGAGAGGCAGAGGGAGAAGCAGGCTCCCCGCAGAGCAGGGAGCCCGATGCGGGACTTGATCCCAGGACACTGGGATCATGACCTGAGCTGAAGGCAGACGCTTAACCGACTGAGCCACCCAGGCATCCCGAGAGGTATTTTTTTTGTTAGTCACAGGCTAATTGGGATTATGGCACCTCATTCAGAGAACACCACTGTCAGATTCCCGCTTGTCTGTTCGGGGGTCTCCAATGCCATTTCTCCTGAAATAATTTTGATAAATTTCAGCTGACCAACTATAAGAGGTTTTTTGTTTTTTCTTCATATGTGAACTTAAATCCAATGTGATAAAAGCTACTTACAAGCCTGAGGCTTGGAGGAAAGAAAGGAACTTCTCTAGTTGTTGGACTGAGCGCATTTCATCACATCCAAGTTTTATTTCCCTGAGGCTTTTCTTTGTCAAGCTTGGGAAAGTGCTGTTTCCCAGGAGAACCACACAAGAACAAACTTCAAATATAAAAGAGAAAAGCATCCCCCAAAGCAAAACTCAGAGAACCATTTTAGATTGATCCCCCCAAAGATCAATTGCAATCTTTTTTTTTTTTCTTTCAAGCGCATTATTTTTCTAAACTGACTTGAACCAAATGGATGAACAAGGACATTTCAGTCTGTATAAACATAACTGGAAATAGATGAGCATGCCAGCAAGTAGGCTCAGGAAGGATTTATCTTCCTGAATTTCAAGGCAGTAAGCTGCTTTTGGCAATGTCTTCTCTTAGGAGAACTGGGTGAGTGTGTCCTGGGCTGAACATTACACTGGACAAGGGGAGGAAAGAAGATGTAAATTGGAAACTGAATATTTCCATTGACAGGACCGACTCATAAAATCTTTCCATTGATTATGCCATATCCAGCCAATCACTTTCTGCCTTCCTGGGCCAAGTTGGAATAGCCTGGACTGTCTTTGCTACAAACTAAAGAGGGAGACTTTTTTTGTCCACAGAGCAGTGCTTCCCAAACTCACACTCTCTTAAGAGTCACATGGTAACTTGTTAAAAATGCAGAGTCCCAGTGCCCTCTCCTGGAGGTTCTCAGTTAGCAGCTCTGGGTCTGAATGTGAACATTTACATCGGGAACAGGTGTCCTAGCTGATTCTTCTGACTCAGCAGGTTTGAGGAAAGGAATGGATGGTTAGCTATGCTTCTTTTTCTTCGGCGGATCCACCAATTTTCCAGGCAAGTCTTGGTTGCTGCCTCCCCAGTGTTTGAATTCTGAGCCAGAGGAAGACTCTCAGTAAGTTCATTCAGTGCTATGGTGTGGTTCTGTGAACAGTACTCACGTCTGCTCTCTGGCTCTCTGGAGGGAATCTTAGTGCATTTGCTGCCATGGCAAAGGTGGAACTGGGTGTCAGGAGAGAATCCCTTTAAGGATGGAGTGGCCTTTTCCAGCCCGAGGTCCCCACCTCCCTCCTTTTGCTCCTGGTACAATTGCACCTCCCCCCAACTTCTACCTTTGCCCCTAAGCTCTTTCCTGAGTCTCTGTCTCTACTGGAAGGTCTACAGCCTTATGTTCATCTGTGCATTTCCACTTCAAACTCAACTGGTGCAAGACAGGACTCATTTGCTCTCCTCTCCACCCCTAGACCTTCTTTCTGCAACCCTCCTTCCTCTGAGTTACCTATTCCACAAAATAGAATCATCATCCACCTTGTTACCCAGGCCAGGGTCCTGACTTCTCCCTCTTCCTCGTTCCTTATGTCTAATCCCACATATCTGTTTAAGGCAGTGGTTTGCAAACCTGGCTGCAAAACAGAACCATGTGGAAAGATTTTAAAACATACTGTGCCTGGGCTCCACTCCCAGAAGTTCTGATCTGATTGGTCTGCAGTGAGGTCAAGCTATGGAGAGCTTTTATTTATTTATTTATTTATTTATTTATTTATTTATTTATTTATTTAAGGATTTTATTTATTTAACAGAGAGAGACACAGCGAGAGAGGGAACACAAGCAAGGGGAGTGGGAGAGGGAGAAGCAGGCTTCCCGCTGATCAGAGAGCCCGATGTGGGGCTCGATCCCAGCACCTTGGGATCATGACCTGAGCTGAAGGTAGACGCTTAACCACTGAGCCCCCCAGGAGCCCCCCATGGAGAGCTTTTAAAACTTCCCAGGTGATTCTACTGTGCAGCCAGGGTTCCCTCTCTGTTCCCAGTCACACCCTTCCACGCAAGGCAAATCTGATCAGCGGGGTGGGGGCTAGCGGGGAGGGAGGAAGGCACTTACCTGGGGCATAAGATTCAAGGGAGCCCCCAAACCCCCAGTAATCAAGATGAAATAATGTGTCTAAAAATTGAAACCAGTGCCCCAAAGTCTATGATAAAAAACACAACACCATTTTATAAAAACGGGCTGTTGTGGTTTGTTTGTTCTATAACCCTTCATGATTTCACAACAGGGGTAATTGTTTCCCACCAGGCTGTGCTTCCCAGGCTTGTGTGGCTGTCCTGTCCCTCCCATGCGGTTTAGGAGGATTGACAAAGGCGAGTAAACAGACTGGGCAATGGGCTTAGATTGTTTTCAATGGAGAGTTTCCATTTGGATAAGTGTAAACAGGAGTGTTTGTTTTGCCTTCTGCCTGAGATTCCAGCAAGGCTCAAAACAACCCCCCCGCCCCCCCCCCCAGGATGGTGAGTGGAGTTGGAATGCAGCCTGTGTCCTGGCACGAGGCTGAATCCCTTGGGTTGGGGGAAGGGGGGGCACCTTTTCTAATTTTCTAATTCATCCACCCATAGGGGGCACATTTTTCTAGTTTGCACAAAGACTCCCTGTTGGTGGCTGCTCTATCATTCCCTACATCATCTGCCCCAGGAATTCCTGCCTACCATTTAAGACAGAGCTCAGGCTTTTGACCTCCCACTGTCAAGCCTTCCTTGCCCTCAGTGGCTCAGCCAGAGTGAGTCTGTGTTTCTAAGTTACCACCTCACCCTCTGCATGCTTTTATGATGATTGCTATCTCAGTGAATTGTAATTATGGGAACAACCATGGAGCCACGTGGCTGGCAGATCATTCTGGCATATATCCATCAAGAATAGGGTGGTTCTTCTTTAACCTAAGGATGTCTTTGAAGAGCACTAGAACAATCAGTGGTAAAGTAAAATATTCCGACGAGTAACTCCTTCTTTTACTTCAGGATACCAAACAGCTGGTTCATGGCTAAGTCAGTCAGAATGGGCTGGGCTAGCTAAGGTAACAACTCCGACTCTAGGTGATTTAATAACAAAGTTTCATTTCTTGCTCATACTACATCTTCATCATGGAATCCAGATGGATGGAGCAGCCACTGTTTGAGACACTGCTTGCCACCATGGTAGAAAGAAATCAAATTCCTGAGGGTCTTGGACTGACAATTAATTGCTTCTGCCTGACATTGACCTTGGAAGTGACATCATTTCTGCTCCGATGTATTGGCCAGAATTAGTGTCATGGTCCCACCAACCTCAAAAGTGCAATCCTGCCATGTGCCTGGAGGCAGGAGAGTTTGAAAACATTTGACAAAGAGCGAGTATGACTACTAGAGTTAACATTTTCCATAGAATTGACCTTCTTTATTTCCTAAATAGACACGTTCTGCCGCTTGTTTCGGTGTTTAGAAAAAAGAGTTACCGGTAACAACTGTAGCTAAAAAACAAAAGCACAGTCTTTTTGGGAAATCTTTCAGTGATGTCTCTGACCATAAATAAGGATTCTCATGGGGTACGTGTCTATTTCATTTTACAGATGTAGTTTAAATTATACTGTAAAAAATAGCAGAGTGGCTGTGGCCCAAACAGTTTTAGATGAGATTCTTAGTATCTTAGAAGGATATATATATGTGTGTCTGTATATATATAAATACATATATTATACATAATATATATTGTATAAATATATAAAAATTAAATATATAACTATTTATTAATTATATTAATAATATGATATTAAAATTAAATATATGATTATTGTATTAATATATAAACACACACAATTGAAATAAATTGCCTGATCCATCCAATAGACCAAATGAGATAGTGGATGTGAAAACCATTTGTAAATTGTAAAGTGCTAACCTGTGAAGTGCTATTTAAAAATGAATTACCATTAGCCTAAAGGACCAGTCATCCCAAAGATCCATATGTTCTAAGATCTTATCCTACTATGGGCATTTCCTTGTTTCTTTTCTGTGGATTTTCATTTGCTTTTAAAACAAACCCCTACTAAGAGCAGAGATATAGCAAACATTGTTTTTTAATGTGAATCAGCTGTAAATTCAAATAAAAAATCAAAAAGCTCAGTTTTTCCAGACAGAAATTGCCCTGGGAATAATGCCATTGAATTCAACATTAAGGAATTTAAAAATGAATTGCAGATGACTTCTACCCAAGGTTCTTCTACATACAAATAAAGTCCGGGTGGGATCTACAACAAAACGCTCCCTTTGTAGAATATATTTTTAAAAATCCAGCCCTGTTTGTATATTCAGGTGGGTCCTGTTTTAGGAAGATGTGCAATTTTGTAGACTCTTAAAAAGAGATTAACTAAGCAGTAAATTTCACATTAAAAAGGAATTTTAAAAACAGACTCCCTTGGTGCTTTTATATCACATAAAAGAACATGTTAGTGAGTTAAAAATGTCAGTTACATAAATTAAAATATATATGCAATACTATAATTTGTATATTTTCTTTACCTGTGTTTTATGCCTTTTTTATGGATAGCTTCCTCTGTATCTGCTTACAGCATGTACTCCATTATGCTACAGTAATTGGACAATACAGATATGACTGAAATCCCTACCAGTTTAGTTTATCTTGAACCCTATGATGATGCAATTATCTCAAGAGCTTGGGACTATAATCACGTGAAAGTCCTGTTGAAATGAAAAATTTTGTCCGACCCCAAATGAAAGAATTTATGTGTAAAATAAAGTGTGAATATATCTCCTATCAAATGTCAAACTTTTACACGTGAATGGTTTTCTCTAAGAACATATAAAAGTCAATAAAATCCTCTTACTTTTCACATTAAAAAAAAAAAGCCTACCTGGATGACTCAACCTGTTGGCAATCTGGTGCAACTTTTGCAAACCCAGACTGAATTTAACCACTTACTGAATGTGGTTCAAGTTCTAATAGTTCCACCATCTTTAGAAAAATCCAGAAAGATATCCAGTGGCATTTCCAAAGTGCAGTTGGTGTTCTTTGAGTGATGGGTGAGATCAATATTGGAAATTCGTCATTCAACTCACCTCCCAAATCTGATAATTGGACCATCACTGTAATCCAATTCCACTAATTTTCTTGAGACTTTCTTGAAGGCAGTTCCAGGAAAGGCATTCTAATAATTTTGTCAGCAATAGATGCATCCTTGTGCTTCCTGAGTCTTCCATGATGAAGTCCTTTGAATAAATAAGTTCTGATACATGTTAAAATGTAAACTTAATTCTAACTCATCTATCTGTGAAGAGCAGCAAATATGATTTCCCATAGGAGACCAACAGCTTAAAACTGGCCTGAGCCATGAAGACATTTTCAACGACTGCAAGGAGAAGTCTTTATAGAGACCTCAAGCATGTCTTCTTAGAAGTCAAGGTCTTCACGATTGTCCCTGTTGAATGTTAATTGAGAAGCACCTTCTTTACATGAAAAATACAGAGGCTTTTGTACCAAAGGAAGCACAAATAGATTTTCGAATTTATTGCTCATTAATTCTGTGCTTTTAAAATAGATGATTAGGCTTAATCTGAGGAAGAGGCTATAGAAGTATCCTCTTTACCATCTGAGCTTGAGGGGAAAAAAGAAAACCTCATTCTGCTATAACTTAAGGGCTTGGTGTGTGACAACCCGGGTCCTTATGTCATCAGAGAAAATTTCTGGGAAAAGGTAGATTTGGAACTGATTGTGGAAAGAGGAAAAAGAAGGATAACAAGGCATGAATCTGGCCAATCTGAAGTAGATATAATCCTAGGAAAAAGGTTCATTTGTTTAAAAGAAGAGAGAAAGAATAATGGTAGAGAGAGTGAGAAAATTTTAGCCTCACCAGACCACAGCTTGAAATAAGGCATGATATCTGCAAGGCCTTTTAAGTTTATGGGGAGAGCATGAAATTTAATGTGGAGGGAAACAAATTTTTGGTGGTCTTTAGGATCAGGAAAAAATCATCAAGATGAAGGATATGTTAACTCTATAGGTATTTTATTAGCATCATGCTCTAACTGAGTTAACCAGCCACATTACTCCAGGAAGATATTTTATTTTTTTTTTAAGATTTTATTTCTTTAGGGCGCCTGGGTGGCTCAGTTGGTTAAGCGACTGCCTTCGGCTCAGGTCATGATCCTGGAGTCCCGGGATCGAGTCCCACATCGGGCTCCCTGCTCGGCAGGGAGTCTGCTTCTCCCTCTGACCCTCTCATGCTCTATCTCATTCTCTGTCTCAAATAAATAAATAAAATCTTTAAAAAAAAAAAAAAAGATTTTATTTCTTTATTAGAGAGAGAGAGGGAGGGAGGGAGAGAGAAAGAGAGCACGAGCAGGGGGAGGAGCAGAGGGAGAAGCAGACTCCCTGCTGAGCAGGGAGCTTGACTTGGGGCCTGATCTCAGGACCCTGAGACTATGACCTGAGCCAAAGGCAGACACTTAACTTATTGAGCCACCCAGGCGCCCCACCAAGGAGATATTTTATAATAACGGTTTTCACCAATACCCTTCTTTTTGGATAAATAAATAAAAATCAGAAGAGGATTATCTAAAATACTTAAGAGAATTAGCGCCTCTCCAATTATACAACCCAGGACATATAAGTAAATGAGTTTAAATCTTCAAATAATACTTGTTGAATTGAGTAATTGAGTACAATATGCTCATCACAAATAGTTTTATCTATTCTTTTAAGTGGTTCCTTATGGATCTTGACTTAGAAGGCTATTGGGGTTTTTAGCTTTATGTGAATTGCTGCATAAACTTCAAAGAAATGAAATTGTATTTTCATTGAAATATTCTTTAACTTCACAAAATCATATTTTTCTGGATTAATTTCTCCTGTGTTGGTCACTCATGGTACATGCTATGCCTTGCGGCCTAGAGGATAATACCCTGCCCGCAGCTTCTCGCTGAGGGAGCAGACGTATGTGACCAAGTCTGTACCCCATGACCAAGCCAGGCATAGCCGAATGGACCAAAGGTGGGGACGGGACCCCCGGGCAGTCGGTCCAGAGGCTGATTGTAAATTAAGAGGGCCACTTCCAGAGAGCTCCCAGTCAGAAGCAGTGATGATCAGCTGGACCATTCAGGCTCCCTCTCAGGAATCTGAATATGACACATGGGGAGAGAACCAGTCAGCTGGTAGTGGGTGGGTACGTGAAAATACCTCAAAAGGAAATTGAGACAGTGAGGAAAGTGTCAGAATGGCTGAGGAGAATTGCAGGGCTGGGGTGGGGACAACATGCTCCTACCAACACTTGACAGTATTCCATCTCCATGAGGCTGGCTGGGTGGCTGTTCTGGTTCCCAGAGAGAGTTTTGTCTCCCTGCTGCCATATGATGTAACCTTTCAATACAACTCCATTCTGGAAACAGCCTGAATGAGACACTTGCCACCTTATAATCCCCCCAAATCTAATTACTACGTAGTCCAAAATTTGGTACAAAGAGGTTCAATTTTACCTTTACTAATATTAAGAAAAACAATTTTGGGAAGCAATATTGGCCATCATCTATGGTTTTCATGGGTTTACTAAAATGTGTCAGCCAACTCAACAGAAACATTTCCTGCCTGCAACACAACACAACACAACACAATTATGTTGAAGGTATTACTGTCATCATTTTGGGATTAAAAACTAGGAAGATCAGTGATGACGATTTTCTTCCAGAGCAGATGTAAGTTTCCATGGCTTGTTTTCCCTCTCAAGTTGGGTTCTTTATGTGGTTTGTTAAATAATATGCCACCTAATAGATAGGTCAGAGTCTTAATGTTTAAACCTTCTCCTTCAATTTTGTATTACCAATAAGGGCAGAAGGTCAAACTCTTTGGCCATTTACCTACATACTGGTTTGTTCTGAGAACATTGCTCAGAGCACAGATTTCAAAAAGGAGGAGCTGAGTGTAGCAGAAAAAATATGAAATGTTGGAGCATTGTGTAGGGGTTGAGAGAACACTTGAACAGTAGCTGGGGATCTGGATTCTAGTCAATTCTGCCACTAGCATGCCATATGCTGGCCAAATCTCTCCTCATCTGTAAAATGAGGGAGCTGTGTTCCTGAAATTCTCTGCACTGTGTTATCTCCCCCAGAAAAAAAACACAAGTTCCACCAAAGCAGCATTGTCTGCCTTATTTGCTTAGGGCTCAATCCTAGAACAGCTCCTGGTACCTCGTGGGTGCTTGGGAAATGCTTGGTGGTATCGAGCAATTCATGCTGCATGTTGCTCATAAAAAAGGCTTTTTTTTTTTTTCCCATGTATGGAGTCTTAGCTATTTTTCAGATTGCTTTCACATAGGAGGCACTCAACAGTCACTGGTCTGAACTATCACATTTGGTTCTCAGGGGGTCCACACCGTACTTGTTAATACAGAAATATAGGCATGGAGAAGCCTCGTTGAATGGGAAGAGGAGTGGCCTAGGAGTTGGAAGACCAGGACTACCACTAACTACTGTGTGAGACTTTGGGCAAGTCATTCCATTTCTCTAAGGTCCCGTTTTCTTATCTGTAAGGTGAGAGGGTTGAATTAGACCCTAAGAACCCCTCTGGTGGCACACCTCTAACTCTGGTCCTGTTATACCTGTTATGTACAAAACATGGGTAGTGAGAACAGATGGATCCATTGGGAAGGATGTGGCACTGCAGAAGGGATGAAAGCAGAGTAATTAGTGCAGAGGCATCAGTTCACTGGAAACATCAAGACAGGCAGACTCCGCTTTTTATATGCACCATCTAAAATCGTTTATGAGCATCAACTAGGGTGGCTCTTCTTTTGCTGTTATTGGTTCATCAAAGCAGGTCACTGACCTCAGCCACATCTGCTGGCATGGAGTGCTGAAACCACGGGAGAAGCCCTACCAGCTTGCAAGCCATGGAATGTCTGTGTTATTTAAAATGCCCAATCGAGAGGAGCCTTGGTGGCTCAGTTGGTTAAGCGGGTGCTTTCGGCTCAGGTCACGATCCCAGAGTCCTGGGATGGAGCCCCACGTCGGACTCCCTGCTCAGTGGGGACTCTGCTTCTCCCTCTGCCTCCCCCTCCTCCTGCTTGTGCTCTCTCTCTGTCAAATAAATAAATAAAATCTCAAAAAAAAAATGCCCAATCATGGGGATCTGAAGATTTTACTATAACTTCTATCACAAATTCTGGGTCAATCATATTTAGGGGCCCTTTATAAAAAATGATCACAGAAGTAATCCAGGAGTAAGTTGCTACTAACCTCTATATTTTGTCACAGTAACATGACCCTAATTTTTTCAGACCAAAGTCTTTCGGCCCCATTAGTAAGAGGTGCCAATGTGTTCTCACATTGCTAAGGAAGGGAGTCTTTCAATTGCACAAAAGAAGAAAGAGACACATAGTCACGGTAGGGTGGCCAGCAAGACTGTAATTATGCTTGAGAGGGTAGTCTTCTGATGAAGGGTCCAGATGGATGGCAAGGGCTAGGAAGCAGAGAAGGAAGGATGAGCTGGTGCTTTGTTGGCAACATGACTCTGGGCTCCCCTGCGACCCATCATTGCTACATGAGGATGTTCGTCTGGGTTTCTACTATGCATGTTTCCTGTGGACTTTACATTTCTGCATCTTGCTGGACGCTTGGTTTATCCAGTGGGTTGAAACACTCTTGTGTGGGATCAACAGTCTGGAAAAGAAGAAAGGCCATTGTCAATTTTCTGAGCCAACGCAAGGGATGATACTCTCCAAAGCTATGTTTGAAATATCATTTCAACATCACTTAATCCTTTGTTAATAAAAGAAAAGAAATATGGAGGATACCCACATCAAAACTTTTTTTTTTCTACAATCTTCCCTATTAACCAGTAACAAGGATCTTTCTGCAAAATTCTTGAATAGCTGATCACTGGAAATTGAAGTAATCCAAGAAATTCTTGGAGAGGATGATAAAGATTTTCTCATCCTGTTAATGCCCTCCAGAGGATTAATTACAGCAAGTGATATATCTCTGTCCCGGTCTGTGTGCCATCCTTCCAGGAAGAGGCCAAGTCTTAGATAACAGACCAGAGAGATTATTAGCTAGTTAGAGTTGCTTCGTTCGGTTCACTGACCAACCAGTCTGAGCATGACTTTCACCCTCAGATTTTAGTTATGGGGACCAGAATATAAAAATTGTGTCCCAGTGCGATATTTTTGGCTATCTGCATCTGTATGCCCTCAAACCATCAGACGCAAACGCAAGTCTCCTCCAATTCTGCTCAGTTGTGCTCCTTCTGCTTTTGCCTGAAAGGATTAAAATTGGTTACACCCATCAGGTGATGAGGGGGACAGAGCTAGCCCAGTTCTCAGGGGCAGCTTGGGCTGCAGGAGCTAGACTGTGACTCAGAGAGGCAGCCAGCGGGGCTCAGGGGATTCATTTAGACAACTGATAGATACTAAAAACAGATCTGACCTCATACATATTTACAATTCCCTGTTGTCCCCAAGGCAAAAAGCAGTGAGCCTGCTCCTCTTCACATTCACACCAATCTTTCGAGCTGCCTTTTCTTTCCAGCGACATTCACCTGTAGCAGAGTACCTTGTTGATGGCGTGGTGGTGGGCTTAGGAGGGGCTTGGGCAGGGGCAAAGGCAGGACTTGCCTTTATTGTCCTGCGCCGGGACAGATTATATCTGGATGGCTCAATCTCCACATGCTTGTGGGGATGAGCCTGCCCTACCTCTCCTCTCTCAGGTCAGTACAGACATTGGAAATGAAGCCTGACAGCTCTCCTAAGGAAGGAGTACTCGCTCTGTCCCTCCTTGGTGATCATAGATGAGCACATTTACCTGCAGCTGAATGGGGGTACCATATGAAGTTAATGCTACATCCTCCTCAGCTCCATCACTGTCTCGGGCTGAAAGCCAAAGATGGGAAGGGCTGGGTTAGTGTCAGAGATTCACCTGGAAACAGCACACGAGGACTATGAGAAGACCGGAGGGCTTGCAAATAGGCTCTTGACCCTTAAAGAGGAATTCTCAGTTGAGGCTGTTTTTTGTTTTTTTTTTAATCTATGATTTTTTTTTTTTGATTTTATTTATTTGACAGAGAGAAACACAGCGAGAGAGGGAACACAAGCAGCGGGAGTGGGAGAGGGAGAAGCAGGCCTCCCGCGGAGCAGGGAGCCCGATGCGGGGCTCGATCCCAGGACCCTGGGATCATGACCTGAGCCGAAGGCAGATGCTTAACGACTGAGCCACCCAGGCGCCCCTAAATCTATGATTTTAAAAAAGTGTTTTTAAAGCGTCTGAAGAAGGTTGGCTATGGGTAACGTCTGTGTTTTCAGGAGAGGCACATCTGTGGTTAGTGATTGGAGAGGCTGAACATTGGTTATCACCTTCTAGAGAAAGAGCGCTGCTCGTAGCGGGTCAAGGTCTTTGCTCCCGTAGTATTACCTGTGTGACCTTGCGTGCCTCACTGTCCTCCACAGGAAAATAAAAGGCCTTACCTAGATCACCTCTAAAGTCCCTTCAAGCTTGATACTCTGCAAGCTTTGGTTCAGCTTAAAAAAACCAGACATAATAAAAAAGATCCCTAGAGACCATTTTCTCCTGTCATAGAATAATCACATGCACGGTTATTTGTTTAACGTCAGGCTCCCTGACAAGACTGCAGGCTCTATGAAGACAGGAGCCAAGTCTGCTCTAAGGCCAGGCCCTCGTTCCATACATATTCGTTGTTGTTTTTTTTTTTTTTTTAAGATTTTATTTATTTATTTGACAGAGAGAGAGACACAGCGAGAGAGGGAACACAAGCAGGGGGAGTGGGAGAGGGAGAAGCAGGCTTCCCGTGGAGCAGGGAGCCAGATGTGGGGCTCGATCCCAGGACCCTGGGATCATGACCTGAGCCAAAGGCAGACGCTTAACGACTGAGCCACCCAGGCGCCCCTATATTCGTTGTTTGATGGTCACAGATGTGGCCGCGCCCCGAGTGTTCACGCTTAGCGGCTCTCTCACTTGCTAGCCATGTGACCTAGGGCCCTGTTCCTTAACCTTTGGTTGCCTTTGTTTCCTGATGGGAATAAAAGAAGGATAATGATGATCATAATAGTAAATCTTTTCATAGTCTTGTCTTGAAGATTAAGTCAGTCAATACATACAAGGCCCTTTGAATAGGGCGTGATGTACAGAAAACACCATAGTGCTATACTTTGCATATTAACATCCACGGGGGTGCCGGTCTTGTGGTCATAACTGATGCTCTGACATCATCCTCCTACTGGGATTTTTTAGAGGATTGGATCCTGTGAAATATGAAATGCCCTTCCTTCCTTCATGGCAGAATAAACTGAATTCTTGGCTTAACTTTGTTCCTTGAGGCATAATGAGGCTCCTTCACGCTCAGCTCCTTGGTGACCAACATTCATCCAACCTTCTCAGGAGACCAGATCATAAATTAGGGAAGCCTCCTTCTCCAGAATTCTCCAGCACTAGTTGTTGCTCATGGATTTACCAAAAGGCTGACTGTTTCTGTTAATCCTGCAACCACCTCATGGTATGAGATCCGAGTTGAGTAAGGAAGACCTTCCATTTATACAGGGAGGAGGTGGGGACATTATAACCATCATTTAAAAACAAGGAGCCTGAGCTCTTAGAGGTTAAGGAGATTGGTTTGGCCTCAAAGTTGGCAGGAGGCAGATCTGAGCCTCAAAGCCAGGGCACCCAGATTCTGCATTCTTTCTGTTGCCCCCGCTGCCCAATTACCTCACACTCCCTGCATCTTTAGAAATGTTGAATGCTTGCTTTATCTGTCCTCAGACCAAACAAGTCTTGCCCAGACTCACTGTCCTCTTCCCTACTTTATGCCACTTTTCTCTTTGTAACCTGTAGCTCCTGAGGGTGATAAAACAGCAGTTTTTTGATTTGTTCCTGCAAAAGAACAAACAAAAATTACACTGCTTGGGGCCATTGAAATTGGGTTTCTTCTAGGAAGGGGGGGTGCCTTGAAGAAAAAAAAAATACTGAGAATTATCAAAAAAGGCTGTCCAGCAAAAGCTAGTATTTGTGGGGCACCTGGATGGCTCAGTAGGTTGAGCGTCTGCCTACAGCTCAGGTCATGATCCCAGGGTCCTGGGGTCGAGTCCCTTGTTGGACTCCCTGCTCAGCGGGGAGTCTGCTTCTCCCTCTGCCCCTCCCCCTGCTCATGCTCTCTGTCTCTTTCAAATAAATAAATTAAAAAATTCCTTTACATATATATATATATAACCTGGCATTTGCTATAATGAAAATAACCTGATGGACCTAAGTTTGCAAGAACATTCTCTTGGTTCACATCATTTTATAGTTATTGACCCCCGTTTACACTGCATAGACTTGTTATTTTTGTCTTAATACCTTCAAAAAGAATCATACTAGCTTTGTCTGTATACCTTCAAACAATGGACAGAAAAAAACGCCCATAGCAATGTGATAGTTTAAAATATACATGGGTCTTGCTTTTAGCAAATTTGACATAACAATATCCTAAGTACACTAAAGCAGATAAAGTAAGCGATAATCCGAACAGGAGCTTTCCCTCCGTAAAAAAAGAGAATTGTGGGGGCACCTGAGTGGCTCAGTCGTTAAGCGTCTGCCTTCGGCTCAGGTCATGGTTCCAGGGTCCTGGGATGGAGCCCTGCATCGGGCTCCCTGCTCAGTGGGAAGCCCGCTTCTCCCTCTCTTACTCCCCCTGCTTGTGTTCCCTCTCTCACTGTGTCTCTCTCTGTCAAATAAATAAAATCTTAAAAAAAAAAAAAAGAGAATTGTGGCTGATATTCCATATTTAAGATCTCCACAAATTATATTGCATTTAGAATTCTCAGTTAAAAAGGCAACTGATTTTTTAAAAAGTGCAATCAATCATACACCTGTACCTCTGGAACAAATAATACATTATATGTTAAAAAAAAAAAAAGAAAAGAAGAAGATAGCAGGAGTGGAAGAATGAAGGGGGGGAAATCGGAGGGGGAGACAAACCATGAGAGACGATGGACTCTGAAAAACAAACTGAGGGTTCTAGAGGGGAGGGGGGTGGGGGGATGGGTTAGCCTGGTGATGGGTAATAAAGAGGGCACGTACTGAATGGAAAAAAAAAATAGAAAAGTGCAATCAATATACAGCTTTCTAGGAACGCATTTATAATAGAGGGCAAAGAATATTTATGCCTATTTGTTTGGGGTCCTGTAGGAACATCCCTGAATGCATTTTCATTCTCCACCCTGATGTTTTTAAATCTAGGAATTAAGTCCATAAGCCACTTCAGGGAGATGAAGCCTAATCTTCTTCTGAAAGACTCACAGGGAAATGGAGTCCTTAATCCCCTTTGCAGATCTATTTCAGTGTTTACCAACTCTTATTTTCACTTTTAATCTAAATCCTTCATGCTTTGGTTTGAGTTATTTCTACATGTTGTCTTTAGCTGGAAACAGAAGGCAACAGGACAACAGCTTCTTCGAGAGAGGTCTTCATACTTGTGAAATTCCCTGCTAAACTCCACTTGTCTTACTCTTTCAGATGAATAATTCTGGTCCCACAACCCAGTGGTAAATCAAATAATTATGTGACCGGAGTCACAACTACAAGCGGTATTCATCAGAAGAGTCACATGACAAATGCATGCCTCATGGACTCGAACAAAATGTCATGTTTCGGTACAGAATTTAGAGAGAGAACTTGAATAGTCTATGATGAAGGCACATTACAAACTACCACCTGTTTCACTGTCTTAACCTTTCCACATCGGTTGGATGTTATAACTCTTTAATTATCTTTGTGGTTCTCCCTTAGCCTCCCCAAGTTCCCCACACTTCTCACTGGCGGATCCCAGAACTGCAATGGGTATTCTCCTTGGAGACTGACCAATGCCGAGTACAACAGCCTGATTGTTCTTGCGGACCACATGTCTGTTGATACGGTACTGTGACTGTTTTTTGAGCCAATGAAAACAAAGACAGTGGTAAGCTGCTTTCCTCTTGCCAGCTTGTGACCTACAGGACACACTTAGGGTTTTACAGGTTCCTGTTATCACACTCTACTTGTCTGGCTCTTATCTATCTTGTGTTGTATGTTTTTCCGAGCTTGGTGTAATCCTGTATTTTGTACTGAGTGTTAATCATTCTTCTAATTTTTTTTTAAAGATTTTATTTATTTATTTGACAGAGAGAGACATCGCGAGAGAGGGAACACAAGCAGGGGGAGTGGGAGAGGGAGAAGCAGGCTTCCCGCTGAGCAGGGAGCCCGATGTGGGGCTCGATCCCAGGACGCTGGGATCACGACCCGAGCCCAAGACAGATGCTTAACGAATGAGCCACCCAGGCGCCCCCATTCTTCTAATTTTTAATATTTGCATTTTCCCAGATAACTTAAGTTCTGATTCTGTTATCCAAGTTTAAGTTTCTGGTTATTCTGCCCGATTTGGAGAGCGATCTGTATGTTCTTTACTCATTATTGATTTTTTTTTTAGTAAAACATCTAACTACATTGACAATGACTGTCACTGGCAGGCCATTTCCTGCTCAGAAATGGGTTTTCTAACCATGCACGAGCAACAAGGATAGCACCAGGAAACGTGCTTTTGCATGCCCTTGCTCTGCCACCAAGACATTCCTGAGAACACTTGAAACACTTGTGTTCGGGGGTATGGAATATTGATTGTTACAAATCCTGGTATGTTTGGGGTATTATAAAACTCTGAGAACTCCTCTCTCTCTTTCTCTCTGACTTTTCTTTCCTGGAAACATACGACAACAATAAAACAGACACAAGGAGTTTTATCCTATCTGATGATGAGAACTTTGAGAAGTAGTTTCTGGGATCGACTCTGCAATTCTGCCACAAACCTTAGTGATCTGATGATAAACCATCAACAAGCAAAGAAAAACTGTTATAGGAAGGATGTAGAGCGTCAATTTCCGACTCTCTGTCAACTGCACTGAAAAGAATTAATGGATGCATCTATCTGAACAGCATTTAATTTGAATGTGTAATTAGCCATCGACTACAGCTCAGCAACGTGTATGCACTTAAAGGGAAGGCTTCTATTAATTTTTTTGAGCCTGGTGAACATTATGTGTGCTATACAATATATAAAATAACATAATTTTTGCACATTAGAAATAAATTGTGAGGAATCAGATGCCTATTAAGACATAAAAATTGATGTAAAACTATGATATTGGGTTATGAATAATAGGCCAGATGTTTCAGAAAGGAATGAATGTGTTTTGACATATTTCTAGATAACCAGAATTAGCCACTATTTCCCCCAGGTTGTTAGGGTCCAAGCATTTTTGTTGTCATGGTTAATGTATTTTATTCATTAGCAAAGTATAGTCAGGTGGCTTGGTCTTACATAACGATAAAAATCCGACCAGAAATTTTTATGAAAATGTCACATAAGTGAGTTGCTTTATTTCTATTAATGATGACACATCTGAACCTTTATTAGAATTCTGATTCAATGGCTCTTCCTGTCACTTTTTGTAAACCTTGAAGGCTTTCAAGCAGTGAATGGTTTGAAAAGTAGAAATCCAGAAGTTATTGGGCTTTGTGATGTTAATGAGGTAATGAGTCCTATGAATCAGTTTATTATGATGTTTGAGCAAATTAACTTCAAGACTTAAATTAAAAAAAAAAAGTCAATCACTGTTGCCGGAATTGACTTGTGCCCTTGATAGCCAAAACATCTGGACTTAGCATCATATGTTACGCAGTTGCATGGTCCAAGCCTAATTTGGGGCTGGTTAACTCACTTTATAGGGGGTGCCTTTCTTTACCCAGCGTGAGCACTCAGAGCCACACCCTCTTTATTTAGGGCTTTTGATTCATTTCTGTCTTGGCCTCTTCCCCACAAATCTCTGTATTTGGAAGCACCGATTTCTCATAAAAGTTTAACATTAATTCTGAGTGTCTTTATCTCCATGCCAGAGCGCTTAAGTCACCCACTTAAATTGTGACCCTTCCCTTATTGCTCCCTCTTGTTTCATCCTGTTTCTTGATTTCTCTCCTGTTTCTCCCACAGGAGAGCCTCCCTGCTCCCCGAGTCCCCTGGGAAAGTACCTCGTGAGAGTTCCTGGTTCTGCACTCTGAAGCTGCATTGATAGGCTGGGGCTGGGCAGGTGTTGCCTGGTAAAGGGCAGTTCTGCTTGCTCGATCTGTAGAGAATGCAGAGCTCGGGTACGATGTACAGCAGCAGGAAAACCCATGCATTGGTGACCAGGGCAATACAGATGACAGGGTCATCCCACTGGGGCTGCCGCTGGAGCTGTGGGTTGCCTCTCAGGAGCATGGAGATCCACACCACCCAGATAATGATGGAGATGAGCACAGTGACGAAGATGAGCCTTCCATGTTGCTTCCAGTTCTCACATGGGCCACAGAAAGTGGCTTTGGAGACAAAGAATGTGAGGGCCATCAGGAAAAGGACATAGACCAGGAGTACAACAAAGTCCACGTTGAGCTGACAGGGTGTCATATGCATAAACATCATACCCCTGGTCATCATGAGAGTCACGTACTCAATGGCAATGATTACCTGCAACAAGCTGACACCAATAGCGATGCACAGAATTGTCGTCCAACAGAAGGAGACTCTACCCCGGACCAGCTTCACCAGGTTGGAGGCATGAGCCAAGAGGCATGAAAAACAGAGAGCAAAGAGAACCCCAAAGAGAAAGTAGCGTACGGGGGCAGTTTGCTGATTGAACTGAGCAATGAAGGCAAATGCGAGGCTAAAGAGTCCCAGCACACCCAGGAGGAAGAGGAACTGAGTGGGGAGAGTATTCCACAGGCTGCTGTCTTGAACCCTTCGCATGAGGAAGAGAAACGCCAAGAGCAGTATAATTGTAACTACTATGCCGATTATTGCCAGGGACTCGAGAACAATGCCCCATGCTCCCTCGTTGTCACAGACGAAATAATAGTCCCCAGTGGACTTGACACAGTCCTCATACATGGTGACTTGTGGGTGGACCTCACGAGAATGGACTTCTGTTTCCCTGCAAAAGAAAAATGAGACAAACTTCTGACTACATCCTTACAGAGGGATGCCTGTTGGCTAGTCCTGTGTGGGCACCATAATGTCTCTCATTCCCAAATATGAAAGAGCCCCAAACTATCAAACCCTTAAAACTCTCCTAGCTCCGTCTTGCCGGGAAAAGCAGAACACTCTGCACTTGAAGATTCCAGATATGTCATCCATTTTCATGTCACAGTCTGTATCAAGGCTTTTTGAAACCCAAGGCAGAATCTTTTTCATAAAATGGGGTGTGTGACAACTTTTGCCTGGTCGACGAGATTCCAGTTATATCAGGCTCCAGAACAAAGGTTGTCAACATTAATGGATCGTTGGATCATTCAAGACACTGCCGCACTGCCCGAAGGAGACAGGCAGATCATTTTTCCTTGTAGTTCTAATGGCTGTTCCTTCTTTTAATCTAAGTCAATCCAACACAACATGTTATTGCTAAATATCTACTCTTTGTTCATCAAAGAATTATACAAAATTATTCCTACCTTCAGATAACTTTTTCAACAGTTGAGCACCAAAATCTATGTCTTCCCTGAGGTTGCCTAGGGAAAAAATCCCACCTATTTGTGAGGAAAAAAGTACCTTGCAACTGAATACTCCTAGCTCGATTCCTCTACAGTTATTTCCAAGCCAGATGGCTGGAGCCATCCAGGTTTATAGCTACGGGCATGGCCCCTTCTTTCTGACTTACCTTCTCTGTGTCCACGCTGGAAGTTGAGGCTCTGCTGGCTGCGAGGTAGTAACTGCCAATGAGTAAGAAGGAGACAATCTCAGCTTCTTTAATCTCTCCCCAAATGGGCGGAAGGAGTGGAGGCCCTCACTCAGGTCCTGCAAGGCCTATAAAAAGAACCGGAAGGTCAGAAAGACACACCTATTCCAGTTTCCCAGCAACTTTTCTACAGAGGTTTCTTTGGTGAGAACAATTATTTTCTATTCTATTGCTGACCAGAGGCACCTTGGCCTTAGGGGGTCCTGAAGGTGCCTTTAGGGAAGACTGCTTCCTCTCCATAGACTCCACTGTGTTTAGGAAGCCTCAAGAGGCCCTCAGTTGGCCTTACATGGGGACACTTCATTCTTCTTCTCACCTACTCCCAAAGAGCCCTCTCTGGAGTCTTCCCTACAGCTCGATTTTCGATTGTGAGAGCCAAAAGAGCATCCGTTCAACAAAGGAATAAGAGTTTTACTGGGCCATAAAGAAGGGTCATGTGCATTAGAAGGGCCAGTAATTGGCAAAATTGTGAGTTAGGGGAAATTTGTCTTCTCTTCTACTCCCTTTCCCTCTGCATTGGGAGTCTTTTCTCAGGCTTTGGCTGCCCATTAAGTGTGGGCCCCTACCTGGACCAGCTCTTCCTGGTAATGCTGAAGGCTTCGGTGTGATTTCCCTTTATCCTTCCTCTCCTCATCCCTGTCAGAACGCACTTGTTCTGGGTTTCATTCCATTGGGGCATCCCTCCCAGGGCCCAAGATAGAACTCACAGTTGAATTTACCAGCTGATATTGGTACAACAAATTCTGTTTCCCCTGCTACAGCGTATAATAGAACACAAAGTCGTGTTCAGCCTATATTGACTGCACCCCCACACTCCCCACCCTAATTTACTCCTTGGTTTTTTTCCTGGATATTTGCATTTTGACAGAAGACTTCCAGATACCCCAAACCAATACCTGTTAGTCTGGTTTCAAGTCACCCCTGTGATCTGGCCTTATCTTTCTCATCCAACATATTTCTTTCAGGTCTCCCGGCCCTATGGTTTATCCAGGTTGGTTTTCCTACTGCATCATAAAGAAACGAAGTTGCCATCTGCTTACCTTCTCTTAGATGTTGTCCATGGCCTGAATTGCCTTTTGCTTTATTCTCACTGATCCCGTTTCCTAACCAAATACTTCCCCTACTTCTAAGATTTAGCTCTTATCTCCTCTGTGAGCTCTCCTGCCTCCCCTGATCTCTGCAGCCCTCACCGATTACCTCCTACCACCACCTCCACCACATGTTGGGTCTGTGCTGTTCACAATTATGGAAACCATATTTTCTGCCCATTTTATTTGCATCAATCAATTTTTAATAAATTAATAAATGAATTAAAATAGTAATAAGTAGTAAATTTACTAATCTATTTTATTTGTATTAGCCTCATCCCCTTGATTCGATTTATAGCTGCTTATGGGGGGAGGGTCAGGTTCCACATTTTATGCCCTCATAGCACCTGGTCCCCAGGGGAGCACCTCCTAGGTGATGGGTGGACTGTTCAGTTGAAAGAAGGAGTCTAAGGACCGAATTCCAGGCCTTGTGAAGGTATGTTTTAGCAGTGTGGTTTTCCAACAGACGCTTTTTAGTGGAAACCACCTGCAAATAAGTCAGGACCTTAACAAACCCCAGACAAATTTATTCTGAAGTGGTGTTCTATCTTTAGAGACTCCTCCACTTTAAAGAGCCATTTTTTTTCCCCTTTGAGGGAAGAATATTTTAGGGAGGAGAGTCCTCTCCTTTACTTGCTTTAGGCATAATTGTGGTTTGTCAGAAGCTGTAAAAGCTAATCTAAGGTTTACATTAAGGGTAAAGAGATTTTCCAAATAGATGATGAAATGTGACATCCATGAGAAATCACTCAAAGAGCCTAGTGAGTGGTTAAACTGCTATCTGTAGAACAGCAGAGGATTTTCCATTTAATTCTTCCAAGAGAACTGTTCTGGTGACCCCTTCCCCCTCCTCCTTCCTTCCAGCTAGTTACTCATGGCCACTCCTCACTGTGGTGATGTTTCCATTTCTGGCATGCTTGTCTTCTACGGAGATTCTTCCTGACCTCCTGATGGCTTGAGGCATGGGGAATTAATGGGTTAATGACCACAAAGCCCTTTGAACACCTTAGATAAAAGAGCTCGTCTCAGGTACTAATTACTGCTCTTCTAAAATCTGGGGTCATGGAATTAACCCATCTGCTGTTAGGCCTTAAATAAACGAGGGTTCCCTTTGCCTACACACATCCATATTACTCACGTCTCTTTTCTTTTGGCTTTTATGCAGCAACAACACACACCAAGCAGCTCAGATTTGGCTTTGATGAATCAAAGTTTATTGATTACAACAAGTCCAATAAAGATGAAAACAAAACAGTCAAGAGGTCAAAAGCCTTTTGCCAAACACCCATTTGTGTTGTCTCCTTCCAGAAACAGAGCTGGAAGGTCACCGAGTCTAACCCTTCCCTCGAGGTCACCTGCTGGAAACAGAGCTGGAAGGTCACCGAGTTTAACCCTTCCACTGGTAATTAATAATAAGGAAGCCAAAATTATGACACGAGGAATTTCATAATACGGAGGCAGAGGCCCAGAGAGAGGAAGGGAGGTACCCAGGGCAGGGAATGTGAGAGGGGCCAGCCAGGGTTGTCTGACTGCTCTCCCATTCTTGCTGCCATCCCAGGCTGCCTTCCTGACCCTTCCATCTCAGGAAGATGAGCCTTGAAAGAGATAAGCACTTAGACATGACATGTGGGTCAGGACCAGAGAGAAGGAAAAAGCGTAGTCTATGAGACAGCATCAGATATTCTGCACCCTGTGAGAAACCCTGTCGCTATCATGACTGGCTGCATGAGGACTGGTTGTGTGATGGGAGCACTTGCTGGCCGGGAATGGGTCATTTGCTCATTTTGCTCACTAGCAACTCCAGGGCTGGCTTCCTGGTGTGCAACCAGTAAGGTTGTTCAGGGACTCCCATGTAAAAGGATCCCATGTTGGGAATTTAAGGCTCTGTGGTCACGATCTTGAAATGCCTAGTTTTGTCTTTGTGAATTTGTGTTTTGAACGTGAAGTCAGATAGGACAATGGAGCATGCACTGGGGGCTCGGGGCCGGGGCTCGGGTACGTTACTGCCTCCCATTCCCTCCCTGCTTCCCTGAGACAGTTTCTCTGTCACCCACTCCCTACTGCCCCTTGGTGCTCTGGGTCACTTGGCTTCCCCATTTCTGCTCCTGTCCTGTGACAGTTGTCACACTCCACTTGCGGTCACCTGTCCCACATGGGTTGAGGTGGTGGGTTGAGGTGTTTGGGCTCTTGGAAAGGGGGAATTGACTTACCCACGTTGAGGCAGGGTGCCACATTTTCATTTTGCCCTGGGCCCTGCAAATTATGTAGCTGGCTTTGGGGATCTCATTAAACTTTCTGATATAAGATGGTTAATTCAATCAACATTATATTGATGTTAACAGTGTACAGTTTAATTGTATATTAATAGAAAGCACAGTTAGTTGTGAAGAACTGCAATGTTTTATCTGGATCAGCAAAGTGTCAAGACTCAACTGAGTATCATTTATGAATGTGCAGGGTAGTTTTTGGAAAAGAAATGATCTGACTTTTTTTTCCAGTTTGTAACTCTTGTAACATTTTAATTGAACTGGTATACATTGCTCTCATATTGGGTTGTTTTATCATCACTAGAAGAAAGCAGACGATGTGAGAAATATAGAGGTATGTCAAGTTTAACAGCTGGATCGGAAGTGTAAACACAATAATATTGAGAACAATGCTGACTAATAACTTTGATTTTATTTGAACTGCATTATAAAAAGGAAAATGTAGATGCAGAACCTTAAATATGAAGATGATTTAAATGGGATAATTAAATATGCAAAGCTTGACGCACCTGGGTGGCTCAGTCATTAAGCATCTGCCTTCGGCTCAGGTCATGATCCCAGGGTCCTGGGATCGAGCCCCGCATCGGGCTCCCTGCTCCATGGGAAGCCTGCTTCTTCCTCTCCCACTCCCCCTGCTTGTGTTCCTTCTCTCACTGTGTCTCTCTCTGTCAAATAAATAAATAAAATCTTAAAAATAAGAAAAGAAAAATACGTACATTGAGCAATAGTTTCTAGGTTGTCAACTACTATTAATGAAAGAGCCTTGTAGTCATCTATTTAGCAATATATTAGGTGGCAAAAAAGCAAATGGGTCCACATAGCCACTAAAAGTTATTCTTCCAGGATGTATGGAACATATGATTTTTGAAAATAAAATGATAAATCAGCTGACAAATTAAAATTTATACCCCTTAGGACAACAGTCTCCTGACTTACTGTGGTTTAACTTCCAATTTTTTGACTATGACGATACAAAAGAGACACCCATTCAGTAGAAACCGAGCTTCGAATTTGAATTTGATGCTATCCCAGGCAACAGTGGGCTGAACGAACCTCTCGTGATGCTGGGCAGTGGCTACCACAGCTCCCGGTCAGCCACGGGATCACGAGGGTAGGCAGTCCATGCACTCAGAACCAGCCTGTACCCATACGACCATTCTGGTTTTCATTTTCAAGAGTATTCAGTAAGTTACCTGAGATATTCAACACTTTATTATAAAATAGGCTTTGTGTTAGATGATTTTGCCCCACTCTATGCTAATGTAAGTATCCTGAGCACATTTGAGATAGACTAGGCTAAGCTATGATGCTCGGCAGCTTAGGTGTATTTTTTAAAAAAGATTTTATTTATTTATTTGAGAGAGAGAGAGTGTGAGTGAGAGAGAGGGGCAGAGGGAGAGGGACAAGTAGACTCTCCACTGAGCAGGGAGCATGACGTGCAGGGTCCATCCCAGGACCCTGGGATCATGACCTGAGTTGAAGGCAGACGCTTAACCGACTGAGCCATCCAGGCGCCCCAGGGTAGGTATATTAAACGCATTTTCAACTTACTATATGTTCAACTTGCAATGGGTTTATTGGGATATAACCCCATTGTAAATCGAGGAAGATCTGTATACCATGATGTCTCATCAAATCTGTACTATTGCAGAACATAGAGAAGCTATGTTTTAACATAATTATAGTCCCATATAAATTTTGTGATTCCACTTGATAAAAGCACTGATGTAAGTTGTCAACACTTTTAGTTAGATCGGGTATGAATGACAAGACAATTTTTTTTTTTTTTTGACAAGACAATTTTGGTGCAGGATTTTTTTGTGTTGTTTAAATTTAATTTTACTTACAACTGGATTAGGTATAGTCTCTGAGTTAAAAAAATATATTGTTGATTCAATATCGTTTAGACTGGAGAAACTGTAAAGGAATTATAGGCTTGGACAACAAATATGACCAGGAACTATGTCAGAATTATTAAAAACTGATTAACAACCATGGTTTATTCATCATGAATCTTTGGCACCTAAAGAAATTTTTCTTGAACCTCGTGGATTTATTGAAATCAAATGAGATGTCAGTTAGCAAAACTTGTAGAAATATTTTGTTCTGATGTTGGAACTAACTATATCTACTTATTATACATGGTAGAATTCCTGGTTGCCATAAGATAAAATATTTAGCAAAGCATGATACATAAACTTAGAAATAAGATTTAGATTTCTTGAATTGGGAAAATATTTCATTTGGCAAATATTTGGGGACATGATACTTGGATAGTCAAAGTGCATATTTGGCTGATTTGGGAGCATTCTTAACTACAATTTTGGAAGAAAACTATATTTTAACATGTCAAGTATACTCAAGGATTCCAAAAGACATGGAAGTTTTAAAAGATCGCTGTCATTATGTGACATTCCTCCCATCAAGAAATGGGATTGAACTCCCCTCCACTTGAATCTTGGCTGACTCTCTTATAACCAGTAAAATATGGTGGAAGTGAGGATGTATGAATTCTGAGGCTGGGTCAAAATGCGACTTGGCAGCTTTGGTCCCTTGGAATACTCAGTCTCCCGATGACTTCTCCTGAGACACAGCTGTGAAGCTCTGAGAATCCCAAGCCACATAAGAGAGACCACATGTAGGTTTGCTGGTCAACAACACCAGCTGAGTCCAGTCTTCCAGCTGTTCACGCCAAAACACCAGACATGGGAATGGAAAAGCCATTTGGGAAATGGATCCTCTTGTTCCAGGTGTTCAACTGAAACTTCACAGAACAGAATTTATGTACATGTCTATAAGAAGAATTATTTGCATTGCTATGAGTTTTCTACAAGTTCATATTTATTTCTACAGAGTTCTAAAAGAGCCAAGTCAGTCAGTACTGGGTGAGGAAAGCCACTTGAAGGCAAAGGTGACATTGGCAATTACTACTGAGTGGATTTGCAGAATCAAGTATGAGTTAACAAGTTTAGAGAGATCTGCAGTAGTAAAGTTGGGTTTTTTTTTGACCGACTTGCCAATGTGCTGTTTTCCTGTTTTTCATTTCTAGAGGTGAATACCTACCTCCTTACCCATTGAATGGTCAAATGACCAAAAATTAGCATCTGGAAGAGAGCAGGGTACTTAGCAAGATAGCAAATATTGGCTTAGTTAATAATAGAAGTGATGAATATCTCTGGAAAATTTGTGGACAACATGAATGCCTGCCTATATGATAAATGTAACTTTAATAAACTGTTAGATTTTAATAGAAGGCTCTGTATAACCCACTGATAAAAATGTCCTAGTGACAGGTCAGCTTTTTTCTGTAGTAGAAATACAGATAATATTTTTCAAGGTTGGTGCATGCCAGTTTCGCATATACCCTCTAAATATTGTTCTATCCTCAAGCTTTGAAGTGCACTGAAACTTCATTCAGTGCTCCAAACAAAAACTGACATGTTTTACTTGGGCGGGTAGATGGGGGCCTACGAACCTAGTCAAAGCCAAAGAATCCCTATAGGGATCAGAGATACCAGCATTCCATTGAAAAGATGTTCATCCCAAAGTCTTTAAATTTTCCTTATAAATGTAATAATTCTAGCTACTGGATGTTCCCAACATTATTGCAACACATAGAAGAGAACACTACAAAATCAGGTTGAATGAAATAAAATAAGAGATATTGTTACACTTCATTTTTCTTTCAAAGTCCCAACCCTTCCTTTATAGAGGAAAATCTGAAGCTTGAAAGAAAAACATTTGAATAAAAGATGCATTTGCTTTACACTGAATCTGAGTCAATAACTCCGAATCAATAATTGAATTAACCTTGGTGAACAGAAAAGAGAATAAATAATTGTATTTAATTCTGATACTGAAAATGATTAAAAGACATTATGTTTATTATTTAGATTGAGATTAAGAAAAATTTCTAGCGCTAAATAGAGAGTATTACTATATTACCAATCACAGCAATCTATTTGGGTGAATTTTTAGGGTTTTCAACTTTGATTGGATTTAAAAAGGCAAAGAACCAGGTTCAAAGGGTATACTAGTTTCTTCAAATGGGCACTGGCCTGGAATCCGACTTGGGTTTGGATATCAGCTATGAATTAGCTCTCTGATCTTGGACAGAGAAACTTAGGTAAGTTTCTCTGAACTTACACAAATGTTTCCTCTTCCCTGTGGGTATATATACATAGATAAAAAACATCAGTGATTTTTGTGATAATTTGGTGTGGGCTGGGTTAAAGCGTTTTGAAAGCAAAGTGATGGTATAAACTACATGGAAGTTAAAATAAGACCGTCAACCTAGGAATACTAGTAATTTTAAAGGACTTTCATACCTGAATTATCAACATGTAAACTATTACGTTAAATTCAAATGTTAGGTCTACGGAATAAGGTAGCCCATTTATTTACTTCTAGAACCTCTATCTCGAAATATATTACAGTGTTCATTCATTCATTTGCTCATTCGTTCTTCTAGTGACTTCTTTTGAGGGTCTATTTTGCACCAACTGTAACAGCTAATGAGACCTAGGACCTGGTGTCTGTATTCAGGTTGCTTACACATGGGGGTGGGTGGAGAGTGAGCGGATAATGGAAACATCAGGTATTCAGTAAGTAATCTGTGGGTACACCAGAAGGGATGATCAGGGAAGACCTGTCAGAAGAAGAGATGTCTAAGCCAAGCTAAGCTATGTGAAATGAGGGGTCGGAGTGCTCCTGATGGAGGAAACAGCCTGCCTGCGCAGTGGTCAAGGTCAGGAATGGCAAGTAGGTGGAGGTGGTGGTGCAGGGCATGAATGGGTGAGAGAGGAGGAGGGGTCCAGGGCCTTGCATTTTAAAGGGTATAGATATTATTCTGAGGGTAATTTTATTTATTGTGATAAGGAAAATCTGTGTCCTAAGATGGCCGACCGAGCCAGTGAGAGTCCCAGTCCTTGACCCGGGAGTCTTCCAGGTTCTTCTCCCTGCCCCGCTTCATGCACGCGCCAAAAGTGCCAAGTATGCCGAAGTAGAAGTGTATAAATTGCCCCCTTTGTTTGCTCGGGGCTCAGACCTTTGGAGACCACTCTCCTCCGAGCCCACCGGCGTTAAACAAACCTCCTATCCTCCAAGATTTCTGGGGGCCGCTTGGTTCTTCCATCGGGCGATCCAGTCCAGGTTCTGTAACAATTGCATTTAAGCTTTATATTGCACTACACTTAATATAATTCATTTATTCCCCTTAATATAATCATTTATTCCCCTACCCAACACATGTATTTCCCGTGTCAAAAGAAGACAGACATGCTTCCCGCCTCGATGAGCTTGCAGTTTGGTGGAAGAGCAGACAGGAAAACAGCAAATACAAAATACACATATTTCCTGATTGTGGAAAGTACTAAAAAAGGTGCTGTAATAGGGAATAATGGAGTGGGGTGCCTCTGTTAGGTGGGTTAGGAGGCCCTTCGGAGAAGGCAACACTGAAGCAGAAACCCCGGGGGAGGGGAAAGAGCCAGCCACGGCCATGGGGAGCAGGAGGAAGAGCAGTCCAGGCAGACAGGTGAAGAGGGGCAGGATCCTGAAGGTGCCAACGAGTGTGGAGGAGTGCCTGAGGAATGGAAAGAAGACCACCGTGTCTGCAGCAAAGGATGAGAGTGGAACAGGAAGTGAGCATCAGATGGGGCAGGGCTTGGGACCCAGGGCTAAGGGGCAGTCAGCCGGGAAGGGGTGCCGCCCAGTGGGGCTGTCAAAGGTCGGTCTGGTTGTAGACCGTCTAACCTGCTGAGATGCTGGGGGCATGGGAGAGTGGATCGGAGAGGATCGGCATAGGAAGCAGGAGGCCATCTGGAGTCCAGGCGAGATGTGATGGTGGCTCTTAGTTTCCTAGGTCCGGGGGCTGGTCCATGAGATTCAAGGGACACTGTGGCAGTGGAATCTGTCTTGCTGGTGGTTGAGAGACAGAGAAGGAAGGAAAACTGGACCCCTGAAGCCCCCAACCTGCTTCACCAGCCCCTCCCACCCCTCAGTTTATAGCAAATCATCCTTCTAATTGCTCAAATGAAAAACCTTGGCGTCATCTTGACTTTTTCTTTCTGCGCCATACACAGTTTCATGGAAGATCCTGTTGGTTTTACCGTGAAGATAGATACGGACTCTGGTCACTTCTCACCACTTCAGTGTCACAGGCCGGCCCCCGTCACCATCACCCCTGTCTGCAGGGCTGCAGGGAGAGACCTAGCTGGCCGTTTGCTTCTGCTCTTATCCCCACCCCACCCCACCCCACCCCCAAGCCTGGGCCTCTTACAGGATATAATCAGCCCAGCAGCCAGAGGGATCCTTTCCAAGGCTGGCTTTGATTATGTCTCTCCTCAGCTTAAAATCCTGCGATGGGCTTCTCCCTTTCGTACAGAGGAAAAGCCCAAGCTTTCAAGTGGCCTCTAAGGCTTCAGATGACCTGCCTTTCTCGTTACCTCTCTGACCTCACCTTCTGTGCTCTCGCCTTTGCTGTTCCAGCCCCTCTGGCCCACCAGCTGTTCCTTGGTCACACAGGCTCACCCTGTCTCAGGGCTTTGCACTGGCTCTTTCCTCTGCCTAGAATGTGCTTCCCCCAGATAGTCACACGGCTAACTCGCTCGCTGTCTCTCGTCTTTGCTCTCCATGGGGCCTTTGCACACTTGTAAAAACCTCACACCATCCTCCAACACTGCCAATTTTCTTATCCTGCTCTACCTTCTAATTTTGCCATAGCATTTATTACTTTCTAAAATATAAGGTAGTAAATGATTTATTAATGTCTACCGCTATATTCCCCGGCTCCACAAAGACAAGGATCTTTGTTTTGGCCACTTATGAACCCCATCACCCACAGCCGTGCTTGGCATATAGTGGGGGCTCGATAACTATTTGTGAAATGAATGAACGATGAGAGGGATCAGGAATGCGTTAAGCCAGAGAGTAGAGCCTAACACAGTAAACACAGGCTAAAGCATGGTTAATAGGGAAGACTCAGAGGCAGGGGGTCAGCAAAACCTGTGTCGTCCCCCCAGATGGTCACTCTTGGCCAGGCTTGGCTAGAGACCCTGTGGGTGTGTGCTCCAGGAGAGTGTCTCCACCCTTCCCCACCAACCCCTCCATTCTCTGTAAGAGAAGTTGGGAAACAACTGGGTAACTGATCAAGTTAAAATAGGGGCTTTCTAAGAAGGAGAATGGCCTTGTTGACAAGAGGAACATTCTGATCTCAGATGATAGCCACATGGGATAGGAAGAAGCTGCTCCAGGACCACCCAGCAACCAAGGAAGACTTGTCTCTCCCCAGGATGATTTCCAGGTCTTTACCTCGAGCTAGTAGGCAGATGGTGTGCTATTTAGGGAGATGAGGAGGACAGAGGGAGGAAAAGGTTTTGGGGACCAAGAGTTCAGTTTCAGACATGTCAAGACCGAGGTACCTGTGAATTGCGTGTGTGAATGTCAAGTAGTTTGTTGATAAATGCAATCTGGAGCTTATAGATTTCTTTTTGCTTTTTCGTACTTTTCTTTATGTACCAGCTTCCTGTTGGCACCAAGCTGGGTGACAGACAGGGAGACAGGGAAACAGGGAGCCAGGGAGCCAGGGGGCCCCTCCACCCTCAATTTCCAGCTGTCTCAGCAACTGCGTGAATTAGGAAGCACATTCTTTCATTTCTTCATCCTGCAATCAGACACGGGGCTTTTGCTAAGAACTGGTATTCTGCTGGGAGCTGGGAGTACAAGAACGAATAACACTAAATATCAGCACTCAAGAAATCACATCTCCTTGGTGAGATATGCTGACAAATATTGAGATTTATGTTCTCTACAGTGCCACTTGAAGAATAAATGAATACATCTGCCTCCTTTCCTACCAGAAAAAAGACCCCTAACGAGGGCGGGTCTTATCAATGACCTATTAACCCCTATAAGTGATTATTTCAAAGGTTTTTTTATGTCTTTGTGTCACTGAGCGGGGGGCGGGGGGCTGTTCAGTGTTTGTCTCAGCAATGGACCCATTTCTTACTTCCACATGCCTGCAGGGACACATTTTGGAAGGAGATGGGATGGATGCGTACAGAAGTTAAGTCAGAGGATGGGTTGGGATTGAATACTTGGGAGTCACCAGCACATGGATGGTCACAGAAGGCACGGGTATGATCTGTGACATCGTGGATGGGCTCACCTTGGGAGGGTGTGCAGAGTGATGTGATGCGGCAGGAAGAAGGTAGAGGATACCCCCCCCCCCCCCC
>NC_138373.1:76522990-76575492 GCF_054177405.1 Leptonychotes weddellii
TGCTTGGGTCTCTCCCCAAATGATGATTGCCACAGAAACACAGTATTTCTAAAGAGAAAACCTAGAGCTAGTCAAGAATATAAATTCAAAGGCAAGATCCATGGCATTCAACCAAATAAATGCCCATCCATGTGGCATGCTATGAAGCTTTAATTACTGTGCTCAAGATCAAAGTAATATTACTCAAGAGTGGAGAAGCCAAATGTAAATGAAGGAAGACTTCCTTAAATAACTGATGACCAATTCCCTGAGCTTAGCGAAATGTTCCACTGTATTTATACCCACAATCACCCGATGGCCCTTAAGCACTCATGTAAGCAGGAGAGTGTGGTATTGGGCTGTGTTATGTACAAGACAGGGTTTACTGGGTGGTGCTCACAAAGCATACAAGGATATTAATGTCACGGGAAGATGGCTTTGGGCTAAAGGCAGAGCATCCTTATATGTGCAGTGCTAGGCTGTGATCCCGAGCATTAAACCCTGAGCATAGTTTAGATATTTGTTAATATCTGTACTTTACTGTTTCCTGTTTTCCAACTTCATTACACAATAACCTAAAATATTAGCCATCTGCTCTAATCCAGACCCCAGGGAGAGGAGGATTGAGATGGGGCCAGAGGGTCTTTTCATAAAGTTCTATTTTGGGAAGGATACAGACAAGAAAGTACTTGGGAGTCAGGAAAGGAGATTGCTTTACTAGTCCATAGATTGGCAATTCGAAACCCTGGTTTCTGTGGTTCTGCTTTTCATTATTAAATCCAGACTGAGGATAAACATTTTATTTCCTTTGCTCCTGTCCCTCTTCTCTCTGAATTCACTATATCACCAGCATGCGGTCACCCCGTGTCCTTACTGGGGGTAAGAGACTGAAAACCAATCCCTTCTTCGCCTTGACAGACCCTCCCCTGTTTTGGGCTTTCGCAGGGGGAGAGAGGAGAGATGGGGGGAGCGGGAGACTCTGCCAGGAGTGGCGGCAAAGTGCTCCTGAGCCATTTGCATCAGCTCCGAAGTGAGAATGGAGAATATAAACCTTTAAGATCTTTTGCAATCTGGCCTTAGCCAGTGGTCTCCCATTTCCTACTGTCCCAAATTCTTGGCTCCAGGTATACACCCCCACTCATTGTCCCCTTGCAGAAACCCCTGTAGATTAACTACTCCAAAGCCATTCTGAATATCATTCTCCTTTGCTGCTCCCCACTATAGAGGCTGGAAAGCCAAACACACACTTTTCCCATCTCTGGTGCAGGTGTGGGTGACTCTGTCATTTCTGGCCCAATAGATATAAGTGGAAATCTGCTGGGGGGGCTTCTGCCTTTGTTTCCTCAAAAAATTAGACGGATACTACCGATACAGCCTTTCCTCCTCTCCCTTTTTTCCTGCCTTAAACATGGACGTGATGGCAGGAGCTGCAGCAACCATCTTGCAGCCGTGAGGGAAACAGCAAGCAAGCACAGAGATGCAAGCACTGAGCTGCTGAGCCTACTGCTAGATTTCTTGCTCTGTAAGAACATAAAAGTGTTTTAGTTTAAGCTGCTGTTGGTTCAGTTGTCTGTTACTTACAGCTAAATGTGGCCCTAAAGTAGGTGCTGGGGGGCATAAGGGGGAACAAAGCAGGTATGGGCCTCCTCCTTATTTTCAAGAGAGAGAAAAAGAGTAAGTCTCTAACCTGCAAATGGTGGTTTGTGTTAAGAAGGAAAACATAAACACAACATTATGATAGAGAGCTATGGGGGACCCTGGTTTAGACGGAGGGGCCACTGAAGACCTTTTTGAGGAGGAGGGGGTTAAGTTAGGACCTACAGGATGAGAAGGCCCAGCCGCTTGAGAAAGAGAGAAAAAGGGTTTCCGGCAGACACAATAGCTAGGGTGAAGGCCCCGGGCAATAAAGAGCTTAGTATGTTCAAGGAAGTAAAAGTTCACCGATGCTGGAGGATCGAAGGAAGACATTAGAGAGATAGGAAGGGGAAGGAGTGGTCAGGGGCCAAATCACACGGCCTGGCAGGGCATGAGATGGAGTGTACCCTTCAGTTCAAGGGCAAAGGAGAGTTTTAAAGCCAAGTCCCTCTGGATGTTGCATAGAAACGGATCAAAGGGAGGTGAGACCAGTTAGGAGGTCATTGCAGGAGTCCAGGGAAGAGAGATGGTGACATGGCCTACGGTGGTCCAGTGGAGGCAGACTTGACTCCATGGCACTTACTGATGCAGTAACACTCACTGGTCACCTCCTCCTCGCTGATTTTCTCATTTTCCTCCCATACCACTGGCCATGTCTTTTCAATCATTGTCAGGCTCTTTTCCTCTGCTCTTCTCTGAACATCGGGGTTCCCCTGAATTCTCACCTACATTCTCTTCTTACCCCACAGCCTTTCCCTGGGAGCGGCCATAATTCACCCACTCCATCAGTATCTTCATGACCTCCACACATATGTCTGCAGCTCAGGTTTCTTCTTCAGCATCAGACCCTCCTTCCAACTGTCTAGGAGACAGCTTCCCCCAGGTGCTCCACAGGCCTAACCACTGTCTTGTGGACACTGCTCTCGATCACCTGCTTCGTGCCTGTGCTCCCTACCACCGAGAGCGGGCCCATCCACCCCGTCCAAGCCAACTTCCTGGGCATTGCCCTTGACCCCTTCTCCCTTGTCTCACTCACCTGTTCCGCTCCAAGTCCTGTTGATCCTTGTTTCTCTCAAACTGTCTCCTTCTCCCCACCCCCAGGCCACCATCCTAGCTTATAGGCCTCTGTCATCTTAGAGTTTTGTGACTAGTCTTCCTACCACCAGGTGCATTCCCATCTAATCTATCTTCCACACCAAGGACAGAATTTTCCCTTTAAAACACGACAGTATCATGTTCCTGCTCAAAGTCATTCACTTACTTTTCATAAAATTCAAACTCTTTGACATGACCTAAGGCCCCCGTGGTTGCACTTTTGTCTTGATCCTGAGCTCAGTGTGTGAGCCTGTGGGCCCTCAGCCGTGTGTGAGAGTCACAACAGTACCTCCCTCCTAGGGGGTGTATGTGGGGTACGTGGGGATGATGTGAGGGACCCAGCACGGGGTCTGACAGGTGGTCAGGACTCAGTGGCCGGTGTACTTTCCCACTGATCCTCAGAGAGGGGCCCGGCCCGCCCCTCAGAAGAGATCCCTACTCTGAACGGTTGCCAGGAAAGGTGACGACATAGCTCTCACCCCTTTCCTTAGCAAACCCCATTTTATGTCCGGTGAGAACCCTTCCTCGTGAGGATTCAAGCTCATTTTTGTTTCTTTCCTCACTGCTTATGTAGTAACTTTCTGATGGGTGCCAAGGTGGGTTTCTCCCGGAAAACCTGTCCAGTGGTCCCCGGGGGTGGGGGTAGGGTGGCGGGAAAGGGGGGAGGCTGTTGACGGGGCCGGGCCTTGGTGCACCTGGGAGGATCAGCATACTCTCCACGTGCCCTGTAACCATCCTGCTCTTCTGTCCTCTTGCTTACCTACACATTCTGTTCCAGCTCAGCTACTTTCCCACCTGCCCCTCACAGCCTTGGGGGGTCCCTTTCCTTCTCGGCAGGCCAAATGGCATGTTCTTCTTCAGCTTATGAAACTGGACCTCAGCTTTTTCTCACCTCACCTTATCCCCATGAATAAATCCTGCAAGCGGATTTCCTGTCTCCAGGGACGTCTATCAGAATGTGAGGATTTTCCCCCTTGGTTTACTTTTGTCCCTCCTGAAACCCTTCGTGGACCACAGCTGCAAACAGGATCCTCAACTTCCGATTGTAGAATCCCTACGACTCGGTTGCGGTAAATGTCTGTGATGTGGGGATGTTCAAGCATCTGGTACATATCCTTCCACTCCGGGATCTTTGGCTTTATATTCTGAAGGACTCTGGAACTAAATATGGGATTCCTGTCACAGTAAACATCACCATTAGTACTTATAACGATATTATTTATAAGACTGTGCAGTCTTGGAAATAACTATACTCTGGATTTGTCTCAGCTGTTTAAGTCAAAGATCTTTATTTTCAGTTTCTTTTCAGACAAAGGTCTTGCAAGAATCACAGATGAAAGATCATGCACAAATCACATTTTTTCCTCCACCACAAAAATACAGGTTCAATCATTTTTAAAGATCAGTTTTGAGTGACCCAGATAGCTGGGAAAATGTGGCTGGATTTTTTTCTGATCTACCACAGAACTTTCCAAGTCAGTTCGAAGGATGCTGTCTATCTTGGCTGTCTGAGCTCCCACCAGGAGAGAAAGAACATAGACGGAATATGCGTATTTCATAAAATTGGCAGTACATGGCTTTGAAGGGGAAGTTGGTGAAGCTGGAGACACAGTTGGAAGCTGTGCTCCCTCCTTCTCCCCTCAGGAAGCGGACACAGAAACAGACATCCGGGAAGCTGTAGTGCAGCGAATTACTCATGCTTTTACCAGCCAGACCTCATTGCGACGTCCGTAGGGCTTCATGGGAGGGTCATAGCCAGTGCAGAAGTAGACGTCACTCCGGCAGGTGGCCGTGCCCTCCAGGGCGGTACGCAGCTGGGTGGCATGAACTACATAGTCGGCTTCCTTCGCATACCCACCGAACTGCCTGAGATAGAAGAGAGTACAGGGCTGGTTAAGGGAAGACGTGATCTCCAAGAGAGGGGGGAGTCTTTTTTATTTTTTATTATTTATTTTTATTATTTTTTTAAGATTGTATTTATTTATTTGACAGAGGGGGAGGGGTTACAGGCAGAGGGAGAGCAGAGATGCAGGCTCCTTGCTGAGCAGGGAGCCTGATGTGGGACTCTATCCCAGGACTCTGAGATCATGACCTGAGCCGAAGGCAGACGCTTAACCGACTGAGCCACCCAGGTGCCTTTTTTTTTTTTTTTAAGATTTTATTGAGAGCGGGGAATCTTTAAAAAAAGAAGTCACTTGCTACTCTCACTATGACAAGCATGCTGGAGCAGTGAGATGGCACATCTGCCACTCCCTCGATGGGTGGATCTGACCCCCCCCCGAGCCTCAGATCCTCGTTTGTGCACCTGGGATATGCTATCTTTTTCCTCCAAGGTTGTGATGAGCATTAAATACAATAATGGATGTGAAAAACTCTAATGCAGAGCCTGAAACACGGCAGTCAAGTACTAAGTGTGAGCTTCCCTCTCTTTCCTGAAATGTCCCCGAGTGACGGTAGGCCGCCCTTCCCCTAGGCCGTGCCTTCGCCCTTCTCTCTAGCTCTCTCCTGCCTTGGCATCTCCTCTTCTAGGCCCCTCTGTCTCCAGCTGGGGAAGGAGGAAGACGCAGGGGCTTTAGTTATAGCTTAGAGCTGCAGCGAATGCTTCTCCCCCAGCAGATCCTTTCTGATGAGTGAGCACATCACAGCGCTGACACATAGCAGCTTTGTTAAAAACACAGAGCGACCAAAGGCAAGGACCCGAGGAAGTCTTGGGAGGCCCCTTGGCAAGCTTTAAGCATGCCCCAAATAAAGAAATCACTTCTAATAAATCCCTTCTCCTGCACAAATCATGAAAGCCTTCTTTTTCTAGTAAGTAACAAGACTTTCCTAAATCAGGCTTTTCTCTTAATGGCAGAAGGTGGGGACAGAGAAGGAATAAAGCTTGCCTTTTCAAGATGATTATTTCCCTCCTTACGTCATCTGCCTACGCTCCAAAATTCATCCTGTGGCCTACTCTAAATATACCACTCTAAATCTGAGTTGCACTAAAATCTTTATTAGAGTCAAATATGTCCCCATTTCTAATGAGCTTTATGACTCAAAAGTCTGAATCTGCACCAGGCCAAGATTAGGCGAAATGCATTATTTTTGGTGGGGTTCTCTGAGTCATGCTTTGCTCTTTTATAAGTGGTTAGTCATGCTCAATGAGCATTCAGCATGTTGTTTACAGGGTTATTGATGTAAAAACACCCAGGATTTCATCTTTAAGGGATTGGTTCTTCCAACATCTAGACAATCACTACAGTACACAGACACAGCCAAGACCAATTTGGAATAGAAGACGCTTGGTTCAAGGATATTGAAGAAAGATCATAAGGCAGATGAGGAAAGTTGAACTCTAGCTTCACTGAGGCTCGAATGAGAGGAAACTGGATTAGTAGACCGAGGATGGACATTAAGGATAAAGACTGTTCTGGCAATAAAAGCCAGCAAGACAATGGAATTACTTTCAAAGAACGTCTATAGGTTGAGAACCACTTGCCTGAGACGAATCAGATGTTGAACGTAGGGGCAGGTGTTGAGTGCCCCCTGCATCCCGCACTCATGCTGTGACACTCAATTATTATCCCTGAAAATGAGCCATGTTGGCTCTTTAGGCTACTGGGTTTTAGAAACGTCCAAAGAAAGAGTGGTCCTCAAATACCTTCACTCATCAGTCAGTGGCAAAAGGGCTAGTTGTGTGCTCAATCCTACCTCGGCCCCTTTCTAGCTCATGGTCTTGGGCAAATGCTTTAACTTCTTTAACCTTCAGGTCCTTCCACTGTTAAATAGGGCTGATTATATCCATCTTCGAAGGCTATTGTGAAGATGAAGGGAGACAAGATGGCAGACTGCTCAGCACAGTGCCGGCTTACAAGTAGGCCCATAACAAGCAGGAGCTGTTACCGTTGCTTTGCAATTGCTCAGAACAGCCATCCAGTTCCCTGCCTCCTGGGGTGAGGGGCATGACAGGGATCTCAAGTAATATCAGGAACCCAGGAAGAGAGCCTAGTAACGAGCTGGCTCGATGAACAATCTCATCTTCTCGATTGGGCTTTCTTGCAAAACCCTATTGAGTCTTTAACCCCACTCCCCCTTCCCATTCTTTTTCCTTTTTTCTCCTTGCTCTTTCTTTTCTTTCTCACTCTCTTCCCCTTCCTCCCTCCCCCTTTCTTTTTCTTTCTCTTTCTTTTCTTTTCTTCTCAGCACTTATGACCTTCTAACATACTATATAATTCACTAATTGTGTTCATTGTTTATGGTTTGAATTTCCCAGTAGAATATAGGCCCCATGAAGGCAGGAATCTTTGTCACTTTTTGTACACTGGCGTGTAGCCTGAGCACCTAACACAGTACCTGACACATGTTCAATCCCTTGGCTAAATCAACAATTCTGGGGTAAACAATAAAAGTTAGTGTCTTCAGGTCTTCGGATCGATAGACCTCAAGATGATTGCACTTAAGACTGTCTGCCTCCACATTCACTCACTCATATAATGAAACCTGAAGCACACTAAGGGGACAGTGGTGGGAATTCAGACAGGGAAACTGGATTAACTGGAGCCACACTGGGAAGGGCCATGAATGCCATGCCAATGACTTTGAACCTGATCTTAGATGCAAAGGTGGACTTACGAAGGCTTTGAAAGTAAGGGGCTGACATGATCAGGTTGTGTTTTAGAGAAATCCTTCTAGCGGCAGTGGAGGGAAAGAGATGGACTCGCTGGAGGCCAGGAACAGCCACGTGTGAGATGGCAAAGGCCTCTGGACAAAGGTAAACTTGAGAGGTGACTGATGCGAGGGGAGGGCAGGGAGAGGGGGAGTCGAGGATTCTCTAGGCTTTCCAGTGAAGTCTCTGGATAGAAACTGCTGCTAGGGATGCTAGGGTGAAGAAAAGGAGGAGTGGGGATGGTTGACATTATGGTTTGGGGGCCATGTTGATATGAAGGTGCGTCTGTGAAATACATTCATGCAACAACTATTGTGTACCTAAGTGTGTGTCAGGCACTGTGCAAATCTCCTCAGACCTGGGAAGAACTGGAGCCAGAGATCCTGATTGGGGAAGGAGGTGGGTCTAGTGACAGATCCTGGGAGTCTTCAGTGAGTAGGTACTGGCTATAATCATGGTAAGGAGGGAGACAAGGCCTAGATGGTGAGCAGACTGAGGGTCAGCAGTTTGCTCTTGGGAATCCTAGTCCCCAGGTGGTGGGTGGAAGAAGTGGCCTTGGAAAGGGCCACTGGAGAAGGAGTTGTCTGAGAAATACAGAGACCCAGCAAGTGATATGGAGAATGTCATCGTCTGCAGATTCTTAAATTCACTAAAAAAAACCCTCCCAAAACAAAACAAAAACAATTTAAAAATATTTATTCCCAGGCTGACTGAGATGCTGATAACGAAGATAAAAATTTCCCTCTTGCTTCATCATGGAACATTCTACTAGAAAATAAGCAAAGCGAATGGGCTAGGAAACAGCAGATCCATGTGTTCTCCTCACGGCCGGTCTAACCAACACACCCTCACCCAAGCACAGAACTGCACAAACAAGCCAGAAAACCAAACCCTACCAGGCACATGACCCTACTATACACAGCAGAGGCCTAGTGCTGGCTCCTCAGCTTGTTCGGGGATAAGCCACCCTCTTCCCTCCACGCCCCGCGCCGCGCCCCCCCCCCCCGCCCCCCAGCTTCCAAGCTGTACGTGGAGGGCAACACAGTGCCCACAGTCTCCGCATTCACAAGCATGTTAGAGTGTGACTTCAAGAATTCTCGTAAAGCACTTTGAGCTCCTCAAAGGACATAAACATGAAGTCTACACATTATTTT
Organism: Leptonychotes weddellii; assembly: GCF_054177405.1. NCBI lineage: Eukaryota > Metazoa > Chordata > Mammalia > Carnivora > Phocidae > Leptonychotes > Leptonychotes weddellii. The sequence continues at coordinate 76,531,502 of NC_138373.1, forward strand.
TGTAAGCCTATTAACAAGTCTCTGTCTCCATCTTCAAAGAAGCTCTCCTCCAGGGCACTGTATTTTATCTCCCCCCACGTCAGAGTTCAGTACTGGAACAAAGACTTTGGTTACTATGGGAACCGAGGAAAGACACACACACCCCCTGGATTCCAGAAACACAAAAGGAGCTGACTACAAAGGTCTGGAAGAGGTTTGTGGGGCGGGGATGAGGCAGGCTAACAGATGGAGGCTTTGGTCCCAGGAGGCAAGAAATCATAATGGTTGAGGCATGCAGTGGGGTTGACGGAAAAATGCATGGTCTGAGCCTTTAACAATCAACAAGTCAACACAAATTTGGGGAGGGTCTGCTATGCATGTAGCTCTGTGCTAGGCAAAAGAAGTGTAAGACTAGGAGCTGATAATTGCATGTCAACGGGAAAGAGGCTTCACCCCAGAAGGCATTTCATTCAGTCAGACTGAACCATACTTACTGAGTTGAGCATGACGGGGCACAAAACACAAGCTAGACACCACAGAGCTGTAAAGATGACAAAGACGTCTTTGTGCCCTTGTGAGGTCTAACTCTAGTGGTCAGGCAGCAACACACATAAAGATTATATAGGGCAGAAGGAAGCACTAGAATGAAGGTAGAAGGTACAGACGGAATGTTCCGGGGGTGGGGAATAGGGAGTGATTGGTTCTGACTTAGAACATGAAGGGAAGGCGTTATAGAAGACCTGATATTAAGCCGTTGTTTATTGAGCATCTCTTCTTGATGTCTTGATGTCAGCAATGAACAATATGACAGAAATGCCTGGCCTCACATGGCTTCCACCAAGGAGAAGCTGGAGAAGGGCTGCAGGAGGAGCTGGGCGAGTGGAAGTGGATGCTGCATGTGGACGTGTTTGGGGGGGCATGCCCTGAGATCAGGTGGACACGGAGTGGGGTGTGTTGTGGATTAGATGCCACGATGAAGCATTTTTACTAGGCTTCGCTGCTTGGCTAAACATTTGGGGACCCAACCCAAAGTCTACCCAACCCCCGACTCATTTTATTACCAGCCTGGGCTTTGTGCCCAACCCTAATGTGTGCCCGAGGCCCACGGGCAGAGTTGAGAGGCAGGGGGAGGGAGTGGGATGGGTCCCGTGCTCTAGGGCTGGTGGTGATGAAAGGACACCTTGCAAGGGGCAGAGGTGGAAGAACCACGAAGAATCAGGAGGACACAGCAATAGTTCTGGGGAGGACAGCTGAGTTCCATTTCTGACGTATTGATTTGGGAGACCTTGGGGAGGCTTAGGTGGAGACACCTCCCGGGGGGTCGGGGGGCGCTGGTGCTTGGGAGACATGGCAGCGCCAGCCATGTTGACTCAGGCTCATCCACCCAGAAATGGTGATTGAAGCCTCTTCCAAGAACCTGTCTGTAAAGGACTGGGGGTATACCTGACCCATTGTGGGGGGACATGGTGATTAACTAGGTTTTAGATTCAGAATCTTGTCACCGGCAGACCTCTCAGAAGTGAGGTGGCTTCAATGTCAGAGGTACTCGAGAGACACATGCCAAATGGAACCAAGCTTGCCACTGAGCACACACGTTACACAGCGTAACTGCTGCTCGACTGGGCAGATGATACTTGAATTCCTCCAAGGCAAGCGTTCATCACCCTGTTACCTGTCCATCTTACTGGTAGATACTTTATGCCAGAAGGCTTTTCAGTAAGAAATGTGCTTCCCGGGCGCCTGGGTGGCTCAGTCGTTGAGCGTCTGCCTTCGGCTCAGGTCATGATCCCAGGGTCCTGGGATCGAGTCCCACATCGGGCTCCCTGCTTCTCCCTCCCCCACTCCCGCTGCTTGTGTTCCTGCTCTCGCTATCTCTGTCTCTGTCAAATAAATAAATAAAATCTTTAAAAAAAAAAAAAAAAGAAATGTGCTTCCCTATAATTTTAGTCCGCAAAGACCACTTCTCATCTCTGAAGTAGCACAGGCCTGGGGCGCCTAGGTGGCTCAGTTGTTAAGCGTCTGACTCCTGGGATCGAGTCCCGCATCAGGCTCCCTGCTCAGTGGGGAGTCTGCTTCTCCCTCTGTCTGCCGCTTGCCCCGCTTGTGCTCTCTGACAAAAAATAAATAAAATTTTTTTTAAAAGATTTTATTTATTTTTTTGACAGAGAGACACAGCGAGAGAGGGAACACAAGCAGAGGGAGTGGGAGAGGGAGAGGGAGAAGCAGGCTTCCTGCCAGGCAGCGAGCCCTGATGCGGGGCTCAATCCCAGGACCCCGGGATCATGACCTGAGCCGAAGGTGGATGCTTAACGACTGAGCCACCCAAGTGCCCCTAAATAAATAAAATCTTTAAAAAAATAAATGAATAACACAGGCCTGAAATACCAAAGATATTTGTTTCTCATCTATTTTCCCCACTAGGATGTTTTTCCTGCTTCAAAGAGCGGACATTTTGCTTGTTCCCTGCTTTATTTTGAGCACTGAAAATAATTCTTGGCACAGAATAAGTGAACAATGAATACATGTTTTTTTGAATGAATGAATAAATGTGTAAATGGCCTCATCTTGGTCATCATGTTGAGTCTGGTGAATGCTAAGGCATTTAAGAGAGGGGGAGAGATGGTCAGGTTGGAGATTTTTTTTTTTTTTTTTGAGAATTGAGAATTTTTTTATGGTCAGGTTGGAGATTTATGGATGGTAGGGTGACAGTTGAAGCTATGGGCGGGGGCCAAGATCTTTAGGGAGGAGAGCAAAAAAGAAAAAGAGAAGTGCAGGGAAGGCAAGGACCAAGACTTTCACTCACTCACTTACTCCCCAACTTTTAACTGAGCACTTACTAGAGGATAACCCAAGGCCCTACCCTCAAGAATATTCTAGTGAGGGAGACGATCATAAACACATGAACAAAGAGGTATATAATGCAGATGAGAATAAGTGAGGTGAAGAAAAATCAAGCAGGGTAAGAGGACAGAAAAGGAAGGGGTGCTATTTTTGATAGAATGATCAGGTGAGGCTCCTTGAAATCAAAATGACAGAGTTTAGGCATTGAGCAGACCAAGGAGGCAAAACTGTATTATGTCCCCCATGGCCAGAGCCTCCTGTGATTACAGATGGGCGCTGGAATTATCTAGGAACTTGGCTAGCACTGGTCTATAGCTCTCCTATACGGAACACCCTTGAGGCTTAGCAGTTCTTTCCAAAGTTCTGTTCCAAGCTGCCAGTGGCCTCAGTTAGGGCCTGGGCATTTAGAAAGGACAACAGCGGCATCCCTAGGGTCCCTGTGGCTGGCAAAGTTGTATCACACACACACTTCACTGGACCCTAACAACAGTGTGTCATACATTCTATTCTATAGATGAGAAAACTGAAGCTCAGAGAGCCCAGCTATAAAACTCATAATTATTAGGGTTGTGGTTTGAACTGAAGTATATCTGTTGTTGCTTGACTTTTGTGTTGTTAATTCTAGTAAAACTTTATCTGATTCTCAGAGGGAGGTGAAGTCAAGAACAGGAAAACAGGCTAACACTTACCGAGTGTCTACCTAACGCCCAACATTGTAGGCATCTACGGACACCATGTTTTCTCCTCATGACAACCCTGGGTGTTAGGTACTCTTACCCCATCTTGTACTTGGGAAAACTGAGGCACAGAGAGGCTCGGCGACACGCCAAAGGTCCCACGGCTGTTGAGCAGGAGAGCTAGGACTGGATCACAGGTCACCCCGACAACAAACTCCTTGTTTCCAACTCTTTCCTTTTGGCCAGACATTTCACTAAAACCATCACCCTCTCCTGCCATCGGTCTCTGCTGAACCCTGTGCTGCACTGCCCTCAGGAGGCTGAGCTGTAACCTAAGTGGCCTTTAGGGAACACAGAGGGACCTGGAATATGGCCACTCATACAAGTGTGAGGATACTTCTACTGCCTCTTGTGACTACCAAGAAGATTCTGATAGTGTTATTCCTTCCTAGCCTTCTATCCATTGACTGGTAATACATACCACTGATAAATGCATCATCCCTTTTGAACATCTCTCCATGAGGTCATACAAAAGGAAGCCTGAATTAAGGAGGCGAGCCTTTCATTTTAGAATTAATTTTGCCATCTAATGCAAATACACTTACGTGTATTTGAAATAGTACTTTTGCCTTCTACTACCTCATTCACTCTGCCTTCCACAGTAAGGGACTCTTAAACGCACATTTGACTGTGCAGTGACACCAAGTGGCTAGTTGAGGAATAACAATGCTAATTTAAGACCATGGGTTAGGTTTAAAAAAACATTCACAGAGCCATGCTAGACAGCGTATTTATCACATTCATCTGTTTAGGTTTCAGAGAATTAATAGGAAACTTCCGCAGACCTGACTTAATAGTACCTTTTAAAGAGATACCCTGTCCCACTGTAAGGAACTAGGCTTCCTCGGAGAAATGGCTATTTCCAGCTCTAGGGCAAGAAATGCCAAGATGTGCTTGGAACATCTTGTCACACCAGACAGCAAGGAAGCTACCATGGAGTACTAGAGTCTTGTCAAAAGGACTAGGAAACCAACTTGAAGAGGCTCCCACTGGCCAAAGATAGGACAACGTGAGCATCAGTAAGAACAATTGCAAAGAACTGAAACACATCAGTTATGTTTCAATTCGTATGTTTATACTGATCCTCAGAAAAACAGAGACCAACGCCACCTTCCCTGCGGAGCATGTTCAGGAATGAAATCATTCTTCTGAAAACAGGCAAGAGAAGGCAACAAGCTAACGAGAAGGTGTCTTGCCTTTTTTTCTGTGACTCCATCTCAGGGAAACCAAATAGCAGACGAGAGGAGGTTTCTCTTTATCAAAGTATGCCAGCTAATAAGTGAAGGAAAAATGGAGGACACGATCATTTTACAAACTCAAATGAAGCAAGGCATCTAGGTAAGGTGATCTACAGTTACTGACATCACAAAAACAGAGGCAAGCAAACGGGATGAGCCCCCCATGGTAGTATACACCACTACCTATGAAACATGCTGGCCGAAGGCGCCAACCTGAAGCTGCCCATGCCTTCGGTTCTAACTGCTAACTTACAGGCAACGCCGGAGGCAGAGGACATGTTAAAACGCCATGGAAAGGCAGTCTACAAAATTCAGGCTATGGGAAACAGTAGGACAAATGATCCATAAGCAGCCTTGAGAAATAGAAAGGTGCGGTAGAGAGAAAAGCCACAGATTAGTAAAAGCTTAAAAGGTGTACCAGCCAACTGCCATGGATGGATTTTACTTGGATCCAGGTTCAAACAAACTTTAAAAACAAATGATCAGAGTAGTGGGGGAAATCTGAACACTGGACAGTTTCTATTATTATAACATTAATGACACGCTGAAAAAATGTTAGGAGTAATAAGCCATTAGGATTGTATTTTTAAAAAGTCTTTAGTAGTCACACTGAAGTATTTATGGAGGAAAATATAATGTCTGGAATTCGCCCCAGAATAACCCAGTGGAGGGGCTGGGTGGCAGTTGTGAGGGTACACACGACACAGATCTGTCCTTGAGTTATTATTGAAGGTGAGTGATGGGTTCCATAGGGTTTCATTATCTTATTCTTTTTTTTCATTTGTCAGAGAGAGAGAGAACGAGCACAAGCAGGGGGAGTGGGAGAGGGAGAAGCAGGCTTCCCTCCGAGCAGGGAGCCCGATGCGGGGCTCGATCCCAGGACCCTGGGATCATGACCTGAGCTGAAGGCAGACGCTTAACGACTGAGCCACCCAGGCGCCCCTCATTATCTTATTCTATCTTTTTATAAGTTTGAGAATTTCCATACTAAAAAGTTAAGGGCCAAAGAAAACCATCAGACCTGCTCGTTACCCTGGCTTTGCTAAAACAACAGCCCCATCTACTTGGAGGCTTACGTGAACTGATTTAATCACGTCAGCCTCATTCCTTATGAAATCAAAGGGGCGAAGGGAAAAAATAATTACTGAAACCTCCCACAGGTCACATACATTAAGTCATCTGTAAAAACAGAAGCATCTTAGTAACTACTGAAAGATACTCTTTAGTAAAAGTCCTGTGAGGTGGGTTGCTATGGGCACTTAACAGATGGGGAAACTGTCTTAGAGAGGCTGAGTGGGATTCAAACTAAAATAGACTTGTTCACTAGAGTGCCCCAGGCTGCCTCCCAAGACACATGGGCAAGAGAATGGAGAAGAGGGAGAAGGAATGCGGGTGAGACAGTGGAGACACGGCACCCAAGATTTAAGGAGGCACTCACTCACAGTGCCAATCCTGCACTTGGACAATTGTGAAAGTGGGTGCCTCCTTAAATTTTGTACTACAGCCACCTCGCTTCCCCACCCTAGTCCCTGCCCTTGGGAAAGATATTCTTTACCTAGAGTTTGCTTTCCCTGCAGCCTCTGTAGTGAAGGCTGGGAGGTCTGAAGGATGAGTGGAGTAGAGGAGCCGGAGGTTCTAGGGCCAGCGGCCCGGCTGCAGTACACTCCCTGTCCTCTGGGGGGCGTGCGTCACCCGGCCTACGACTGCCCAGAGCAGCCCAGCTCGTTCCCAGCATTAGTGTTAGCTCCAGAGAAAGCTACACCCTCAGGTAGCAGTGTTGGGGCAAGGCAGCCAAATAAGTAGGTTTGGAGGCCCCTGGGAGCGGACAAAAACTGTCCACTACAAGATTATTTGTGTATTTATTTTTCTTCAGGTTGTTCTAGAGTAGAACCAAATCCACACCTATAGTTAATATTGGAAAAGATCCTGGTCTGTGACTGTACATGGTTCAGTGCTTGTCACAAAGTAGGGTTTTAACAAATGGGGAGTCACTGATTCTCTACAACAGACTTGGTTTCTGAAGGGAGGTTGGGCCCAAAGAATAAAACATGCAACCATCTGCACCTGTTAATGCTCTATAGTCAAAAGGAACACAACCCCAAATGGGGCTCTGGAAACAGGATACGAATGAAAATAGGATGCCTGTGTGCTCTGCTCAAAGGACTGTGGACAATGAACAACTGAGGGGGTGGGCAGTCCAGTTCTGGCAAATACTCCCTGCCCTTTTGGCATTCAAGAAGAGCATGGGGTAAAAAGGAGGGCCCCCAAGTCCTATATATATTCATATACTCATTTATGTATTCATGACCCCAAACAACAGCTTGACTTAGATATTCCCTGAGTCTCCCAGAACCCTACTGTGGCTAATGTAGATGTTCAGCTTAAGCCGTGGGGATACTCTATCCACATTAATTTGGCAACTGGCAAAGTATTTATTCAGACATAATGCAAATGTTCGTGTGCTGTAAACTGAAGAAAATGAAATGAGAAATTGTCAGGACTCAGTATTTAACTTAATTCATCAATAATACAAAGAAATAAAGAAAATAAACCTATTTGTATCAAAAAGAATAAAATACCTAGAAATAAATTTAACCAAGGAGGCAAAAGATCTGTACACTGAAAACTGTAAGACATTAATGAAGAAGATTAAAGAAGACACAAATAAATGAAAAAGATATTCCATGCTCATGGATTGGAAGAATTAATATTGTTAATAATTAATTAATTGTTAATTAATATGTTAATATTAATTATATTAATACAATTAATTAATTGTGACATACTACCAAAAGCAATCTACAGATTCAATGCAATCTCCATCAAAATTCCAATGGAATTTTTCACAGAAATAGAAAACCAACCCTAACATTTATATGGAACTACAAAAGACCCCAAATAGCCAAAGCAACCTTGAGAAAAAAAGAATAAAGCTGAAGCATATTTCCTGATTTCAAACTGTATTACAAAGTTAATGTAATCAAGACAGTATAGCATTGGCATAAAAAAGACATATAGGTCAATGAAACAGAATAGAGAGCTCAGAAACAAACTCATGCATGTATGGTCAACCAACTTACAACAAAGAAGCCAAGAACAGTCTCTTCAATAAACAGTGTCTGGAAAATTGTACAGCAACAGGCAAAAGATTGAAATTGGACTTCTATCTTACACCATATACAAAGAACAATGCAAAATAGATTAAAGACTTGAACATAAGACCTGAAACCATAAGATTCCTAGAAGAAAACATAAGGAGTAAGCTTCTTGGCATCAGTCGTGGCAATAATCTTTTGTATTTGGCGACAAAAGCAAAAATAAACAAATGGGACTACATCAAACTACAAAGCTTCTGTACAGCAAAGGAAACCATCCTACTCAATGGGAGAGTGAATGAAAAGGCATCCTACTCAATGGGAGAAAATATTTGCAAATCACACATCTGATAAGGAATTAAAAGCCAAAATATATAAAAAACTCCTACAACTCAATAGCAAAAAAAGCCAAACATTCTGATTAAAAAATGGGCAGAGGATCTGAATAGACATTTTTCCAAAGAAGACATACACATGGCCAGTAGGTATATGAAAAGATGCTGAAGATCACTCATCATTAGTGAAATGCATATCAAAGCCCCAGTGAGATACCACTTCACACCCATTAGAATGGCTAGTATCAAAAAGAGAAGAAATAAGTATTAGCAAGGCTATGGAGCAAAGGGAACCCTTGTGTACTGTGGGTGGGAATGGGAAGTGGGGCAGCCACTGCGGAAAACAGTATGGAGGTTCGTCAAAAAATTAAAAGTAGAACTACCCTATGATCCAGCAGTTCCATTTCCGGGTATATATCCAAGGGTATTGAAATCATTATCTTCTTTTTTTAAAAAATTTTTTAAAGGGATGAAATCACTATCTTGAAGAGCTATCTGCACTCCCATGTTCACTGCAGCATTATTCACAATAGCCAAGATACGGAAACAACCTCAGGGTCCATCAAGAGATGAATGGATAAAAATGTGATATATGAAGCAATATTAGGCAGCCATAAAAAAAGAAAGAAAATCTGCCATTTGTGACAACATGCATGACCTTAAGGACATTATGCTAAGTGAAATAACCCTGACAGAGAAAGGAAAATACTCTATGATCTCACTTATATGTAGAATTCAAAAAAAAAACAAAAACAAAACTGAACTCATTGATACAGAGAAGAGATTGGTGGTTGCCAGAGATGGGATGTGGGCGGGGAGTGGGAGAAATGGGTGAAGGTGGGCAAAAGGTACAGATGTCCAGCTATAAGATAAATTAGTCCTGGGAATGTAATGCAAAGCAAGGTGACTATGGTTAACAATGCTGTCATGTATATTTGGAAGTTATTAAGAAAGCAGATCTTTAAAGTTCTCATCTCAAGAAAAAGACATGGTAACTATGATGGATGTTAACTAAACTTATTGTGGTGATCATTTCATAATATTTATATATATCAAAGCATTATATGTTGTACACCGTAAGTCAATACAATGCTATAGGTTAATTAGATCTCAATAAAACTGGAATAAAATATAAATGTAATGCAAATGCTCACTGCAGATGGTCAAGAAATGGTTATGGAGATCAGGTGTTACCCCTGGATGCCTAAAGAATCATCTCCTTACAGGGAATAGACAGTGATGCTTTCTCTCTCCTCTATCTTAACGCTGTCATCCGTGGGAACCGGCGGGTTGCTCTGAAACTGGTTTGGAATCCGGAACCAGACTTTTAATTTCTTCTGTAGGGAGCCGTCATCACTGGGAAACACAGCAAAGGAAATAGGAACGGTCATCCCCATTCCGATTCCTGAAAACAGAAAAACCCACAGAGTGAGGTGGGTATTACAGACAGAACTTGCTCAGGACTGTGGAAAATCTGCTAGTCTTATTCTTCCTCCAAGACAGTATGTTTTGTTCTTGAAATTGATAACAAACCTTGTAGGTGTTAAAAATGTATAGTCAGATACATATGAAACACCTCTTATTTGTATATATTGGAAATAGAACTGTAGTGACTCAACTCGTTTGGAAAAAATTACTTGGTAATATATAACAAGACTGTAAATATTTCAGTATCTAATTAGTTTTTTAAAAATTTTTAAAAATTTTATTTATTTATTTGACAGAGAGAGACAGCGAGAGAGGGAACACAAGCAGGGGGAGTGGGAGAGGGGGAAGCAGGCTCTCCGCTGAGCAGGGAGCCCGATGCGGGGCTCGATCCCAGGACCCTGGGATCATGACCTGAGCTGAAGGCAGACGCTTAATGACTGAGCCACCCAGGTGCCCCTCTAATTACTATTTAAATATAAATTTTAAGGAAGTAATCCAAAATATGGGAAAGGCTCTAGGTAATAGGATATTCATTGTAGCAAAATTTGTTAACTGTGAGAAATTGGGAGCCATATAAATGTTCAAAACAGGAATATGTCTAAGTAAATTAGACACATTATACATCGTGCAATATAGTGTAGCTATCAATAATTACGCTTCAGAAGACTATTTAGCAATAGTGGAAAATAGCTATAAGTAACTATAAGTAACAGAAGGATGTACAATTGCACAAACACTATGATTAAATTTTAAAGACCTATTAAAAAGCCCTAAAGAAATACAGTCAGAAGACAACAAGGATTGTATTAAAAAAGATGGATCAGGGGTGCTGTTTTGTTATTTTCAAGATTTTCTTTAAGGTTTAATCATTTAAAAAGTTTTTTTAAAGATTTATTTATTTATTGGGGGGGAGGGGCAGAAGGAGAGGGAGTGGGAGGGAGAGAGAGAATCCGAAGCAGACTGCGCTGCCCATGGAGCCCGACTTGGGGCTTGATCTCAATACCCTGAAATTACAACCTGAGGTGAAATCAAGAGTTGGATGCTCAATTGACTGAGCCACCCAGGCACCCCAAGTTTTATCATTTTTATACATATATTCTTCTAAAAAAAAGTTGCAACGGTATTAAGAAGGAAAAGAGTTCTTCCTGACCTCGTACTGGTTGCCTTATCATCCAAAGCCTGATTACTTTGGTGCTACTAAATGTAACTGAGGTTAATACCAGTTTCTGACTTTCTAAATTATCAGCTTGAGAAATATCCTACAAATTAAACATCACATCTCTTTTTTCACCTCATTTTCTGACCCATTTTGGGTTTGCACTGATTCTAAAGAGCAGTCCAAATTAGAGAGCTTTAGAGTTAAATTCATATTTAAATATGGTCTACATACTGACAGGCACACTGAAACTTTGGGCCCATCATTTGAAAAATGGGAGCACAGCCAGCACAGACTGCCATGTCTAAGAGTGGGACAGCCTAAAAATTCTCAGACCCTTCATTTGCCAGGACAGAGCCGAGGACCCACCATACTCATCAGTCACTGAGCCTCAGCGCTCTGCAGGTTCTGAGCTACCGGGGGACGGGGCAGAGATGTTCAGCCTGGAGGCAGAGGTCTCAAGTCTGAAGCTAGCCTGGCGCTGTGACTTGGCTTTCTTCAGTCAGTCAACCAATCCAAAGATACTCTAAGCACTATAGGGTTAAAACCCCCAGAGTGTATGTTCACGCCTGGGAGAGAAGCATGCGTCCGTGATATGGAGCAGGGATACCACACACTGAGGGGTAGGCTGGGATGAAGTCATTGTGGTCCCCCTAGAGTGTCCTTGTGCACACAGCCCAAGTTCACATGCTACTGAAGCAGGTGGTGACAGGTGCTCTGTGGCCCCTCCTTGTATTTTCCCCTGATGACGAGACCTAGCAAGCTTGCCTCTGAGACCAGAGCCACACCCCTCGGGGATACTCACCCTTGTCATTGGTGCCTCCCACGTACTTCATGACTTTGGGCATTGCTTCCCGTAGACCCTCATCCACAGGCTTGTCTGTCACTTCCACTGTGGCAAACCGCCCGCCCTCACAGGTCCGTTCCTCATAGGAGACATCTTCCTAGAAACAGAATATACATGCTTAAGAGATTAAAAGTGGCAACCTGTGATTACTCTAGAATAAGCGGTAATGACCCAGTCATAAGAACTGCTAAAGAACTTTTCCATAACGAACCTGGGCATGGTGACAGGGTAGAAGAGACAGTAGGAGTATGAAGCGCCATGAGAAGAAGATTCTGGGATTTCTTACAAATGTGGAATCAGCAGAAAAAACTTCAAGTCATCAATACGCTCAGAGAGATAAGAGAAAATATTGCATTCCCAAGCCACTCAGAACATCCCCAGAATGCTAGAAAAATAGAAGGTTCAGAGATCAAAGAGCTCTTAGAAATTAAAAATACAACAGAAATGAAAAATTCAGGGGAGAAGTCAGAAGATAAAGCTGAGGGAAATCTTCTAGGAAGTCAAGTAAAAAGGAAGGATGTAGAAAACAGAAAAGGAGATCAGAGGATCAAGCCAGGAGATCCAACATCTGAATGACAGGAGAGCCAGGAAAATGAGAAGAAGAAAATTGGAAAGGAGGAAAGAAAGAGATCCAACAACAATGCCACAAACTCAAAGGCCCCAGGATTAGCCTCATTCTAGAAGCAGGGCCGCAGGTCAAGAAGAATCAATCAGAGTGAGACAAACCAGAAGAGACTCTTAACTATAGAAAACAAACTGAGGGTTGCTGGAGGAGAGGGGTAGGGGGATGGGGTAACTGTGTGACGGGCATTAAGGAGGGCACGTGATATAATGAGCACTGGGTGTTATATGCAACTGATGAATGACTAAACTCTACCTCTGAAACTAATAATATACTATATGTTAATTAACTGACTTTAAATTAAAAAAATAAAAATAAAAGATCTCCATGGCAATTTTCACAAAATTAAAAAAAAAGAATCAGAGTTGTTCTCTTCACTTGTACTCCCAGACTTGACTCCTCATTCCAATTCATCTCGCTAAATCGTACCCCCCACTCCCCCTGAACGCTCAGCTCCAGTGCCACTCCCCCACAAAGCCTTCCTCCCTGGTAGGACCCCCTCCGCCCGTCATGACCACTCTCCCTGGGAGTCTCTGTCCTTAGGTCATTATCCCTTGCCTTATGGACCCATGCAGCCCTCCTCCTCCATCCCCCCTCTTCTTCCTTGTCCTTTGATATCTCATATGATATAATTTCGTATTCCTTGAACATATGCTATAAGCCGGTGTTTTTCAAACCTGAAAAAGAATCACGCTCCAAAACAAGAAATGCATTTTTATATCATGCCCTCTCAAGAACATACACGTGATTGAAACAAAGTTTCACCAAATAATACTTTACCCTTATGGAGGGGAGGCTTTCTGATACTAACCTTTTCTTTCTTTCCTGTTGACTTCTACTCTACTCAAGTGAATTTTATTCTATTCTACTAAAAGAAGAAAGACGTACTCTATATTGATTTTGCTATCTGGTAACGGAACACTGGTGCAGTTTGAAAAATCTGCTATAAAGTCTTTGCAGACAAAAACTATGCCACGGAGCATGATAAATTAGATGCTCAACGGGTGTTTATTTATTAAGGAGCTGCCTCTCTTACCAATGATTATGAAAAACAGACACATGAGAGAGGACTTGGCCCACCCTGGCTGGGCAAATAGGCCTTCCTGTGACATCCTAGATTGAAACTTTTCAAACCCCAAGGGGACAGAATGACTCTCTGGAGGTGGGTAGGACTGTGGGGCCATGAGGCCTGTATAGTCTGAAAAAGTACATTTACATTATAATTCTATGTTTAGAATGAAAAAAAATACCCATTGTTTTTTGGTAATGCAAAATGAAAGGAGAATAGTGAGAAAGGGCCCCGGGAAATCTGAAAGGTTTCTGAATGCCAGTTTCATCAACTTCCCTTCACTTGGGACAGGGGAAATTGCACCAGACTAGGAGTAAGAGGCTACAAATCAAATCCACTGTGGCTACTAATTCCGAGGATGGCTGTGAGGCCCTCCCCTTGGAAAGTGTCACATTTCCAAAGGGCCTTCAGTAGCAAACCATGTTCTATGAACTTGGAGTGTTTTGCTCTTTCTGGCTCTGTCACAGCAGAGACTAGATTCACCCTTCATTTGAGGTCCCATTGAGTCTTGCCACTTATGTTTAAAATTCCAGAAACGCTACTCTGTGACTCACAGAACTGCAGCCTGAAAACGGTTTTAAAGTTCATCCAATCAAACTGATTTTCCCGAAGAGGAAATGAGGAACCAGAGGGACTGAGTTGCCCAGGAACACACAACTACTAAGTGATCACACTGGAACCAGAATTCCAGGCTCCAAACCCTAGTCTAATGCTAACTACAGGACTCTGTACTAAATGGGGGATGATGCGAGCACTTTTCAGTATCTTCCTTTAGCTCCTGAGTTAGTTCTTTCTGACAGACATTTGTATGCCTGTGTCCAAGTCTGAAGAGGGGCATCTAAAGTCATTGAATGCGGCTTATTCTCTCACAGATGGAGAAACCAATGACAAGCTCTCACTGGAGAAAAGAGCTGGTTGGCTCTTTCCTTCATTCTTTCTTTCCTTCTCTTATTCATCCAACCACCAACAATGCAGTTTCTACTATGTGCTGAGCACTGTACCAGGTGCTAAGATACTGATGAAAGACACAGTCTCTGACATCAGGAGGGGTGTGGTCTAATAGAAGTAGCCAGGAAACCGGGGTATAATCTGATGGTATATTTAAGAGGAGAGGCAGGGCAGCATGGGAACACAGAAGAGGCCTACTTCGGTTATTCTGGGGGGCAGGGTGTGTGTTGATGTGCTTGGCTAGGTCAGGCTGACCTTGAGGTGTTTATAGATCATCCAACTGGACATTCAGTCACTGATGCATGGATTTATTGAGGAAATATTATTGAAAACCTCTGAAAGTTGCTATGGATTTGGAGGGGAGTCTAGTGGGGTGGTGAAAAGATTATGAAATTATCGTATGATGTAGTAAATGTTCTGATAGTTCAGGGAGGGTGATTTCAGGTAGCGGGCACCATAGATGTACAAGAGCAAAGGGGAAGAACAATATGCGGCAGGTGAAGAATACAAGTGCTTCACTGGGCCTAGAGCAAAGGCTGGGGAGAGAGGGGCTGGAGATTCTGGCTAGGGCCAGACTCCTGAAGAACTCCTAGGCTGCCACAGGGAGGATTTTGTAACCATTGTTCCCCCGCGCGGGAGTTGAGTGCAAGTCAGTTTCATCTACCCCAAATTAGTTCAACGGACTTTGTGATCCAAATGTGGGACTTTGAGTGGGAGGGGTCCTGGTGCAGAAAGGAGTTCTGGGGATGGTATAGGTGATCTGTGCTCTCAGCCTCTTCCCTAGGCAGAGGGTCCACAGCAAGGAAAGAAAGGCTGCCAAGAAAGGAATCCAGTTTGATTCAGAGAGCCAAGGCCCCCATGATACTTCTACCAATCTTTTTTTAAAAGATTTTACTGATTTATTTGAAAAAGAGCAAGCAAGAGAGAGCATGAGCAGAGGGCAGGGGCGGAGGGAGAGGGAGAAGCAGACCCCCTGCTGAGCAGGGAGCCCGATGCGATGCCGATGCGATGCGGGGCTCAATCCCAGGACCCTGGGGTCATGACCTGAGCCAAAGGTAGACACTTAACAGACTGGGCCACCCAGGCGCCCCATAATTCTGCCAGTCTGTAAGGCTCAACTCCACCTCCTCTTCTTGAGTGATCCCTCCTTCCTATGAACTCCAAAGGCAGAGAACACTAAGGCTAGAAGGGCCCCTTCATATCTATCAGTTCATCTGCTTCCTGTTACAGATGAGCAAACTATTCATTGCGCAGCTGGATATGTGGGCCTGGAGCTCAGCAGGAGACTGACATGGGGAGATAAATTTGGGAGTCATCAGCAAAAGGGGTAACGAAAGCTGTGAACGAAACTGAGATTGCCCAGGGAACATACACAGAGCATTCTGTATCACTTGACATGTTAATGAATGTCCTACCTGAAAGCACTCGTTCACCAAGTTCTTAACCTCTCCCAGATGGTCCAGGCACCAGCTAGCTTCTACCTACCTTGCCAGCCACACCCAGAGCACTTCCTCACTGGCCTTCTGCTATTTCCTTCAATGCCATGGTCATTCCTGCGTCAGGGCCTCTGTACCTGCCTCCTCTTCTGCCTGGAGTACCTCTTTCCTGTCCCTGCCTGATGGACCCCTACTTATCCCAAAAGTCCCAACCTAAAAGTCACATCCTCAAAGAGGATCCTCATTTAAAACAAGTTCCCATGAGTGCCTGGGTGGCTCAGTCGTTAGGCGTCTGCCTTCGGCTCAGGTCATGATCCCAGAGCCCCGCGTCCGGCTCCCTGCTCAGCGGGGAGCCTGCTTCTCCCTCTCCCACTCCCCCTGCTTGTGTTCCCTCTCTCGCTGTGTCTCTCTCTGTCAAATAAATAAATAAATAAATAAAATAATAAAAAACAACAACAACAAAAAACAAGTTCCCATGATATTTTTTATAGCCCCTTGGACTTTCACAACAGGAGTTATTGTAATTATAACTGAATAATAATGTGCTTAACCTCCATCTGCAACCATAAGCCCCATGGGGTCGGGGGCTGTCTATGTTTACCACTGTATCTCTTAGCATCTAGCACCATGTCTTGCATATGGTAGGTACTAGGAGTACTTGTGGGAAAGAAGGCTGTGGAGTAAAACCCGGTTTTACTCTAAGAACAAGGAATACAATAGACATGGCTGGGTAGACAGATGAGCAATAGTCTAACTGTATCTATGCTGGAAGAAAGCAAACTCACAATGTCTTAAGGTGGTACTACAGCAGGTCCCATCTGATTTGATAGCAGCTATGCCCATAAACTCTCATTTGAACCACTGGATCACTGTGAAGATTTAGGTTTGAGAAATGGATATTACAAAACTACTCTAGTCCTTTAGGGAGCAGAATTTAAATAGAGTTCTATTTCCGCAGGAAAAAAAAAGCACCTAAATTAGCACAGCTAACACATTTGATTCTTCAAATTTAGTGTCTTTAGTGTGTGTCCTTGTCACATGGAACATAACAGCCCACCTTTGTCCCAGATCCAGCTAGCTTATGCTTCCAATCAGATGAGGATTTGGCCCATGGCCGCAAACACCAATTTTCAACATTCCCTGGGAACCCTGGTCAAATTCAAATCCCAGACAGGGATCTTGCAACAGTGCCTCTTGCTATGGGATTTGCAAGGTCCTCTACAAGGTCAGTTTTTTTCTTTGCCACCTGCTGGGGTGGGTATCCATGTTGATTCTGGAAGCCAGCTTTTTCATTCTAAGAAAATTAATAATAATAATAATAGCCAACCTAACTCAGTACTTTCTATGTGTCAGGTATTATTCTAAATATTTTGCATGGATGTGTTCATGCAATCCCTCCAATGATCCTGTGAAGAAGTGAGTGTTTTAATCTTTATTTTCAGGTGAAACTGGAGCACAAGGGGTTAAGTAACCTGCCCGAGTTACAGTGGGCAAGTGGTAGAGCCAGGATTCAAACCTGGGCTGTCGGGTCCTAACCCGTCCTAGCAACGTGCACAGGTTGGAAAAAAATCCCATTAAGATGTCAGTTATTCATATCAGTTCTGCTCTGAGCATTCACAAGACCCACCTAATCCAACACAGAGCGCAGTGTGTCCCCCTCCTTCCCGAAGCAATGTGGAAGGTGCCTGATAAGTTCCGCAGCAGCATGGACCTCCCCACCACAATCAGTCCTGAACATCTGGTGAGCCCGAACCTGAGCTACACGGGGCCCACTGTCTGCCATCTATCTTGGCCCAAGAAAGTGGGCAACAGTTCCTGACCCAGACGCTATCCGGGGCAAGAGAGATAATTTCAGGGAGAGTCTGTCTTCAAAATAATATCCCCCTGAATTTGTATATTTTTTTAAAAAGGCATATAACTATCTTTGAATAGTTAAGTAATTGTCATATAGGCACTGTCATTCTCATATTATAGTTGAGGAATTTCAGGGTCAAAGTGGTTAGGAGGTTGAGTGGCTTACCCAAAATTACCTGTGAAACTAAGGGGAAGCTAGTGGTTACCATACCCAACCAAGTGCTAGGTATTTTGTTGAACAACTTATAACTGGTTATCTCATTTAAACTTCCAAACATTCTTAGAAGACACAAATTATTATTTTCTCTTGTGATCGGCTTCAGAGAGGTTAAGTAAGTTGCCTGTGACCACACAGCTAGCAAGAGCAGAGCTGAGATGAGTTCTGACATAATGATATTACTACATTTGTAGGGTGCATGACTTTACCAAGCAGTTTCATGTTTTTTAAAAATTTAATATTTATAATTAGTCTGGGAGTAGATGAGAAAGATTTTTATACCCATTCTACAGCTGCAGAAACTGAGATCATTCAGGTTAAAAGATCTGTGTCAGCCTGGTAGCAATATCTCATATGGCGCCATATTCCCATCAAACGTTGAGGGAAGATGCTTATCAGGGAATTGTATTTATCCCTGGAGGCACCAAATCAGTGGCAGGTGACACTGTTATCACTAAGGGTCTAAAGGGAAACAGAAACTGCTAGAGGCAGAGAACAGAGGCACCTCATTCCAAGAAACTTATTTCATAGATAACAGAAGAGCTGAGATGCCCAACAGGGAACAGGGAAGCAACCCAGAGGTTGGTGAGTACCCTAGGAGACGTAGAGGGAGGATTCTCTGTTACTTGCACTCAGATACCTGGATCACTCGCTGGACGCTAGAACCATAGTGGCCTGTCTAGAATGAGCTGGAGCTACAGAGAAGCTCTTGGTGCCAGAGACCTGATAGTTCGGAGAAAGAGAGGGAGAAACACCTTCTTCCCGTCCTGCTCCCACTAGTGCCTCCCTCTGGGTGAACCTCGCTGCGAGTTGTCTGACATCAGAGCCTGGGAAGTAGGCAACTGGAATCCACCTCCACTCCAGACTCCAGACTGAGACCCAGGAATGGGCGAGGGAGGAGATCTGAGGACAGACAGATTGCAGAACAGCCCAGACCCTGCACTGGCAATTGTCTATTAACCCAAAAAGACCGAGGGAGCTGGATTCCACTACAGAAAGGAGAGCTCTCTGGGAGCTGTTGGTAACATGGGGATTCTTTAAACATTAGGGCCAACAAACATCCTAGACATTCCTGGGCCGAGTCCACAGACTGGCGTGCACACCTCACGCAGGCCCAGTCTCACCACAGACAGATTCCCGTGGCCGGCAGTTTACGAACACTGGTAGGCAGTTGCCACCAGGTAAAACTGACATGATTTGCCCTACTCAAAACCACAGCCTCATTCCTCAAATTCCCTATTCCTTCCTGCCTTCCCCGCTTGTTTTTCTTCACAGCTTTGATCACCATCTGATAACGATGTATTTGACCTGTTTACTTGTGCATTAGCCACTAAAGCATAAGCTCCATGAAGACAGGAGTTTTTGTTGGTTTTGTCCCTTGTTTTATCCCCACTGCCTGTAAGAGTGACCGGTATGCAGATGGCACTCAACAAATAATTACTTGTTGAATACATTACTTTTAACTTGGGAGAGTTCACAGGAAGAATCTGGATTTCTGGTTTTCCTTAAAAATCTGGCAACCCTGGTTTATATCCCTGCATAGCAACATGACTGCCCTTTGTAGAGGGGGCCTTGAGTTCTCCCTCGGATTTGCCTCAGTCCCCACCTTGCCTTAGAGTCTAACACTGCCAGCTTCACTCATTTCCATGGCCTGCCTGGAAGCTTGTAGGCATCTGAATATGTCGCCCCTGATCTGCGCTCAACTTGGTCATTCTAAGTGCAGCTGAGGGAACTCAGAGACAGACAGATGAAGTGACCAGCCTCTGGTTATAGCTGCGTGAAGAGTCCAGACTAGAGTCTGGTTGAGGGCTTTTGTGTGACCATCAGCGCACTAAGTACCAAAACTTGGCCCCCAGACAACACAGTCCTTTAGCATATGAGGTGCTGAGCGGGGAGCTGAGTATACAAAGGGCACAAAGTACGGGCTTGCAAGGAGACTATAATCTAGTGGCAGACTCTTTGTTTTCAGGGGGCAGTCCAATTTGCTTGTGTTAGCACTGATGTCAATTTGGGGGGATAGAGCAGTTATGCCCTCTTCACCCATCCTGTATTCTAGAACCCAACTCTGGGAGTTTCACTGGCCAGCATACCATTTTACGGCTCTGGGCCTTTGCGCATGCTCTTCCCTTTTCTGCGCCCTCCTAACATCCCAGAGACCCAGCTAAAGACACTTCCTCCGGGAAGTCCCCCTCATCAGCCCCTGGCAGAATGGATCGGTCCTTCCCCTATGCTCCCTCCCTTGCAAGTTTACTTCTGTGGAGCACAGATCTTGTTCTTTTATACTCATTTCTCCAGTAGTTGGGAATTTCTTGAGGACAAGCACGTTTTCGGTCTTTTTGCACCCAAAGGCCTCTCAGCAAATGCTCGGTATGCTTAGGATGTTTAAAAGAACTAATGCATTCAACAGGCGCTGTTCTATCGCCACGCCGGGACTCCTCTCTTAAAGCGATCTCTCCTCTTTGTCCCCCCTCCTCCCAGCAGAGCCCTCAGCCCGCTGCTCCGTACTTCCCTTTTACTTCCTCCTTCCCAGTTCACGTGCTGGGCACTGGAAGGCCGTGCCTCCCGCAGAAGCCAAAACGCACATTGTGGGGCACACCGCTGTCCCACCTGCCCGTCAGAACCCGCTCCAGCCCCGGTCAGGGTGCGGTGCGTGGGGGGCGGCCCCGCTTCAGGTCCTCGGCAGCCCTGCAGGCCTACCTTGCCCCCTTTGCTCAGGACCTGCCAAGGCCACGTCTCTACGCTCCCGAACAGCGAGTTCTTGATCACGCCCAGCATGGTGCGGCTGCGGCCCTCCGGACGCACCTGCGGACTCGGGGCTGCAAGGGCGGCTGGGTCAAACGGGCCCGGGTCGGCTGACCGGCGCCTCGGACTCCGCCCCGCGGAGAGGCCCTCGGAGGTCGGCGGGGCGGGGCGGGGCGGGGCGGGGCGCGGCGGGCGGGGCGGGCGGGGCGGGCGGGGCGGACGGGGCTCGGCGGGCGGGGAGGAGGAGCGGTTACGCCCCGCCTCCGCCGGCCCCTCCTCCTCTGCGGAGTCGGACTACTGCCTGGGGCCTGGACACAGTTTCTCCCGCGTATGGGATTTAGGCCGCTGCGGTGGAGAACTTTTTACAACCCGCCCCCCACCCCCACCCCCCCATCCACCCCGGTTTCGGCTCTCCCGTACCTGGGCGCCAAACTTCCAAGCCTCTGGATTCCTCTCGAGCTTTTTTGGCTCTCCGCCCTAAGGTCTACCTCGAGTACGTACTGCATAGACACGGTTCAAAATCTCTGTAGCCCCCGCCCCTAGAGACACCTGATTGCGGCATCTCCACCGACGTATCCTGGTTTGTCTCTCCCTCCACTCTATTACCTCTCACCTAGACGATTGAAAAGCCATCTTAACTAGTTTTCTCCTTACTACTTCCTTTCCTTTAATCAGTTTTAATCACAAATTCCACGTTAATTTCCCAAAGCGTGGCTTTGCTCTTTGGGTCCTTCCAGTCAAAATCTCCTAATCAATTTCATTACCATTCGTTGAGTGCCTGTTTCTCGACAAGTATTTTACAAATATCATTCTCTACTCCTCACACCACTAAACATACATATTTTATGGCCATTTTACAAAGGAGGAACCTGATACCCAGAATAATTAAATGACTTTCCTAAGGTCGAAAACCAATGTGCGGCCTGGCCAGGATTTGAATCCTGTCCCGGTCCTTGCCCCTGTCACTTTATGGGGCTCCTGGGTGGCTCAGTTAGTTGAGCTTCTATTCTTGGTTTCGGCTCAGGTCATGATCTCATTGGCCGTGGGATCGAGGGTGTGGGGGGGGCCCTCCCTGTTAGGCTCCCCGCTCAGGGGGGAGTCTGCTTGAACATTCTCTCCCTCTGCCGCTCCCCCCACGCGCAGGCATGTGGGCTTGCGCGCGCTCTCTCTCTCTCTCTAATAAATAAATATTTAAAAAAATCCGTAACACTTTTATTTTTCCCTGTCACCTGACCTCTTACAGATCCACATATGTCCGGCGTGTGGCACTACTTGCCAAATACCCTCTGTATGTTCCTGTCCCCTGCACCACGGAGATGCCTCCACCGGGACGTCCCCGCCTCCCCCCCACCCCCCGGCCGTTGCACCCCTTGGTATTTGACTTCTCTGAAAGTCCAACGTTCATTGTGTCTCCAGAAACACTGTGTGGGCCTTCTGTCTGAACTCACCTACCATTTTGTTTATTCAAATGTTTCTCCCTGTATGAGGATTTTATATGCATGTTTAACTCCCTCATTATATTGTCCTCTGGAATTGTTAACCTAGTTGATAGCCGCATTTGTGCAGGCTGCTCTGAACCAACCCTGAGGGACTCTTGCTCTGCCTGCTTCTGACAGAGGGGACCTTGAACCTGAGCCAGATAGTGGGAATCAATAATGGTGATACTGATGACTTCTAGTTTTGTGGTAACAGATATTAACTTTATTAACTTTATTAACTATGTATAAAAAAGATTTACTTTTAACTAATGTTTGTTGATTGCTATAAAATAAATGGCTCTTTAATTATTTTATATTTTCTTGACTCTAAGATGACAGTGATTATGCATCACTGTTATTTTATGTGCCGCCGAGAAAGAAAACAAATGCTACCTAGTATGCTATGACATTTCATTGATTTGAAATCATCCAGAGACATTAAAATGTGAAATAGCCTTCATAAGAGATTGCATGCTGCTTTGTAAGAGTTCTTGAGTCTTTCTTCCTCACAGCTATGTCCCCTTTATCAAAAACTACTCTACCAAAGGGCAAAGATTTATTTTTCTTTAGCTTTACCCTCACCCAGGGGTTGCTCAATAACTGTCCAATGATTAACAAAACTATTCTTTTTTTTAAAAAAGATTTTTTTTATTTATTTAATTTAGAGAGAGGGTGTGTGGGAGGAGGGAGAGAGGCAGAGGGAGAGGGAGAGAATCTCAAGCAGACTCTCACTGAGCATGGAGCTTGACACGGGGCTGGATCTCAGGACCCTGAGATTGTGATCTGTGCTGAAATCAAGAGTTGGACTCTCGGGGCACCCGGGTGGCTCAGTCATTAAGCATCTGCCTTCGGCTCAGGTCATGATCCCGGGGTCCTGGGGTTGGGCCCCGCATCGGGCTCCCTCCTCTGTGGGAAGCCTGCTTCTCCCTCTCCCATTCCCCCTGCTTGTGTTCCCTCTCTCGCTGTGTCTCTCTCTGTCAAATAAATGAATAAAATATTAAAAAAAAAAAAAAGAGTTGGACTCTCAACCGACTGAGCCACCCAGGTGCCCCAAAACTATTCTTGATATTAGATCTAATCATCTATTTTAGTTACTAAAGTAGTCACAGTGAAATGGGGCCTATTACTCAGCATGGTCAAGTAGCAAAAACATTTGGGAATCAGAAGACATAGGGTCAGATGATCTGGATTCCAATTTGGCTCTGTCCTACTAGTGTGATTAGAGTCTCCTCTGCAAATTCCTAAACCTCTGCAGGTCTCAGTTCCTACATCTGCAATGTCGGGGTAATAATGCCCCCTCAGAGTGCTGTTGGCAGGATCGAAATTGCTCAGGCACTTAAAACCACTGTGTGCACTGTTAAGGGCTGGACCCTCCCCACTCCCAGGTCAAGTTGGTTCTATGACCAAGAACTAAACCCAGTTGCTTCAAGAACATCGCATGGATGTGTCATTTTAAAGCACAGATTATTAGGAGTTTTATCTGAAGACTTTGTTTTTTTATTTTATTTATTTATTTTTAAAGATTTTATTTATATATTTTACAGAGAGACACAGCGAGAGAGGGAACACGAGCAGGGGGAGCGGGAGAGGGAGAAGCAGGCTTCCCGCCGAGCAGGGAGCCCCATGCGGGGCTCGATCCCAGGACCCTGGGACCATGACCTGAGCCGAAGGCAGACGCTTAATGACTGAGCCACCCAGGTGCCCCATCTGAAGACTTTGATATGTTGCGAGATACTTCCCTTTGCAATTTATTAGGTATTAAAATTGAATAATGTTGGCTGTATGTGTACTGCAGACAAAAGATACTGTATGTATTATTTATACAGTGGTTTTGAGGGCAAAATGTTATGATGAAGCAGAATTTGGTAGGAACAGGATAATGATAACTTATACTCCTTGAGGGCTGGATATGAGCCAGTAAACATCATGAGTGCTCTATTTGGTTCATCTCATTTAACCTTGACCCTAACCCTGGGAAGAAGGTACTAGTACTTCCCTAGTGTTGTAGATTAGGAAATTGGGGCATAGACAGGCTAGGTAATCTACGTAGGAGCGGGCAGCTAGTAACAGTGAGGGTAGGGTTCAAACGCAGGTACTGTAGGGTCAGAGCCATGCTGCTTTTAATGCTTCTCTAAGCATCTACGGCAGTCGAGCAGGAAGTATGACCCCCAACTTCCAAATCACCAAGTGCTGAAGAAGGCAGGGAAGAAGGCACTGGGGGACTTGATGGTTAATCAAGGCAATGGCTGCAGCTAGCTGCTTGTTGTTTCCCTGGAAATGAGACCAGGAAGAGAGATGAATTCAAGAGATCAGGGGTGGATGTGGGGGTTGAGATCTACAGCAGAGGAACCCACTCAAAACATGGAGTTTGATGGGAGGCACATTCAGAAGCAGAGTTTACCTAGGCCACGAGTGAAGTAATGCAGGTAGTAATATTTACGTGTAAGACAGGACAAAGCAGAGCTCTATCGTCCAAAATTAGACATCCTACTATCGTCCTACTCACCATTTACAGAGAGAAGAGAACAAGACCAGGAGCTGTGGAAAGAGAGGCTGGTGAAGGAGTATGGTAGGGAGAGAGAATTCAGTTGCTGAGGAGAGAGGAAGATTTGGAGGAAGCCACTTGAAATGGAAGGTTTGTTTGTTTGTTTGTTTTTCTGATACTTATTATAATTGCCTCTTCCTTTTTTGGAGGAAATGTTCATTAAGCCAACCTACTTTCTCAGGTCAGTGGGTCACATGGGAAGTCAAGAGTTGAGCCTGACCTTAATTAAAAGAAGTGAGGTTCAATGACTTTGGATAACATTTGATTGACCTTGAGTTTTATTTTTATTCTTCCTTTGAATTGAAGCCCCAAAACATGCTCTACACTGAGGTTGTACAATATAAAATCTTTCCCCCCAAATTGGACAAAATAATGGAAACTCGTTCCATTGTTGTATGTTATTGCAATCAGGCATGAGGAGCCATTTTGCTTTTGATCCCCCCACCCCTTTCAGAATGGGCTTTAATTTATTGTTTTAAAAATCACTAGCACATTAAAAAATTGGCATTTTACTTAAATGTTCACGACGAATATGCTAACAATACCACTAATAATATCAGTGCAATCAATGAAGACAGCTCCTAACATCTTTGGCATCTTTACTATATGACAATTATAACTTTGTTTCCTCTGAGAAAAAGCCACTCTGAAAAGCAGGTAAATCAAGTTTCTGAGCCTTAAAAGGTGAGGCTGAGAATTAGGCTCAGGACTGTGGTGTCTCAGGGGAGAGATGTAGGTTGGAGAAATAGATATGAAAGTCATCAACATCTTCGGCTCCTCATGGGCACCTTGGAAGTGATGAAATGGCTCAGGTAGAGTAGGCAGAATAAGAAAAGAGAGGCTGGACAGGACACTGAGGAATGCCAACATTCGATTGCACTAAGGAGAATGAGAAAACGTTGTGACATCAGGAGGGGAAATCCATGGAGCCACTGAGCCAAGAAGTCAAGAGAACAGTATGTCTCCAGAAGGAGTGATGGACAGTGTCAAATGCTGCTAAGGAGTCAAGTATGAAAGGGACTGGAAAGCATCCATTGGGTATAGCAACAAGAATGCCTCTGATCTTGGGGTGCCTGGGTGGTGCAGTGGGTTAAGCTCTGACTTGTGATTTCGGCTCAGGTCATGATCTCAGGGTCAAGGGATTGAGCCCCGAGTCGGGCTCCATACTCAATGCAGAGTCTGCTTGTCCTTGTCCCTCTGATCCTTCCACTGATCTCTCTCTCTCTCTCAAATAAATAAATAAATAAATAAATAAATAAATGAATGAATAAATAAAATCTTAAAAAAAAAAAGAATGCCTCTGATCGCAAGAACAGTTATGATGCTTGAGAGGTGCATAAATCAGACTGAGTGACCCAGGGAGGATGTGGATGGTAAAGAAGTAGATGACACAGTTTGATTGTTAAAAAGAGGAGAGTAATACCCAGCAGCTGAACGAGGAGGGAAGGTCTGGATACATTTTTTTTTTTAAACATGGGAGGGGCTGAAGCAAGTCTGAATTTTGAAAAGGAGCTAGGAAGAAGGAAGATGTTAAAGATTCAAGATTGAGGTGGTCGACTGAGTATTTCTGAGGAGTTAAAAATAGGTGTGAATCAGACCATTCTGAGGAGGCTGGACATTATCTTCCATCCTACAAAGAGGAAAGGAGGAAAAAATGAGTATAGGTGTCTATGCATTTGTAGGTTGCAGGTGGGCTCATGTCAGAAGGTTTTTCTTTTCTCTGCGAGCAGGTTATGAGAATCACGGCACAAGTACAGGACAGAGCAGGCTCCATTCTTTCCCTATAGGCAAGGCATCGGCCAGTCAAACAGTAATTGGCAAAAGGGTCTCCAGCTTGCATCAGAACACAGTTGTGTGCACTACTAAGAAGGCTAGAATGTATGGACCAGGACGTGGGGATCTATTCCACTAAGATTTTTACCTGG
This sequence comes from Leptonychotes weddellii, assembly GCF_054177405.1. NCBI lineage: Eukaryota > Metazoa > Chordata > Mammalia > Carnivora > Phocidae > Leptonychotes > Leptonychotes weddellii. Next base: position 76,557,994 of record NC_138373.1, read on the forward strand.
GATGGCCAAATAATCAGTGTTCCTGCCTCCCATTAGCAGAGAGTGTCATCTGGTGCAACTAAGATTCTTTTGAGTGCAGGCCCAAGAGCCTGAGGCTCAGAGAAGAGGGAGCTCCCTCCTCATTACCTTCTTCCCCGATCTGCGCAAAGACTGCGTCCCGGGTCAGCCTTTCTCATCCAGGACAACCTACTGGGAGTTTGCCTGTGCACATGTTCCAACCTCAGGGGAGACCCCCTCTGCCTCCTCTTAGAACACAGCATAGAATCAGTCCCACAGATATTCACCAGGGAATTGCTTCCTTGCAGTTTTGCTTCCAGATTACAAAACAAAAGGTCATTTCCTCTAATTTTCAACACTTCTTAAGGTCTGGTTTGTTTAGTCTTATGTTCATTTCGCACATGTTTATTTAATGCCTACTCTGGTCTCAGGTAGGCTCCCATAGTGGAGCAGTGAGCAAGACAGACAAAAACTTTTGTTTCTGGAGTTTATTTACATTTCAGTGTGGGAGACGTGGTAAATAAATGCACTGATAAATACATAATAGGGCAGGGGGTGTGTGTTGAGGCAGATATGTGTCAGTGTGTGCCACTTTAGATAAGGTGATGACATTTGAACAGAAACCCAAAGAAATGAGGGAATCATTGAGATAGCTAGGGGGGAAGTTTTTAAACCAGTGAGAAGAACATGTGCAAAGGTCCTGAGGTAGGAAAGTACCTGGTATGTTGAAGCAAGTGAGGAAGGCAGTGTGGCTGGAGGTGACTGAGAAGGGGAAGGGGTAGTAGTTTCAAGAGTGGCTACAGGCATGGGCTCTTCTAGAGCCAAGCTGCCCAGGTTCAAGCCCCAGTTCCACCGCATACAAGTTAGGTGACCACAGGCAAGTTATTTGTCCTTTCTGGGCCTCAAGGTTCTCATCTGTAAAATGACGATGATGATAATACCTACCTCATAGGCTTTTTATAAGGATAAGTAATTGGGAAGCCCCTAGAACAGTGCCTGACACACAGTAAGTGCTCCGTAATGAATCTTAAACCCAGAAAGAAGAAAAATGACTTGAGATGGTATGATGGTTAATTTCATGTGGGAACCTGATTGAGTCATGGGAATATGCGGATATTTGCCTCAGCATTATTCTGTGTGTGTCTGTGAGGGTGTTTCTGGAGGAGATCAAGATTTGAATCAGTAGCCCAGGAAACCAGATTGCCCTCCCCCATGTGGGTGGGTCTCGTCCAATCTGGTAGAGGCCTGAATAGAACAAAACGAGGGGTAAGGGAGAATTTGAGATCTTGCCTGGTTTTGAGCTGGAACATTGGTCTTTTCCACTCAGACTAGAACTTATACCGCTGGCTCTCCTGGGTCTCCAGCTTGCAGACAGCAGAACGTGGGACTTCTCAGCCTCCATAACCACATGAGCCAATTCCTTATAATAAATCTCTATATATGCAATATACAGAATTAGATATGATAAGATTATATATAAATGTAAATTTAAATAAATAGACATATTTAAATAAAGACACAAATTTATATAATTTGTATAAGAACACTGCCTGATACAGATGGGGTGCAGAGCAGATCATGTAGGACCTTAGAGGTCATTCATGTTCATGGTAAGGACTTGGGTTTATTCTGAGGAGGATGGGAAGCCAGTGGAGGTAGGGGCAGGGGCAGAAGCAGGGAGGCCAACTAACAGGCCCTTGAGGTAATTAACATAGGTGAGGGGTATTGATGGCTCAGATAAGGGTGGGGGCTTCGGGGATGGTGAGATATGGTTGGGTTCTAGGTGAACTTGAAGGTACGGCTAATAGGATTCTGCTGGTGAAATGGGGTGTCAGGCGTTGAGGATGACTTGACTTGAAGGTGTTTGGCCCAAGCAACTGGAAGAATGAGGAACCTTAAAAATACAGTTATGTAGGGAGCACCTGGGTAGCTCAGTTGGTTAAGTGTCCGACTCTTGATCTCAGCTCAGGTCTTGATTTCAGGGTCATGGGTTCAAGCCCCGCATTGGGCTTCGTGCTGGGTGTGGAGCCTACTTAAAAAAGTTAAAAAAAGAAAAATACAGTATATAGTACAGCAGCAGTTACTATCTTTATGGCCCTTCTTCAGGAGTGAGGCTGCAGATGAGGTGCAGACTTAGTCTGTCCTGCACGCTTCTTTGCCTCTTAGCAAAGATACTCGCCTCTTGGTTGAAATTGCTCAAGTAAGGACAAATATATCCCGCAGCCAACAATCATTAGTTTTTCGCTATAGGACAAAGTTCATACTTAAAAATGGACGTTGTTTTTGTTTTCTAAAGGAGGTGTTGTGCAAGACAACCTCAGCTCATACAACTGACAGCCCATTTTGCCAGTGTTCCCAGTCCTTTGGTTCCTGGGAGCCCCAGTTTCCCAAATCCCAGTAATGGTATCTGAATATTTTACGGCCCATTTCCAGCCAGGAGTTAAGCTCTTCTGCGCACCAGCTAGCTGTCAGAGCAAGGAGCACATGGTCTTGCCCACTTCAGCCCCGAGGTAATGACAAAGAAGGTCTATCTTCTTCCACCATACACCTCAGCCTCCTGAGCTGGCGCCTGGGTATTTCCATGCCAGGAGCAGTCTCAGCCCAGGCCTTGGGGGACTTTGTTATGCTAATGTTTTGGAGCCCCGCCCCAGCTCTTCTCCTTGCCTGGTGTCAAGATCTTAGTGTCTGGAGAGCACACAGCACAGCTACCACCGGCAGCAGAAGGAGACCGTGTGTGTGTACATGTCAGGAAAGTGAGGATCCAGCAGTTCATAAAAAAATTCATGAGCTCTCTGTGTCAGGTGCTGGAAATAGAATAAGGACCTTGCCTGTGATGCTTCTCCCCCATCATGGAACTCCATGCTTGTAAGACACGGTAAGAATTTATAATCCCTGGTCAGAGATTGAAAGAGGCTTAAGAGATGTAGCAACCAATTGCATTGTATGGTCCTTCTTTGGACCCTGATTTGAATAAACTAAAGGTTAAAACATTTTTTCTAAATAATTCAGAAAATTGAACCCAGGAATCACTGTCCATTTTGTTGGGTATAAATTAATGGGTCTCTCTCCACCAAGAGTAACAACACAGTGGAGAATATGGACAATCCTTTCCTCAAATGATCAAAATTAACATCTCCAACAAGGCATGATGTGCCTCTGGATTGATACGCTGAGAACAGAAAATCACCCATGTGGCATTCCAGCCAAAGATTTGTAACCTGAATCTAACGGTAAAGATATCAGAAAAACCCAAATGGAAGAAAAGTCTATAAAATTACTGGCCTGTATTCTTTTAAAATGCCAATATCTTAAAAGACAAGAAAAGGCTTAAAAAGCTGAAACAGATTAAAGGAAACTAGGGAGACATGACAGCTAAATGCTGTCTGGTGATTGTGGACCAGACTCTGTTCTAAGAAATGGTATAAAGACTCTGTACTAAGAAATGCTATAAAGAATATTAGTGGAATAATTTGTTTAAATTGGAATAAGGACTGTAGATTAGATAAATGTATCAGTGTTAAAGTTTCTAGAACTGATAACTGTATTGTGGTTGTGCAGGAGAATATCCTTGTTCTTAGGAAAAACACACTGAAGTAGGAAGGGGGCAGGCGACATGATATATCCAGCCTACTGTCAAATGGTGTGGAGATAAATGGTGGTAGGTATGCACACTCACCCACATAGCCTACTTCTTTCCCCCAATACGTTAGTGCCTTCCTCCTAGTTTACTATGCCCCAGCCACACTGGTCGTCTTTGTACTCTTCAAGAATCAGGGCCTTTGCATTCACTATTCCCCTGCCTGGAATGTTCTTGCCCCAGAAATTCACTTGACTGGCTCCTTCTCATCATTCAGGTCTTGGATAACCTCTTCAGAGAAACTTTCCTTGACTACCCAACCTAAATGTTCCCTCTCCCCCAGAGCACTTATCATTATTGGACAATATTTAATTAGTTGATTTCTACACTTTTCCTTCTTTATTCTACCTCTTTCCACTAGTATGTACATATCACGAGTGGAGGAACCTTGATTAGGACTCTGTCTCTAGTACGTAGTGTCAGAAACATAAGTTCTCAATATGTTTTTTGAATAAATGAAGGTGGGAGGGGTAGGATTATAGAAGGAAAGTTGGCAGTATGAACACAGTTATTGGAGAGACTGTGTGTGTGTGTTATTCCATCCTATACCAAGTACATTTTTTCTGGAAGGGAGAAGGGAAAAGTTGTATAAAACTTGCTTGTTTGAAGCTTAGAGGTTGATCATAATCAGCAATTTTGGAGAAAAAGAGGAATCAAAAGAAAGGAACTTTATTGACATATCCATAACTCAATTGTAATGTCAGCAATTTCTTTTTGATGACAGAATCTATATTAAGATTGCAGCTAGAATGGTTAAAGGATCTAGTTCCCAGTTACATCTACATGGAATGGTTTGTCCTTTGTTTTGGGAAATTTCCCTTCCATCTTACCCTGTTTAGAACAGTGTTATAATTTCCCCATTCAATGGTATCAACACCTGGCTGTCATCTTTGGCTCTCTTTAGCTTCATTTCCTGGTGATTCCTCTCTTCCAATACTTTGATATGTGGACCTGTGATGTGGATCTGAGTTGCTCATAGTGTGTTCTTTGCATCTCCTGTATTTCCTGCATCAACGCAGATTCCTTGGCTCAAAATCAGAATCTCTGGGAGGGGACAACAAGAAAACAGTTAACTTTTTAAAAATTTCATATTTTTTTTGGACTAAAGTATACATTTCAAAAATCCAAAATGTGGGGCTCCTGGACTGTAGGTTAAGCATCCGACTCTTAGCTCAGCTCAGGTCTTGATTTCAGGATAGTGAGTTCAAACCCCGATTTGGGCTCCACACTCACTTAAAAAAAAAAAAAAATCCAAAACATACTGAAGGATATGTAGTAAAGAGTTTCCTTCTAGCCCCTGTTTCTCAGCTACCCACTTCCCTTTCTCAGAAGTGTATATTGTTATATTATTTTCAGGTATATTTTCCAGATTTCTTTTTGTACATAGAAAAATACACGTATATATTCTTCTCTGCACTTTTATTACATAAATGGCAGCATACTATACTCATGGTTTCTGTACATTGTTTTCTTTTATGTGCTAATATATCTTAGAAATCATTCCATATTGGTATATCAGGAACATCTCCATTTTTCCCACAGCTGTGTAGATTCCCATGTGCGGATGTGCCATGCTTTACTTAAGTTGCAAATCAATAGACATTATATTTTTATATATCAATAGACATATTACATTTATATCACCTTTTGATAAGGAGAACAATGCTGCAATGAATAACCCCCTACACATATCATTTCCCACGTGTGTAAGTATATCTAAAGAAAAATTCCTGGGCGAAAGGATATATACATTTTAAGTCTTGATAGCTGTTGCTAAATTATCTTCCACATAGGTTGGTAAATTCACCACCTAGTTGAATTGTGATAGTTGAATGTGATTTCTTTTTTGAAAAGCTGTAAATCACTGATTCAATTTCTTTAATAGAGATGGGGCTATGCAGGTTATTTATTTCTCTATGCATGAGTTTTGGTGGTTTGTATCTTTCAAGGAATTAGTCCATTTCATCTAAACTGTCAGATTTTGGGGCACAGAGTTGCTTATATACTTCTTTATTATCTTTTTGGTGTCTATGGGATCAGTAGTGATGACTTCTCTTTCATTTCCAATGTTGGTAATTTGTATCTTCTTTCTTTTCTTCTTAGCTGGGCTAGAGGATTATCAACTTTATTGATCTTTCCAAAGAACCGGTCTTTGGTTTTGTTGATTTGCTCTATTGTATGTCATCAATTTCTGTTCTAATTTTTATTATTCTTCTGTTCTTCTTGCTTTAGGAGTACTCTTTTTTTCTAGTTTCCTAAGGTGAAAGCTTAGGTTATTGACTTTAGATTTTTCCCCTCTTCCAATATAGGATTAAATTTCTCTGTAAGCACTGTTTTCGTTGCATATCCCAAATATTGATGATTTGCATTTTCATTTTTGTTTAGTTGAAAATATTTAAAAATTTCTCTTGAAACTTCTTCTTCGGCCCATGTGTAATTTAGAAGTATATTACTTAATTTCCAAATATTTGGGGGATTTTCCACCTATTGTTCTGTCGTTGATTTTTAGTTTAATTCCACTGTGGTCTGAGAAATTCCTTTGTACGATTTCTATTCTCTTAAATTTGCTAAGGTAGGTCTTATGGCGCAGAATGTGGTCTTTCTTAATGAGTGTTCTCTGTGGGCTTGAGAAGAATGTGTATTCTGCTAATGTTGGATATAATAATCTATACATGTTGATTAGATCAAGTGATAGTGCTCTGCAAGTAAACCGTATCCTTATGGGCCTTCTGCCTGCTTGATCTATCAATTACTAAGAAGAAAGTGTTGAAGTCTCCAACTATAATAGTGGATTTGTCTGTTTCTCCATTCAGCTTGGATGTGAACATGTTTACATTAGTATATCTTCCTAGAGAATCAGCCCCATTGTCATGTAGTGTTCCTCTTTATTCCTAAAATTTTTCCTTGTTCCAAAGTCTGTTTCTCTAAAATTAATATAGCTCCTCCAACATTCTTTTCATTAACATTAGCATTATCTATATCTATCTTTCTCCATCACTTTACTTTTAATCTAACTGTGTTTTTATAATTAAAGTGGGTTTCTTGCCTTGTAAAGAGTACATGGTTGGGCCTTGTTTTTCTTATCTACTCTGACAGTCTCTGTCATTTAACTAGTGTATTTATGAATATATTTAGATGAATATCAACTATGTTTATAACTGCTTTCTTTTTTTTCAGGCTTAGAAAGGTAAATTAAACTGGGATACGATGAGGATCGCCATCCCTGCCTCTTTTAATTCTTTGAAGGTGGAACTAATTTCTGTAATTCTTCACAGTCTGTGGTATTTCTTATGATATACTGTCATGGCTAACAGAGGAGGCAGGTGATTTCAGAGGCTTCTTCTTGGCCATTTCTACCACAATGACTTTAATTCAACAGGTCAAGGAAAAAAATTGAGGATATACCCGGTGTTTAAGTATAGTCATCCCAAGGATGTACTTAGAGACCTGACAACCACTGGTAGGTTCATGGACCCATTGTACCCACTGTGAGACAGACTTGGGCTGGGACCCCATTGTCTCCTGGCTTTCAGAAGCTTCTCCAGTAGCCTAGGGATTATGGTGGCATAATGCCCTGGCATCAGTATCAGGCCAGACTGTGTGTCTAATAGCCTTCAAAAAATCTGGGTATTCCCCTTTCCCTAGTATTTCTAGAAAATAATGGCAGGTTGCTTAGGTTCCTCTACAGTCAGTAAGCTCTGGGGCTCAGAATTGCCCTAGATCCGAAAAATGAGATTGCAAGTACCCATTGTGGTGAGTAATATCTACTTTGTACTCACAAGCTTTCAGTTTTTGTGTGGTTATATAAACCAAATAATATTCTAATCTGTTGCTCATCTGTATTGTTCCTGGTAACACCACGGTCTATTAGCCATTGCTGCAGGTCCTGGCAGGTCAAGGGACCTCGACTAATTCCAGCCTTGGTCTGCATTACAGTAATTGTGTTCACCTTGAGTTTTAAGATTAGGTGCCACCATCTGGCCTCTGCTATTCTGGAATCCTATCACCCCAGTTGAAAATAGAGAGCCCAGTTTCATGGCAGAATCTCCTGCAGTCAGCTGTGATGTACAGAGGACAGTTACTACTGAACTTCTCGAAGATCCTGGTGCCCCATCACCAGTGTTATCTCTTACCGCTCTTGTGATGGGAGTGCCCTCTGGTCCTTCCTGGGGAACCTAGTTAGGCAACAGGTTCTCGGATTCATATACCAATCATTCCAACATCTATACCTTCCTGAACTTCCTAACACCTTCCTCAATACTCTGTCTGGGCAATTTCAGCATTTTTATCTCATGGCAGACCAACGTTGTGTCCAAGCTTCAAGGAGTCATCCCATCAGCATTTGAGGACTGACTTTAGGTGTCTCTATCAGAACAGGAGCCCCAGTTCATAAAAGAGTGCTCCCTTGTCAGTAATTGCTTCTTATCCTGCCTTAAATTCTTCTGTCCCCATCTAACATCTTTGAGCTCCACTCCCACACATGCCCTAGTTCCTGCTGGTATATGTTGGCCAGGTATTCAAATTCACTGTATGCAACATGTTTCCAGGGGAGGAATTACCCATTTGGGTTGTGCTGTCATTCTTCCCTAGTCATTGGTTGAAGAAAGTTAGAAAAGATGGAGCCAGATCTTGAGAGGGATAAGCACCATTTTGTGATGTACCTCCCTCAGCTGGGGTCTTTGGGGAGCTTCCAACTGAATGGAGGCTGTTCTCTTTTAGCAAGGGGGAGGGAGCTCATACAACCGGGAGGATTAAGAGCTATCAGGGTTCAAGGTTGTTAGGCTTATGTACCCTGATATCCCTGTCCTAGGTCTCTGATTCTCACTCTCATCATATCAGGTCCTTGACCTTCATATGAGACCTGTTTAGGCTGTTGTTTAGTATTCTTTGAGCTCTGCTAGCCTAGTAAAGAAATCCTGGACTTGATTTTCAGCAGAGTCTGCCCGCTGTGGCAACAAAGTATAAGCACCTCTTTAAACACTGCCATGGAGGCTTTCTCACTTTCCCAGGATGTCTTAAGTTGTCTGGTTAACCAGAGCCCATCCTTTTTTAACTTTAATTTTTTAAATTAAAAAATTCTTAATTTAATTAAAATTTAATTAATTACTTAATTTTAAAAAATAAATTTAATCTATTTTTTATTTAATTTTTTTAAAATTTATTTTTAATTTATTTAAAAAATGTATCTATTTGTCAGAGAGAGAAAGTGCAAGCGCACAAGCAGGGGGAGCGGCAGGCAGAGGGAGAAACAGGCTCCCTGCTGAGCAAGGAGCCCGATGTGGGGCTCGATGTGGGGCTCGATGTGGGGCTCGATCCCAGGACCCCGGGATCATGACCTGAGCTGAAAGCAGACACTTAACTGCCTGAGCCACCGAGGCGTCCCTGGATTTCATTTTCATTTTTTTTTCTTCAAGGCTTCTCAGGTCATGAACAAAAGCCAGCCAACTCCACAGTCTTTATAATTATTTCCTTCTCACTTATCACCAATAATGGAGTCCTTACCCCTGGCTGACCTGTTAAGTGACCGCATTCCAGAATCTCATTCTGAGGGTCTGCTTTCCACCTACTTCTACTACCAATTGTTTTAGCCCATGTTCTTCAAAAATACAGAGCCTGAGACAAGGACTTGCATGATGGTCATTATTTTGGAAAACGATCTTTCAAGGAACAGAAGAAGGAAGAACGAAGCCGGAAAGGAGGAACAGATAACCTAAGAGCACCTCACTGAGTTGATCCACTGTGAGGAATTAGAGGTTAATCCTGCTAGGGAAGAATGTGTGTAAGAGTTGTCTGTTTGAATGGGAAGAAAGGGAATATCACTGACTCTTGTTCTATGAGGATTGGCCCATGGGGTATTATTACCTCTCTTGCATTTGCAGTTTTTAGAAAAATTATTTCATTCTTTTGAGTCTTCTAAAAGTGATCAATAAGGTTTTTTTTTTATTTTTTATTTATTTATTTTTTAAAGGAAACATTTTTTTTTAAAGATTTTATTTATTTATTTGACAGAGAGAGACACAGAGGGAACACAAGCAGGGGGAGTGGGAGAGGGAGAAGCAGGCTCCCCACTGAGCAGGGAGCCAGATGCGGGGCTCGATCCCAGGACCCTGGGATCATGACCTGAGCCGAAGGCAGACGCTTAACCATCTGAGCCACCCAGGCGCCCCAATAAGGTTTTTTTTAAAGTATCATTATAAACTTATGGATTTGAACATATTTTTTATGTTTCACTGTATTACAATCATTATTCTTAATGATAAAATTCCATCTTTGGCTATTGGGAGCCCTTTCAAATTGTTTCAGTTTTGACCATTGGGAGCTCCTTCAGATTGGTTCCTGTGACCTTTCAACATGACTCTAGTGGACTTTAACAGCTTCCTTGTTTTCTAGCAAGACTAGGTATTCCAGGCCCATTCCTGCTCCCAATAGAAACTCATCTATTTTTTCAAGGAGCCTAGTTGCTTTTCTTGAGAAGTAGTAGTCAGAGATTCAGTCTGGGCGCTAGGGGTCCTCGTTGGGCTGGCCATCACTTCTACGCCTTTTCCTTGGACAGAACTAGAAATATGTACTCTTGTATGGAAGAGAAAAGTACCTCATCAGTTAATATTCATACTTCCAATTCAAATAAAACATTACAGTTTTTCTTCACCTAATTTATTTTATTTTATATTTGTATCTCTTTACTCTTACTCATTAACATGATTACTTAATTTACTTTAGCTTATTCTGTGTGCATATATAATAGTTCCAAATATCATTAGCAAATTACATATTGGCTTTCTCCTATTATGTACATGACTATAATAGTTTCATACTATTGTTATTAGCTATATGACCCCTGAATACAATTTAAGTTTTCTTTTATTTTCCCTTTAGAATACATCCCACTGGGAAAATACAGTCAAATTGCTATATTTTGAAATTACTGAATTAAATCTTCTCTGTATAGTTAAGCCATCAACTTGATATATTTGATATTTTGTCTTTTAATTTTCAGGGATTGATATTTTCCCATCTTGATTTAATTTTGTTTTATAATTATGTAAAGCATTTACATGGTTTCTAAGTTAAAAGCTATACAACAAAGTATATTCAGAGAAGTTTAGCTTCTAACCCTGTTCCCTTTAACCTGCTTCCTTTTTCCTCCTAAAAGTAGCCATTTTTCCACTACATTTTAATTTATTCTTCCACTTTTGAAAATGTATGCATTTTTTTCTTATTTCCTCACTTTTAAGATAAAAAATGTAGAAGAGTATACATTTTATATTGTACCTTGCTTTTCTCACTGAACTAAATATAAACATCGTGGAATTTACTCCATAGTGGTATATAGAAATCCTTTTTTTTTTTTTAAGATTTTATTTATTTATTTTAGAGAGAGAGAGAAAGAGCGTCACTGCAAGAGCAGGAGGAGGGGCAGAGGGAGAAGCAGACTGAGCAGGGAGCCCATGTGGGGTTCGATCCCAGGACCCGAAGGTAGATGCTTAACTGACTGAGCCACCCAGGCGCCCCAGAAATTTTACTCCTTTCTACAGCTTCATGGTTCTCCACTGTATGCATTTATCCAGATATAAATTGAAGACAGCACCAATAGATTTGAAATCAGTAATTTCAAGGATAGAATCATCACTTACTGCAGTGGGGAAAACTGCAAGAAGAACAGGTTTTAAGGAGACTATCGGGAGTCTTGTTGAAGACACATTTTGTCGGAGATATCTATTCACATCTAGGGAGAGTTAGAGTACACACTTTTCTATCCCGAGTCTGGAGTTCAAGGACAAGCCCCAGGCTGGGCATATTAACGTGGAAGTTAACAGCCAGGGAAGAAGGTGAAGGATTAGAGGTGTAAATGCTTCAGGCTGGTGGTCAGCTCTCCCCTGTCTTCATTAACTCCTAACTCTAGCTAAGATTTGAGTTGCTTGATTTTATCCCCCGGGGCCCCTATCTGACTGATTTCCCTGGTGAACAGGAAGACAATCATGGCCTCAAAGCAGAGTAAGGAAGAGGCAAGAGGAAATGTAAACTTGTTCTCACTAACCTACTTCTCCCTGCCGGTCGTCTGCCCCAGGCTGTGGCCAACCTGTGCCCCACCAGCTACAAGTGCACCACCCCCACCTCCCCGGCCCTTCTGACTATGAATGTCATTACTTCCTGGAATTCATCTCCCCCATAAGCCTTTCCTCACTTGATTCTGAGGAAGGGAGCCAGGAATCTGTGCCAGGTTTCCGTCTTTGCAGGAAGCAGAAATTCTATTTGATTTCTAAAATTAACAAGGGAAAAGGATATTTATTTTTTTTTAAAAGAGAGAAAATATGGGGAAGCTCTGGTTTATCATCTCTTTCAAATACTCTATGAAAACAACCCCAAAGACACTGAACTTGATTAGAGTCAAGCTGAGGAAAACAGGCATTCAACAAAGCTGGGAACGGCATGCTGGGTGAGAAAATAAGATATTGACTAATACTGCTAGGAAAAGGAAAGTATTCTTTGTGAAGAATTCTTATAATATAAAAACTCTGAAATTCTACTGTGGCAAACACGTATAATGCCTCCTTAAGAGATATCGCCCTAGTCTTCAACATGCAAGGGGAAAGATATAAAAGTTCATCACAGACTATTTTATAGGAAAATTGCAATCAATGTTAAACACGATCACCACTAGACTATATAATTAAACTACGTGACATCATTTGAGGTTAATAAAATTTAAATAGATATTAGAAAAGTATTTTGATAGAAAACAATGTCTACATTTTCTATAATTTCTCTTGATTAACGCTATAGATTTAGTACATTTTCTTTTTTTTATTTCTGGTCTGGTGGTAACTTTAAAATTTTTTAACGTTTTTTTTTTTTACAGGGAATATGCACTTGTTATCTACTAATACAACTGACTATAGAGTCAAAAGTGAAAGTTGTTCTACAACAGTACTCTCCCGCATGGATGTAACACAACATACCTCCCAGAGATAACCACTTTTGACAGTTTTAGATTTATCTTTCCTATCTTAGTCCATTTGGGCTACTATAACCAAAATAACATAGACTGGGTGGCTTATAAAGAATAAAAATTTATTTCTCACAGTTCTGGAGACTGAGAAGTCCAATATCAAGGTGCCATCACATTTGGTGTTATATCTGAGCTTCCTGGCTCATAGATGGCTGTCTACTTGCTGTGTCTTCATATGGCAAAGGGGTGAAGGAGCTTTGTGGGGTCTCTTTTATTAGAGCACTAATTCCACCCATGAGGGTTCTGCCCTCTTTATATAATCACCTCCCAAAGGTCTCATCTCCAAATACCATCACACTGGGGGTTAGGTTTCAATATATGAATTTTCAGAGGACACAGACATTCAGTCCATTGCACCTTTTTATATACGTTAAACATTTTTTCATGTACTCACACACACACAGAGGATCATTACACATCTGTATACATATATATGTATTTCTGAAACTTCTAATGGAATGATGGATATGTTCCCGTATTAGTACATTTAGATCTATGCCATTATTTTAAGTCACTGAAATTCATTTTGTACATATATTAATAAATTAGATTTTTTTGAAATCTATTTTTTAAATTCAAACAACTCAGTAGAATAATGGGCAAAAGATATAATTGACAATTTTCAGAAAAAGAAGCACATAAGAGAAGAAACATATGAAAATATTCTCAACCTCATTAGTAATCAGGGAATTACATACTGCATATACTCCCCCTTTATTTTAAAGATTTTATTTATTTATTTGAGAGAGAAAGAGAGAGACAAAGAGAGCGTGGACAAGCGGGGATGGGGGGCAGGGAGAGGGGCAGAGGGAGAGGGAGAAGCAGACACCCCGCTGAGCAGGGAGCTCTTTGCAGGGTTCAATCCCAGGACCCTGGGATCATGACCTGAGCCAAAGGCAGACGCTTAACCGACTGAGCCACCAAGGCGCTCCTGCATATACGCTTTTATTAGCAAAAAGAAGTCTTGGCAATACCGTGTGTTGGCCGGGATGTATGTACATCAAAGACTGTTACACATTGCTAGTGGGAATGATATTAGTACTAGTTTCAAAAGCAAATTGCTATTAAAAAAATTTTTTTTTAGTCCGACACTTAACCAGACACTCAGACACTTAACCGACTGAGCCACCCAGGCACCCCTAAATTTTCAAATTTTTAAATTTTAATTTTTTTTGTGCAGCTGTACATTTGCATATCCTTCAACACAGCAATTCCATCCCTAGGTATCTATCCCAGGAAAACTTCCCCACAAAAACAAGAATGCTTACAATAGCACTCTTACATATGGGAAAAATATGGAAACAACCAACACACATTAACAGGAGAAGAGCAACACAAATTATGACACCTTCACCCAATGGAATATTGTACAAAAGAAAAAGTAGTGAAATATAGCTCCATGGATGAATCTTTGAAATAGTTTGTTGAAGGAAAAAGCAAATCCAGAAGATGATATATGCATGATACCATTTTTATAAAATCAGAAACAAGCAAAATTAAATAGCTATTGTTTAGGTATATAACCACATGTCTTAAAACATTTTCATAAAGTAAGGAAATTGAAAGGCCATCTTCAGTATATTGTTGTCACTTGTGGGAAGCAGAAGTGGAATAAACACATGGCTACAAACTGTTGGGAATGTTTTAGTTCTTGGGTTGGGTATCAAGTTCAGGGATGACCACTAAATAATTACATTTGTAACATATATTTTATATCATGTATTCCTTTGTATCAAAACTTTTGTTTGGATGTGTAGCTGACATACTGTATTATTACTTAGTTGCAGGTATACAACATAGCGATTCAACATTTATTCATGTTATGAAGTACTCACCATAATAAATCTAGTTACCGTTTGTCACCACAAAGTTGTTACATACTATTAACTGTATTCCCTATGTGTACATTATATCACTGTGTCTTAATTATTTTATAACTGGAAATCTGTACCTTTTAATCCCGTTCCCCTATTTTGCCCACCCTTCCCCCAAATGTGACAAATTACATTTTTATTTCATTGAAATGATACACAAAAAGATAAAATTAAATGAACCATACCCTTCTTTTATTCGTTTAAAATGAAAACATTATACATATAATCTGAATAAGTAGTACCCGGTTATTGGTCCCAGTTATATCTATTCTCTAAATTGCCAGTTTGTATTTTTTGCTCATTCACTAAAAGAGAGAACAAATCCACAGATCTATAAGGCTAAGGTGTAAAAAGCAATACATTTGTAACAGAAGCAAATGGACTCTTGCATCCCTGATCTTTAAGAACGGAAGAGTAGAGGAAAATGTAATCAACAATTTCTCAGATAATAGAACAGAGCTGCAGGACAAAATTAAGGCTAAAAAAATAATTTGTAAGGGATTATATGGGATAGGCAGAAAAACATGGAAAAATCCTTTCTCTAAAGTGCTTTCTCTTATTTAGGTTTGGCCTACTAAAGAAAAAAGGAGCTTCATTCTTAGAAATGAGAACAAAAACTTGGTTCTTTAAGGTTAATATAGAAAGGGAAACAAAGAGAGAGTTCTATGATGGAATGGGATAGGTCAAAGTAGTTCTAGGTACATTCTCTTCTCTAAAAAAAAAGCTATTCTTGGGGTGTCTGGGTAGCTCAGTCGGTTAAGCATCTGCCTTTGGCTCAGGTCATGGTCCCGGGGTCCTGGGATGGAGCCCCACATCAGGCTCCCTGCTTTGTGGGGAGACTGCTTCTCCCTTTCCCGCTGCTGCTTCCCCTGCTTTTGCTCTCTCTCTCTCTCAAATAAATATATAAAATCTTTAAAAAAAATAAAAAGAGCCATCCTTTATCTTCAAGCTTCTACCACAGAAATGGACATTTTCAGTTTTTAGAGTACATACCTAAGGTCTGTAAAGATTTAGAGCCCATGCACTGAAAGAAAATCTTTTTGAGAGGAAGGACGAATTAACTCCATAAAAAGCCTTCTCTCTGAGCAATGTGAGGCTTGATTGCTGAAGGAGAAGTTAACGTCAAAGGAAACATCTTGCACAGGGACACAAGACTTCATATACCTAAGGCAAAGGGTAGGAGGGAGAAAGAAAAACATTTTTGATGGAAAAGAGCAAATAACCAAGTGAAATTTCTTGAGAACATGCCTTGTATTTCAGGCCTGTTAAGGATTGCCATATGCCACGGGGATTAGGCTTTGTTCCCTATGGCTTCAGAAGGGAGCATTACTGTTGCTGGCTGGGGGTCACATGGTGCAGGATTTAAATGACTGGGGAATACAGAAGCAATTCTAACTTGGTGGGAGTTAGATTTGTAAACCTCTGAAATCCCTTCCAACACTGAGATCCAGTATTATTAAAAGAAACAACCCCACCCCCTCAAATCCCTTTCAGCAAGGCTGACACTGGACATGGGGGTGGGAGTGAGGTGGGGTGGCTCTGTGTGGTGGGGAGATTATTAGTAGGTGTAGGGGGTGACCTGGGGAAATATTTCTAGCAGGACCTCATCAATACAAACAGGAGCCCTGTCTGCCCTGGTGTGAAGGCTGTACTTACTGTCTTTTCATCTGAAGTTGTCATTCTGGATTTACTTAGAAGGCATGATGTTAAAGTTGGAGGATGAAGGATGTCGGAGGCAAGTACATGGAGTGTGATTAAGGTTAAGGAAGTTTTTTTATTTATTCCATCTTAAACTAGATTTTTGCCAAATTGTCTCCTCTATTCCTTCATTAAAATGAAAACTTGAGAACATGTATTTAACTATGTACCAGGAACTGGAGGAGATGATATATTATCAATGAGATTAATATTTTAAAACCTGCATAATGATGATAGATTGAAAATTAAATTGTTATTCCACTTGGAAAGAATTATATAATAGAAAGCCAAAAGGTAATACGTTCTCCAGTGTCTAATATTTCTAGCCCAGTTTCAAGGTGAAAGAGAGACGATGCACACAGATTTTCTCAATAAGGGAATTCAATCATAAGTATTTAAGGCTGAGGGGAAAAAAAGAAATTTGTACTCTTAAAGAATGGGTTGACGTTATGTGATATGCCCACTATCAGAAATCTACTTATCTTAAAGGAAAAAGTTTTATGTAAATAAATAAAAATAAGTGTTTTTCACAGGCATGAGAAAGCAGCTTCGTGTACAATCTCCTGAATAAAAGAATAAAATCTTACCCCCTGGGTGAGAGGTTAGAATGAAACTAAAGTATTGGTGATGATAATCAGAAAATAACTTCATGTACATCTAAGAATCCTGCTTAATAGTTTGTAAAGCAATTGACAAGGCAAACAACAACAAAAAATCCAAGGTCTTAAACTCCAAGGTAAAAGAAAGAATGAAGAATAAATAAGTTTAATTTCATGCAAGAGTAGTCCCATGCACTATTATCTCTCTAATAGATCTCAGTTGGTTTATTTTTGGGCTCTTTCAAAATTGGGGCCAGTGCCCTATCTCAGCTAGACTGCACCTTGATGCTTTGGACCTTGAGAGAGAAATTTCAGATACCAAGGGCCAGAGGCCACCAGAGGATTGCCTACCACCCTTATGATTTTGTGGCTCCCGTTGTCCTCCTGAGGAGGTCTTTCTTTTTTTTTTTTTTTTATTCTTATGTTAATTCCCATACATTACATCATTAGTTCTAGATAAAGTGTTCCATGATTCATTGTTCGTGCACAACACCCAGTGCTCCACGCAGAACGTGCCCTCCTCAATACCCACCACCAGGCCAACCCATCCTCCCACCCCCCTCCCCTCTAGAACCCTCAGTTTGTTTTTCAGAGTCCATCGTCTCTCATGGTTCGTCCACCCCTCCGATTTCCCCCGCTTCATTCCTCCCCTCCCGCTACCTTCTTCTTCTTCTTTTTTTTTCT
>NC_138373.1:76575992-76762540 GCF_054177405.1 Leptonychotes weddellii
ATCCTTTAAGTATGATATAGTGTCCTTCCTCATCTCTTATTACAGTCTTTGGTTTGAAATCTAATTTGTCTGATATAAGGATTGCCACCCCAGCTTTCTTTTGGTGTCCATTAGCATGGTAAATGGTTTTCCACCCCTGAGGAGGTCTTTCTTAAAGCTCCCAGTGATCCTTGGCCCAGATTCGGTGTTTCTTTTTCTATGAGGACATGGAAGAGAAAGGACAATTGAGTGTCTGCAGGCATGACCTGCTGACTTTCAAGGGTTAGGATTGTTTTTCACTCCATATATTGCTTTGCTCAGAGCAGATACTGTGGGCTCATGGAAATAGCCCATCATTTCCTCTACTTCGTTTGGGTCACCAAGGGGCGTGTTTCTTCCCGTCCTCTTAGATATATGAAAAGATACAAACATGGTTTCTCCAGAAAGAGGGGCTTTTAATAGCGAAGTTATAAAAAAATTCACCTTCTTCTCCTTTGTGTCTGATGTACGGCCTGGCTTCTGGAAAGACGTTGATGAACCTTGCAGTACCTTGTTTAAGAACAATAATGAGGAATGGTCTGTTGATCCCATATGCTACCTATTAGAAGAAGGAATCACTACATGGCTGGATTAGGATCTCGGTCCATGTCAAGGTATCTGCAGCTCCTATGAAAGGTGTTAAAAGTTGAGCTAAAGAAGAAGAAAGTAGCCTGGGAGAGAATCTGAGATAGGACAAGAAGAGGAAATACTATCATTTGGAAAACATAGTATAAGAGAACAGATATTCATACCTATCAGGCAGAGATATAAAAAAAAAGAATATTTATGATTGTTGAAGGTTTGGGGGACAAAAAATTAATACCCATCTTCCCTGCATAGCTCTGACTGAACTGAGGATAGATCAAAGGGATGGGAAGATGGAGATAAAAATATCAGCTTCACTATTAAAAGAAAGCTAGACTGAATGACATGGCTTAGATCTGTGGCCAAAAGGGCTTACAAATTCTTTCTTTGAGTTAGAGAGACTTATCCAGCAGGACAACTGCAGAGAATAGACCAAAATGTATGCTCTGAAAGTAGGCAGATCACTCCTAGTCTATTCTTCCTTGGCCTCTCTGCAGCATTTCAAGCTATTGATTATACTCCCACCCCCAAACATGTTTTTCTCTTGGCTTCTGGGACATCAAATTCTCCTGGTTATTCTCTAATCTCACTGGCTACTCCTGCTGGTTTCCTCTGCTGGTTCTTCCCGTTCTCCAAGGATCTTGAATATTAAAATGCTTCAGGGTTCATTCTCCCCTCCCTCCCTGTCCCTCCTCTCCTCTACCACACTCACTCTCTGAGCTGATTTCATATGGGCTCTATGCTAAGAACCCCCAAATTTACATCTCTACCTAGGACTTCTCCCTGAACTCCATTGCCTAATTGCCATTTCCATTTGTGTGTCTAATTGGATGTCCAATTTCGCGCACCCCCAACCAAACCTTATCTCCCCTTTCATCCTGGTCCCCTCTGTCTCCCGTACATTGCTTTTCCAGTTGCTCAGGCCAAAAGCCTCAAAGTCTCCTTAATTGCTCTTTCTTTCACAGCTCACATTCAATTCATCAGTAAATCCTGTGGGCTCTACCTTCAAAATAAATTAAGAGTCTCACCACTTCTCCCTAATTCTTCTGCCACCAATCTTGTCTAAACCACCATCAATTCTTTTTCTTTTTTTTTTTTAAGATTTATTTATTTATTTGACCGAGGTGTGGGTTGGGTGGGGGGCTGTGTGTGGAGAGAATCTTCAAGCAGACTCCCTGCTGAGCTCAGAGCCCCAATGAGGGGCTCGATCCCATGACCCATGAGATCATGACCCGAGCCGAGACCAAGAGTTGGTAGCTTAACCGACTGAGTCACCCAGGCGCCCACCACCATCAATTCTCATTGGGATTATTGCAGTAGCCAAAAGCATTCACCACCCCTACCATCCCCACAGCCTGTTCTCAGAACAGCAAAGTGATCCAAAGGAATCCTTTTGAAATCTAAGTCAAATCAACACTTCTGTGCCCCCTAACTTTCAAAGGCTTCCTATTTAACACAGACTAAATGCCAAAAAGTCTTTACTTGGGCTGACTACAAACTGCATACCCTGTTTCTGCTCTGGCCATATCTGATTGCATCTCTTACTAATCTTTCCCTAGAACCACCCTTTCCAGCACATTTTTGCTAGTCCTCAGACGGGCCAGGCTTCTGCCTCCAAAACTTTTCACTTGTTACTCATCCTGCCTCCCTAAATCTTTGTTCAAATATTACCCTCTCTAACCATCCCATTTAAAATTGGGCCCCTGCCCCCCCTCACTGCCTGCAGCTTCCATACTTCATTTCCCCTTCCCTATTCTGTATTTCTCCATAACATATATCACCATCTGCTACAGCATATATTTTATTTATTTATCTACCTTCTTCCCTGCCTGGATCCACTGCTCCCACAAACACATACACCAGAGGGCAAAGAGTTTTGTCTGTTTTGTTTGATCTCACATCCCTAGCATCTAGAATAGGGCCTGGGAAGAAGCTGTCACTCAAATATTTGTTGAGTGACTAATTTTAAAAATGAATGAATGAATGAGTCCCAAAGCGGAAGCAGCTATGCTAAGCATGCCCTCTTTCCTTCTTCTGAACTTACCAGTCGGAAAACTCACTTCTTCCATGACGCTCTAGTGGAAATCCTTCCATATGGAAATCTGATCATTGGGGAATAAGTGTCCCCCCAAAAGATGACAGAGGAAAATATTATACCTATTATAAAACATCTCTTCAAATAAGACCAGCACTAGTTTTTAAGCCAGGGCAAGTCGTGGAAAGATTAGTTTTATGTAAGACTTCCCAGGTGAAGAACAAAACTCAAATTCTTAAGATTAACCCAGAAGAAGAAATAAAATGAGACAATCTGTGTTAGGAGGAAATAACTTTATGCACAATCTCATCTCTAAGCAACCCACCTGTGGTCTTTAAGACTGTGGTAAGGAAATAAAAAGTAATTACTCAGATGAAGGAATAAAATTCCCAGGTATGGAAGATTAAGATATAAAAGAATAATGTTCATGATAAGAAAGAAGAAAAATCAATGAATGTGATTTTATGAACTGGATAAGTAAAAAGCAGCTTTATATAGTTTCTGGGAAAATTTCTCGGAGACTTTAGTTCTTTAAGGACAAGCTCTTGACGAGAAAATAAAATAAAAGAAGAAGGAATGAAAATACTTGTGGTGGCAAAGGTAGAGTAGAGTGATGTATTTGTGTCACGATCTTTGCATGGTTTGTGGTGATGTATGTCCTTTCAGCTCTGCCATTGTGATTACTCCTCTCGAAACCTCAAAGAACATGTTAGAGACAAACTAAACATCACATCAAGTACTGTGCCATATTAAACTCCAGGCTGACCAGACAAGTTCACGACAAAACCCAGAAAACCAGCCAGAAGTAAACAGTAATCGGGTTTTTATTAGATTGTCTTAGATGCAAGATGATCATGAAAACTATGTAAGAAATAAGTTTTAGATCACAAGATTATAATGAAAAATACCTAAGACATAATTCTGAGGTTAAAGGTTTCAGAAATAATTTAGGCTTAACATAATTCATTAAATTACATTATAACAATGTGCTTCAAATAAGGAAAACTGGAAGTGTTAATTGTATAGGAATGAAAATAATGGAAAGTATTTAATTGTGTGTTAGGGAGAACTTAATTTTATATTCGTGTTATCTCATACTGTGGCTGTTTAGCTTCCCCTCATGGCAGATCAATATAGAGGGAAAGAGTTTGTTTCCATACGCGGCATGCTGGGCTGTCGTCGAAGGCGACATGGCCCAGTGGCTTCACTCAAGGTAGGAGAGAGCCAAGGAGTCTGTGTCTGTGTGTGACCACGTCACCGTGGCCCAGTGAGCTGGCTGCTGATGTCAGGCTGGGTGTAGGTCAACTGTCCCATCTACAGTCAGGCTCCTAGGAGAAAACATATGAGTTCTGTAAGGTTTAATAGCTTGCATAATACGAGGAAAAGAAACAACACCCATATTTTCTTTCTTGCCAGAATAGGAAGGCAGGTGAAAAGTCAGAATCTGTGCATACACCGTGTCTGAAAGACTAAGCATCAGTAGCTCAATCCACCATGACCTCTTTCTTATAACTGCTCCCTCTGTGTGCATTCTTGTCTTTCTCCAATTTATTCTCCACATAGTAGCCAACGAGATTTTTATCACTTTTTGATCAAGGTTGTTTGAAGTCACAGCCTTCAAGTCGTCTGCGTGATCTGGCTCCTATCACCTCTCGCTCTCACCACCAGCTCTTTGCAACTCTCCTCCAGGTGTACGGGTTTCCTCCCGAGAACCAAGCTCCTTTCTGACTCAGGCCTTCACATGCATTGTTCTTCAGCCTTTATACAGCCAACTTTTACCTGTGCTTTGGGTCTCAGTGTCCCAGAGAGCCATTTCCTGCCCCCCTCCCCTACCTCTTCCATGTTCTTTCTGTAATTCTCTCTCATGATCCTGGGTTCTTTTCTTTCATAGTGCTTATCACAATTTACAATGATACATTTTTTATTAGTTGCTTAATGTCCAGCTCCCCCAATAGATTGCAAGGATCTCAAAGGCAAGGATCTTGCTGGTTTGGTTCACTATTTTACATTCAGCTCTGCTGGAAGAATTGGCCAGGAATGGCCCCTTGAGAAGGATATAGAGTCTGTGGACTCCAGGAGCAGGGGTTTTGAGATAAGTGTCAATGTTTCTTATTCTGTACAATGATGCCTGTTGGGGACGCAGAGATGAGAATGCCAAAAGTAATGATCAGACAAGTGCAATCCACCTAACCAGAGGGATGGGCAAGTGGCAGCATGAGGCATATGGGGTGTGTGTAAGCACTACTAAGGGACAAACCTTCAAAGCGACCAGGTTTCCTGAAGTCAGGCAGGCTGGCTGCTTGCACCACGGCAATGGTAGGAAGAGCAGTGGTGAAAGAACTTAAGAACATTTGGATTACATGAATCTGGCAATGTGAACTTAGGGGAAAAAAAAAGTTGTCTTAGTTATAAAAAGTCTTCTCTCATTCTTTAAAATTTACAATCAATTAGTTAACATATACTGTGTTATTAGTTTCAGGGGTCAAGTTTAGTGATTCATCACTTGCATATAACACCTAGTGCTCATTACATCATATGCCCTTGTTAATGTCCATCACCCAGTTCCCCCATCCCCCTCCCCCACTCCCCTCCAGCAACCCTCAGTTTGGTCCCTATAGTTAAGAGTCTCTTATGGTTTGTCTCCCTCTCTGATTTTGTCTTACTTTATTTTTCCCTCCCCTTCCCTATGATCCTCTGTTTTGTTTCTTAAATTACACATATGAGTGAAATCATATGGTATTTGTCTTTCTCTGACTTATTTTGCTTAGCATAATACCCTCTAGTTCCATCCACATTGTTGCAAATGGCAAGATTTCATTCTTTTGATGGCTGTGTGTGTGTGTGTGTGTGTATACATTCATCTGTCAATGGATATCTGCGCTCTTTCCATATTTTGGCTATTGTGGACATTGCTGCTATAAATATTGGGGTTCTTCTCTCATTTTTAAAGAACTTCTTTTCTGAGTTGATTTCATTCTACTCTCACATGAGTCATTCGTGAATTCACATTTATCCAATAGACATCTGAGGGCAGTGTGCTCTGCATTGTATAGGGCTAAAAAAGACACATGAATCTCACTTCTATGCTTTAAGAACTTAACATTTAGTGTGGGAGCTTTAATATAGTAGAAACATATTCAAATCATTACAACATACAGCTGTCTGTGATAAATAGTCTAAGAAGGGCAGAAAAAAGAAGTCAGTTACACAACCCATGGTACCCTAATGTATTGACTTTTAGAGCATCACTTAGGACTTAACCAGTGAGCTAGAAGTGCAGAACTAAAAAGACTCAACCAGGGCGCCTGGGTGGCTCAGTCGGTTAAGCGACTGCCTTCGGCTCAGGTCATGATCCTGGAGTCCCAGGATCGAGTCCCGCATCGGGCTCCCTGCTCAGCAGGGAGTCTGCTTCTCCCTCTGACCCTCCTCCCTCTCGTGCTCTCTGTCTCTCATTCTCTCTCACAAATAAAAAAAAAAAGACTCAACCAGGGGTATAGTCTAAATGTTAACAAATTAGTACCACATAGGTCCTGGCCAATCAGAACCTGTCCGACTAATCAGCTAGGAGTCCCAACCACTCAGAGCAATTGTTGGCCAAACATCAGCTACATTTAACCCTGAACTTCTATCATGAATCAGGGACCATCTTTAAAGGGGTTTTTAGTGTGGTTACTATGCTGTGAGTGAGGCAGGGGTTACAAATAGTTTTTAATTTTGAGGCCAAATCGAATTAATAGATCCTGGCTCCCCAGATAGCTGAGTTAAGGATTTGGAAGCTGTGTGTAGGCTCACTGGGAAAGAATATGGTGGTGATGGATGTGTGCCAGGGATGAAGAAAGGACAAACTGTAGTCCATGTGCCATGTATTTGATATCCCTGCTTGTGATTAAAAACGAGACAAACCTGCATTTGAATCCTCCTTCCAGCATGTAGGAACTGTGAGACTTTGGGCCAGTGACTTTATCCATCCAGCTTATACATCCTCATTGTAAGATTGGGGTGGTAAGACCTAAGGGACAACATCGCACACATTGTGTCAGACTGCCCACTGTGTGAGGTAGATGGCTTCATGCAAAGATCGTGCCCACTGTAGGATGGAGGTGAGATTCCAGCCTCCTGTCGAGGCTAATGGTAGCAGGAGGCAGAAAAGGGAGGAGAAGAAAGAGCTTAAAAGTGGGACAGACACAAGAGGGCCCTGGTAGAGGAAGACACAGTGATGGAGGTAGGAGCAAGGGCCCGGGAGAAGAGATGTGTCGAACAGATGTTTTTGGTGAAATGCTATGTGTCCCCTGTGACTCCACCCCTAACCCCTTAAATCTTCAGGAAAACTACACAAGTCACAATATACTTGGTTCACTGGTTGTTTTTTTTTTTTTGAAAGCTGGTGAAGGGCCGAGTTTTGGGTCAAGGTTGGCAAGGGTCCAAAACAATGTCCTCTCCTGTAGGAGATTGGTGCTCAGTAAACGGTAGCTATTGGCACGCCTATTACTACCACAAGTGCTTCGGTAGACATAGTAACAAGCTAGGATGAAGGTCCAGAGGAACGGGAGCCAAGTTGTCCTGGGCAGGTCTGTCCTTAATTATAGTGTCATTCTTAAACATATGTTCCAGCCAGAGACTTAAGAAGAAGCCTTTGTTTAAATCTCAGGGCCCAGAAGGCATTTTATAGTCGAGACTCTAGAAAGTTCTGTAGACTGGAAGTCTGTATGAATCCAAGCTGGATGGGCCTTGTGTTTGATTAAAGAACACTCTGAGAACATAAACCTGTTTGTCTTCACCATAAGCCACGCAACTCCTGGTCATAGAATCCAGTTGTTTGTGATGAGAAGTGAATATACCTTATGTGCATGCCCTTTTAGACCTTCCTGATCTGAATGCAAGGCTGATTCCATAGGACCCTTGACATGGGCATTGCTGAGCCCCTCCTTTACTCTTCTCAATCTCCCTGCTCTCATTGCTATTTGCTTTTCTTTTTGCTTTTTAAATCTTATTATTGCTTCCTGATATTATGTCTTTGGCACCAGTGTAGCAGAGGGTAGAACTCTGAGCCTGAGACGGGTCTGCCAGTGGGTTTGGACTTGTCCGTGCCCTGCTGCCAGATGTAGGAATGGCCCCTAGAGAGATTGAGGAGCCTCCTGAGAGACCTTACACACAGTGGAAAGTCTTCACTCAGGACAACAAGCTCAGCTCAGAAACAAAGCTTTAGTCTCTAGAGGAGAGGGGTAATTCTAAGTAGAGGAGTGCCGAACCCCCTCGCCGCTACCAAGAACTCAGGTCTGTATCCCATAAAGATGTAGGGTGTCTAGTATAGTACAGCCTGAATAGATACTCACTAAATTATTTCCTTTTCTTCCTGGGCTCATACCTTCCTGGCATACATGTTCTGTGTCTGAGTTCTGGCCAAATAAATGTGGGCAGAAGTCACATATACCACCTCCAGGCCTGGCCCAGAAAACTTCCTGCCTGACTGGGGATGCAAATAATCCAGTGGAGGAATCCAAGGCCTAAGGATGAAGAAAGAAGCCCTAGATGGAAACCCTGAATAACTGGGAGGAATAGAACCCCCATCGCCGCCTATCCCCATTTTCACTTTGACTGTGACGTGAGCCCAAATGAACACTTAGCCTCTAAAACCACTGAAATTGTGAGGTTGTTCGTTAAGAGCAATAATCCTGCCCTGATTGACTTACTAAGTAAAAATGGAAAGTCTGTTCAATGAAAATACTGCATCTGACCTTGAAGAGGCAGCATAGCATTTGTATTTTTTCTAATTAAGAGTAACATAAAACCAGAAGAGAGGCAGTCTTCCCTGCCCTGCACAGCTTTGCCATTTTAACATCCCTGAAATATGAAGTGGTGTTGACTGGCGGGAGACAGAGGAAGAAGGAGCAGTTTTTTGTTTTTTTTTTTTTTTTAAAGATTTTATTTATTTGACAGAGAGAGACACAGCGAGAGAGGGAACACAAGCAGGGGGAGTGGGAGAGGGAGAAGCAAGTTTCCCGCTGAGCAGGGAGCCCGATGCGGGGCTCGATCCCAGGACCCTGGGATCATGACCTGAGCCGAAGGCAGACGCTTAACGACTGAGCCACCCAGGCGCCCCAAGAAGGAGCACTTTTAAAAGGAAGTAGAGGGCGCCTGGGTGGCTCAGTTGGTTAAGCGACTGCCTTCGGCTCAGGTCATGATCCTGGAGTCCCGGGATCGAGTCCCGCATCGGGCTCCTTGCTCAGCGAGGAGTCTGCTTCTCCCTCTGACCCTCCCCACCTCATGCTTTCTCTCTCTCTCAAATAAATAAATAAAATCTTTAAAAAAAAAAAAAAAAGGAAGTAGAAATGGCCAGGAGGCCGGGAAGTCTCAGTGGTACCAGCAGGAAGGGGCGGGATCTGCTGGTGGACACAGAGGTACTGGTTCCACGAGGAAGCGGGGAAAGCTAGTCGGAGGGTCAGAACCAGCAGACATGGAGACAGTGGTCATGGAATGTTAAGGATTAGATGACCAGATTTGATCTCGAGCCCATGTAGGATGCTCAGAGATTTTGAGCAATACTTGGGCTATCACAAAGGTAATAAGAGCCAGCCAATATGGGTTCCCTCTACCAAGTATTTGAACCTTGGAAGGTTGGGGAAGACTATTGCCACCGCAGGCCAATGTAGGAAGAAGAGAGGGGGGGCTCTTCTGGCTTCAGTTCTGACTTCCAGAAATAGAATTTCTGCTTCTCATAGCGGGAGCGACAGTCAGGCAGCTTAGGCTGTCCACAAGCATCCCTCCGCAGCTTTTTGTTCTTCTTGGTTTACTTCTCGGGGAGGTAAACCAAGTTGTGAAGTCAGGAAGCCCAGAGTGTTTTTGCATTTTCCACAGAGACCTCAGTGGGTGTTTGGTCAGTGAAGGCGCTCACATGCGGCCAGGTAACCAGAGAGGAACTCGCAGGCCGCTTTGAGGTTTTTTTCCCTTTATTTGTATTTATTTTTTTAATAAAGATTTTATCTATTTATTACAGAGAGAGAGAGAGCATGAGAGAGGGGAGGGTCAGAGGGAGAAGCAGACTCCCTGCTGAGCAGGGAGCCTGATGGGGGACTCGATCCCAGGACCCCAGGATCATGACCTGAACCAAAGGCAGACACTTAACCAACTGAGCCACCCAGGTGCCTGGGTTTTTTTCCTTTAATTGGAAAAAAATCACATTCAAGTTGAGAAACACTGTTCTAAGCCCAAGGTCCTGTGTTAAGATGCAAAAAGATGTAGAGGATGAAGGAGAATTCCAGAAGGGCCGAGGAAAATAAAGAGGAGGACTGCTCAGGGAGCTGGGAGGGAGGGAGTCCTCAGCATCTGCTTCCCCCTGCAAATCATTAGGGCTAATCTGGGGTGATTAGAGGTCGCAGCCTCGTGACCACCCCGCCCCCGCGGGGCCTCGGGAGACACAAAGATTAGGCATGGAAACCTGAGGGGCTGGAAATGACACACGTCTGGGATGTGTGTACACTCACATATAGTTATGTGCTCACACATAACTGTGTAGGCATATCGGTGCTTTTGGTGACTATACCATGTGAAGGAAAATTTTAATCGAATTTTAACCTGTACAATTTTATTTTACTTCCATCACATAAGAATATACCCTTTCACTATGAAAAGTGAACAGATTTCCTCTTTGCTTCCTCTTCTGTGTAACTTGGCTGTTCCAGCCCCCTGCTTTCTCCCAGAAACACAAGTTCCTGTTCTTTTGCAGCTAAAACTGACCTATCCTACAACCTGCTCACTTTAAAGTTATTTTCCTCAGTCTTCATATCTCAAGAATGTGTTCCAATTAGCTAATCTGATGTCAGGCAAGCCACTACTGGCTTACTGTGACTTGTAGTGCTGCTCCTTAGAGAGGACCTACGTAGATGTAAAATAGGGTTTTTAATCCTACCTCCGGAGAGGGGGCAAACGGTAAAAACTTTGGGTATTATAGAACGTTGAAGGAATAAATGAATAAATTACGAACCCATTATTATGAAATTTATTACTTGTTATTAAATGATTAAATTGTCAAAATGAATAAATTATTAGTAAAAAGAAGAGCTAACACTTATAAAACCTGTACTAGGTGACAGGTACCTTCTAAGTGCTTTGTAGGAATCCATTTAATTCCCAGGACAATTCTGTGGAATAGGAACTATTTCAACCCCATTCTGCAGATGAGAAAATCGAGGCAGAGAGAAGCAAGTAGCCTTAGATCTGGCAGCTAGGTGGAGTCAGGATTTGAGCTCAGTGGCCTGTCTCCAGACCCTGTGCCCTGTCAGAGTCCCTGATGTGTTTTCATGGGTAAGAGGGTGGTGGGATGGCTGTTAAGAGTTCTCTCGGATTACACACTCAGGGTAGTCTTGCTGACGGTTTCTCAGGGGAATGAGGCGGAGTCCAAGAGAGAGGTATCTTAGAGCTTTTGTTTGGCACTAGGAAGTCACATCATCTTTCTGGATCTGTTTTCTCTTCAGTGAAACAAGGAGGGTGGACTATGTGGCCTCTAAGACCAGCCCAACTCTAAGATAAATAACATCTTTAGCATTCCTGCGCTAAAATGCTGATCTCTTGGGGAAGAAGCAGGTCAGTTCCTTTTCCTAGACCCTTCAAGCTAGAAGCTGCAGGGTAGAGTGTCCAGGAGATACCTGGAAAGAACTGGAAACACAAGACGGGGGTTAGAGCCCTAGGAAACCTTGCCCTTTACTAAGAAACATAAAGAAACACACTTACCAGGTGCCTGCTGTGTGCCGTGTGTTGTAAACAGATTTATTTAATTCTCACAGTAAGCCTGTGAATGAGGTAGTGTCTCCATTTTAAAAATGAGGCTGAAGCTTAGTCATACCAAGTGACTTGCCCAAGATGGCCCAGCTAGTAAGGGATGCAGGCAGGATTCAAATCCCGTCTGTCTGACTCCAAAGCCCACGCTCATTTCACAACCGGCGCCTCCTTTATTACCTGCTATCTCATATCGTTATCGCTGCAAGCCTGGGGGGGGGGGTGGGGTGGGTGGGTAGTTATTATTACCCCATTTCGCTGAGCAGGAAAGTGAGACTCAGAGTGGTGAAGTGACTTGCCGGTGAGGGGTCCCGCTCGGAGGGGCCGGGAGGAGAGCCCGCAGCAGCGTGCACGTGGGCGCGGATGCCGCAGGCCGGACCTCTCCCTGGCCCCTCTCTGCCGCGGCTCCCACCTTCCCAGGTCCCAGCCCCGCGCACCGCCCGCTGCGAACTACTCTTCCCGGCAGGACGCGGGCGCGCGCACGCGCACCGGGGCCTCCGCCATGGCGACTGTGCTGTCCAGGGCGCTCAAGCTCCCCGGTAAGGAGTCGCAGCCTCGCGACCACCCCGCCCCCGCGGGGCCTCGGGAGACTAGGAGGCGAGGCTCGGGGGGCGAAGCGGGCGGGGGCCTGGCCCCAGCCCCAGCGTAGCTGCAGGCGCACGGAGGCGAGCCGGTGCAGCCCCCGCGGGCTGGGGTCCGTCGCCACCAGGGGGCGAGAGGGGCGCACGGCTGGTCGGGGGTCGCGGGCGCGGGGTGAGCCTGGGAGAATCCAGGGAGGGACCGCTGGAGGCACGCGGGGCTGGTGTCTGGGAGCGGGCGGGTGCTGCAGCGGGGGTGACTGTCAGAGCACGCGTCGCCGCCATCCCAAGGGGAGGGCTGGTGAGGGGAGCATCCTTTCCCGAGGAGCCGCGGACCACGTACCGCAGGGTCCCGGGCTCCTTCTGTCTTGGGCTGGCGCTGGGGGCGAGGGGAGACAGGGGGGACAGGGGCGGCAGGAAGCGGGCCACGCTCTGGAGCAGCCTCTCCACTTAACAACACTGACGCAGCCGTGAGGTTGGTGGGACAGGTGTTTACCCCTTCTAGTTTACAGAAGAGGGAAATGAGAGTTATTTGGCTAATTGACTTGTCCAAGGTCGCACAAACAGTATTGGGAAAACTTGGACTACAACGTCGGGATCTTTTGATTCCACTTGGTCAGCCTCTGGCTGTGGAGGCTAAGCATTTAGGAGGGAAATGATTTGGCACCTGCAATTTGCACATAAATTGTGGACTATTCTTTAAGGAGGCTCTGGTGGTGATGACAACTTCAGAGCTAATTCAGTACTTTGGGCAGCAGCTCCAAGCATTTTAGAAAAATTTTTCTCTTAAACTTCTAGAATGAGACGGTGCTGCTGCAAACTTGGTATTTTAATAAAAGTATATTCTGCCCAAAGAAATTTTAAACGTTAAGGCTTTAAAATTTTTATGGTTCTACCTAAATAAATTTTAAAACCTTAAGCTATAAACATTTGTATGGATGACACTGGGTTGGGTATGAATTTGCATTTCTGTCCCCAGACTTAATGACCTCAGAGTTGTTCCCTCCCCCCCCCCCAACATAGGCTCATGAGAACATTGGAAGAAACATTGATAATATCTATCTTGGAATGTGTATATAACATTGAAATGAAGTGGGGGATGTGTCCCTTTACCTGCAGGATTAACTTTGAAGAGAGTACCTTTGTATATCCTTAGTGTAGTATGATATCCTCCCCAAGGGATAATGAGATGTCAGACATATTTAGCTTTATTTCTTTTCTCTTTTAGATTCCTTTTCTTCCCCACCCCATCCCACCCCAGCATAGATAATTGTTCTTCTCTAAGGATGGGAATGCAAGAAAATCGCTTTTGAAATTCTTGAGCTCTTTTGCATTCTCACATCCTAAGGCTGTGGCATTATTACTCCCTGCAGTATCCAGTTGCAGTAACTTGGTCAGCTGACAGGGTAGGAAAGGTACAGTCTGGTCCTTGGGCCTGTGTTCGGACAGCATCTTGGGCCTGAACAGATAGGTATGTTTGATACTTTTTAGGGCCCAGATACAATGGCAATGTGTTCTTTTCTGTGATACGGGTTTTTTTTGTTTGTTTGTGTTTATACTTTTGCTCGGTCTCCCTTTTGCCCTTTCTCCCCACTGTCCTAAATACAGTTTTTAGCTTTTATATTAGGTAGAAGTTGCTTTCTTATAGCTTTTTTTGGATACCCTGTAATTGGGACTGTGAGGCTGCTGTCCTGCGTAGGCTACTGTGTTATGTTACTTTAGTTAACATCCTCTCTTTTTTAAAAAAATTGAAGTCTAATTGATATATCCTATTAATTTTAGGTGTACAGTATAATGATTCGATATTTGTATGTATTGCAAAATGATCACCACCATGACATCCTCACTATTTCTATGTGTGAGTAAGCAGACTAGAATGGTGACTAAGAGCATGAGACAGCCTTGGGTTCAAGTCTAGTCTTTACCAGATGAGTTACTTAACCTCTTTAAGTGTTAGTCTCTTCACATGTAACGTACTGTTATTATGGAACATTCACTATATGCCCCACACTCTGCTATGTATTTACCTCATAGGGTTATTTGGCTCCGTAGAAGAAATGGATGTACTGAAGAGATTTGTTTACCTTTGACACATGTTAATTATTCAGTGTTAGGTCTTATTATCACCTTCATTAGCACTATGCCCATTTACAAATGTGATACCTGAAGGAAGGCCTGATGTAATCATGAGCTAATGACAGATGTCATCAACCTTGTGAAGAAAGATCAGTTTCTTGGAGTCTGTTTCACAGTCTCATACCCTTCCACTAAGCTCAAGACGGAAAGATGTTTGGCTCACATGCATACAGTGAGGTTAATTAGTAACAGAAGGACAATGTGACATTCATAAAGCAGCCTGTCGAACAACTTATGTTAAGTATATATATATTTTTAGTCCATTTTAAAGTTTGAAGGTCAAACACTGAAGGGAATATCAGAGCACAATGTTACTGTAATGATTTGTTTTATTATGTGTAATTTGGAATCATTATGTGCCCCTGGATAATCTAATCCATGAAGTGAATTATTTACCTTCAGTTGCAATATAGTTTATGGTATAGTCTATGTAAAGTATAGTATGTATCATAGAATAGTATATATTATAGCATGTTTTCCTAAACATGTCTGGGGATGTTACAGTTGCATCTCTTTCCTGTTTTCTTCTGTACCGTTGTGGGAATGCTATTTGACTGGCATCCTCAGTCTTCCTAAGAGGAAAAGTGAGCTGTGCAAAGCTCATTTATATTGATGTATTATGAAATCAGTATCCTCTCCTTTATTCTTTGAAAACCTAGCATTGATTAAAAATGTGGGTGGTGGCTGAAATCAGCAGAGAAAAGAGTGCTAAAATGCTCTGTGTTTTGAAGCGTTGATTTGATGTCCAGTTCCTTAGCATGATTATAACTTTAGGCAAGTTGGTGTGCTTTATACTTCACAATCCCTTGTCTTTCTGTGAATAGATAGCAAAAATATTTACTTAGGAGTTGTCTGATCAAAACTTGCAGTCTGTAATAATTAAGCTGAGGTTTGTCTCTGTAATGTCTGGAAAAATATACTATCTTTTAATAATACATGTTACTGCAGAGATGTTAGCCTGATTTTTGTTCCCATCCTTAGTGACTTGAATCTTTTTTCCTGGCTGCTCATATGATTCTTTTTTTGTCCTTGAAGTTCAGCACCTTTACTGCGATATATTTCAATACTGATTATTCTGTAGCAGTTTTTCTTGGGACTCCGTGTACCCTTTATTTTACAATTTTAGGTCTTGCTATATTAATGGGAGCTTTTTTGGTATATCTTTTAATTATTGTTTTTGGTTCCATATCCTTTTCTATTCTCTTCTTCAGTTCTGCATATATTGGATCACCTTTGCTCTCTCTGTCCATGCCTTTCTAGTCTTTTTAAAAGCTTTGATCTTTTTTTTTTTTTTTTAAGAGTTTATTTATTTATTTGACAGAGAGAGACACAGCGAGAGAGGGAACACAAGCAGGGGCAGTGGGAGAGGGAGAGGGAGAATCAGGCTTCCCACAGAGCAGGGAGCCCGATGCGGGGCTCGATCCCAGGACCCTGGGATCATGACCTGAGCCGAAGGCAGATGCTTAATGACTGAGCCACCCAGGCACCCAAGAGCCTTGATCTTTTTCAGTGGGAGACAGATAGCACAGACTTCCTTCACAGCCAGACTGCCTGGATTTGAATCCTTGCACTACGGCTTGCTTGCTGTTTAACTCTGGGCCAGTTACTTGAACTTCCAAACCTTCTCTTGAAAATGGAGATCAGAGTGTGTCTACCTCCAAGAGTTGTTATGCAGATTTGTGGAGATAAGACAGTAAAAGGGGCCCCTGGGTGGTTCAGTCGGTTAAGGGTCTGCCTTTGGCTCGGGTCGTGATCTCGGGGTCCTGGGATCGAGCCCCGCATCGGGCTCCCTGCTCAGCCAGAGGCCTGTTTCTCCCTCTCCCACTCCCCCTGCTTGTGTTCCCTCTCTCACTGTCTCTCCCTGTCAAATAATAAATAAATAAAAATCTTAAAAAAAAAAAACACAAAGATAAAAAAAAGGGTTTGGAAGAGTGCATACAGAGGAAGGGCTTGGAACTGCCAGCCGTTGTTGTTTCCATTTTATTTTGCTTGGTTTTTCACCAGCCTGCCATTTCTGTCTCTGATTCTTTTCAGCCACATCTGCTCTCTTTGCTCATCCTACTAAGGATATCTTTTCTAAAATTGTTTTATTATTTTCTTCCATTGTTTTTCTGAGCCCTGCTTGTTTACTTCTCATCTTCACTACTGAGTTGTCATTTCTTCTTAGAAATATTCTATTTTTGGGGCGCCTGGGTGGCTCAGTCGTTCGGCGTCTGCCTTCGGCTCAGGTCATGATCTCCAGGTCCTGGGATCGAGCCCCGCATCGGGCTCCCTGCTCAGCGGGGAGTCTGCTTATCCCTCTCCCTCTGCCTCTCCCCACTGCTCCTACTCTCTCTCTCTCTGTATCTCTCTGTCTCAAATGAATAAATTAAAAAAAAAAATTCTATTTTTTTCTGTGATCCCTTATTTCAGAGAAGACTGTTTTCTTTAATTTTTTGGATTCCATAGCAAAGCGTCTGTTCATTATTTCTTCCATGTCGTGACATCACTTGCCCAGCATCAGTTCCTTGGCAGATTTTGTCTGCTTTGTTTTGTTGTAACTTCTTCCTTAAATATCTGCAGAACTTTGTAGTATCTTATAGAACGAGTACTAATGATGTCTTCTTTCTGATTATAAATCATATTTAACTGTCAGTTGTTTTACAGCTAGCTCTTGGCTGACATGCAGGCAGAGGCTGGGGCAGGGGAGTGAGTGAGGGCAGTGAGAAGCTAGAATTTAATCTAATGGGACCCAGCCTGTTAAACAAAAAAAAGAAGTAGAGAAAAATCCCCCTTTTCAGGACTGATTGCTCCACAGCTGCTTTTCTTACTTGTCATGCTGATAGCCTGCTTCTTGTAAAGCCTTTCTCATTTCATCTTATCTCCCCTTTGTCTCTGTGGTGTTGAGGGAGACTCACCCGATGCCTCTGGGATGCCAGACTTGGTCTTCCTAAGCAAGAGATAAGTGGTTTGGCTGTATATCCATGGAACAAGGGAGGTGGTATAATTTATTGGTTAGGACTGTGGACTGTAATCAAATTGCCCAATTTTGAATCCTGGCTTTTTCTTCCTAGTTCTGTGATCTTATGCAACTCATCTATCTGTATTTTCATTTGCCTCTTGATACAGTGGGGATAATAATAATAATACCTGCCTTCCAGGGTTGTCGTGAGGCTTAAATGAATTAACATCTAAGTGCTTAGCCCGGTGCCCAGAATAGTAGGTACTGAATACTTTCCCCTTACCATCATTGCTGTCATCGTTGTTGTTGTCATTATTAACTCTGAGAACTGTGCTCATTGTTGGAGACCTGAGACCATGTGCCCACTCTTACTGTGCTTCTTCAGTTGGATACAAGTTTTGCTGCATTTGGCAATAATTTTTCGTAAATTGTAGTTTGGGAATGTAGCTCTTTTTTTTTTTTTTTCCTATTTTTATTACCTTCCCTCCCCAGTTTTTAGGAAGGATACTGACAGAAATGCTTTCCTTTGCCATCATCAACTGGAAGCATATAATCTTTTATTTTTTTAAAGATTTTATTTATTTGAGAGAGACAACTGAGAGCATGAGCGGGGGGAGAGGGGCAGAGGGAGAGGGAGGAGCAGGCTGCCCACTGAGCAGGGAGCCCGATACAGGGCTCTATCCCAGGACCCTGGGATTGTGACCTGAGCCAAAGGCAGACGCTTAACTGACTGAACCACCCAGGCATCCCTGTTTTTTTTTTTTTTTAAAGATTTATTTATTTTAGAGAGTGAGTAAGGGGGAAGGGACAGAGGGAGAGGGAGAGAATTTCAAGCAGATTGCCTGCTGAGCACGGAGCCCAATGTGGGGCTGGATCACAAGACCCCGAGATCATGACCTGAACCAAAATCAAGAGTTGGACGCTTAGCTGACTGAGCCACCCAGGTGCCCCTGCAAATTATTTTTAGTAAAGATTTTACTAAAAATTAGATTTAGTAAAGATTTTACTAGTTTCTGTAACATATGCAGCCAAGTTCTCTGCCTGTGATGGTGTGTGATATCATAAAAATGCATTTCCTTTAAACTGTTTCGTAGCCAGTATTTTAACCGATTGAGCCACCCAGGTGTCCCTGTTGGCCAGTATTTTAGTAATGATTATACTTTGTTTTAGACTGGTATGTTTGTTGCAATGTGACAGCTGACTAGCAAGATTGAATTTAAGTATCAGTGCTAAATTTTTCACTTGATGCTAAAAATCCAATTGTACTATTATATAAGATGGCTTGACTGTATGTAGAAGATACTTGGGAGTTTGAGTTGAATCAGTTGTGTGATGTGACTGCGAAGAAAACTGGCAAGATTTTACGTTACAGTAATTGAATTGTAGTGTACCCTCTGGACTAGGGAGGGCACGGTTCTGCCCTTTGCTGCCCTGGTCAGACTGCACCCTGGGGATTGTATCCAGTTCCGAGAACCATACTTAAGAAGCACTGACATATCACATTGTGTCCAGAGAAGAGTGAACTGGATGTTATGGATATGTGAAGCAGTGTTTCCTCAAGTAATGAGTTGAAAGAGGTGGAGACATTTAACCTGGAGAAGAAAAGATTGGGTGGGCAGTTGGGAGAAATAGTGCCAACAATAATAATAGAAGCTGAAATTTGTTTGTTTATTTAATTTATTTATTTAATTTGAGAGAGAGAGCATGAGCAGGGGGTTGGGAGGGGCAGAAGGAGAGGGAGAGAGAGAATCCCAAGCAGGCTCCATGCCCAGCACAGAGCTGGACACGGGCCTGGATCTGAGGACCTTGAGATCATGACGGGAGCTGAAATCAGGAGTCAGTCACTCAACTGACTGAGCCACCCAAGTGCTCCTAGAAGCTGACGTTTATCGAGTGCCACTGTAAGTCAGACACTAAAGAGCATGCATATGTTATCTTATTTAATCCTCAAAAACAATCATATGAGGTAGGAAAAATAATTACCCATTTCAGAAGTGGGAAGAATAAGGCTTAGTAAAGCTAAGAAATTTAATTGAGGTCACATGGCTAATAAGAGATGGAGCCAAGATTTGACTCTCTTTGTCTGTTTGTAAAGACTTAAACTCTTAAATACCATAGCATATGTTTCTTATGGTTGGTATTTTCAAGTTTTGAAGGATTTGCATGTGGGAGAGGGGCCCCAGAAATTAGAACCAGGACAGATAATTGGCAAATGCCCAGAAATAGATTCTTGAATCAGTGTATAGAACTGCTTTCTGGGTTGGAGAGCTGTGAATTCGCTCATGCTAAGTGACTGTTTGGTGGGTGTTTGATTATGTGATCTTCAAAGTCTCCTCCTACCCTGAGATTTGAGGCTGCCATCTCTGTTTTCTTCTTTGTCAGATATATTCTTTTTTTTTTAATTAAAAAAATTTAAAATTGTGGTAAAATACACATAAAATTTACCATCTTAATTATTTTTAAATGCACAGTATAGTATTGTTAAGTGTATTCACATTGTTTTGCGACCAATCTCCAGAACTTTTTCATCTTGCAAAGCTGAAACTCTAAAAGGTATCCCCCCGCTTTTTGATTACTTTGCATTACGCCACTTTGTTTTTGTGAAAGACCTACCTGTTTTCGCTAACCTAGAGAAATCCAAAGAGGATTCCTGCTTTTATGAAAAAAAGGTAAAAAGTGAAAATAGCATTCAGCGTTTGTTCTGCAGCAGGTCATTATAGAGGCAGCCCTCAGCCCCCCAACCTCAGCAGTGAGAGCCCCCCCGCCCCCAGTTTCTTCCCCGGGAGCCAAACTCAGCATCTCAGCCTCAAGCCGCCAGAGCCTTGAACTGTGTCTGGGAGCATCTGTGCTTTATCTCCATTTATTTTGTGCGTCTTTTAGCAAGATGTATCCTGAGGTATCGGAAACGCCTAGGAGAGGTTATTGCTTGGGTCTGGGAAACCTCAAAAAATTTTCCATGTAAATTCATGGTTATTGCTTCTTTGCTTTATGCTATTTTAGCTTACAAGGAGTTTGATAGGAACCTTCTACCTTGGGATAGTGAGGGAAACCTGTAGCCATTAAATAATAGCAACTCCCCATTTACCTTTATTCCCAGGCCCCAGAAACCACATTCTACTTTGTTTCTGTGAATTTGACTGCTCTGGATAGATGCCTCATATAAGAATCATGCAGTATTTGTCCTTTTGTGATTGGCTTATTTCACTTAGCCTAATATCTTGTGGCATGTGTTAGAATTTCTTTACTTTTTAAGGCTGGATAATATTCCACTGGATGTATATACCACATTTTTAATCCCATCAGATATATCCTTTTAGTCTGAAAAAAAACTTCAAAAAGTTTTAGAATTAATATTATTACAGCAGCCTATGGTTGTGTTTGCAAATTATTTTAACTAAATTTATATGGGACAGTTGGGGAACGGTGTATCCTAATTAGTAAAATAATTTGGTTCATAGAGTAGATGTGTAAATTGTAGGAAATTAGCTTGAACCTGTACTGACTTTATGGCATATCCTGGAAATACTATTTTGAATTAAATTCCTAATAATTGATCTATTTTCTTATAATTTGTGCCTTTAAAAATCAAATCCATGTTGGATAAAATGAATAGCTTTGAAAGTGAGAATACATAGAAGTTTCTAGTTTGCTCAGTATCGTCTGTGGGTTTTTTTTTTTTTGTAAAATATTTAATGTTATAAAATATTTCTGTGTAATGTTTATTTTTAATCAACTATTTATTGACTTTCTATGTATGAAGCACCAAGCTTTACACTAATGATTTTACTTCCCATATTAGTTTCCATATAGCATTTTATTGTTTCACTTTATGTCTTGAGTAAACAAGACATAGTATATGAAATGACATCACTAAGATAACAGTGACCAGAGGCAGAGATTTACATCAAGAATTCTTCTTTCTTCCTTTTTAATTAGCTGGGTGGTATTTTCTTTTTTATGTCTCTTCTTAATAAAAGATTTAACAGTATAGTTTAGTATTATAGTTTAGTATATATAGTTTATATTAGTACAGCTTACCATGTAATTTCCAAAACCAGAAATTTTTTCTTGGTTTTTGCTTGGTTATAGCATGAACAAAAGGCATAAAATCATTCAGTCCTTGGCAGCGGGGGCCAAGGAATGGCTTGGGAGGAGGTGTGCTTAAACTCTCCTATAATTTTCACCTCTCAGCCACCCCAAATAAATGTAGTATCTAAGTAAAAACAGGGTACTTGTTGTGTAAGCCAGCTTTGAGACAGGTCCTTTACCTCTGCATTCCTGCTTGATCCCTCCCCTCCTAGAATACTTGCTCAGAATAGCATTTTTAAAGGTAAACACTGTTTACTGAAACGTGCTGACAGGGCATCAGAATCATAGGAAGCTCAGAAGTGAGTTTTTAGTAAGATGTCTCCAGGTGACATTTAGTGTTCAACTTTCCAAGTTGTTTCCATGGAGACAATTGGGAAGCCACAAATATCTGACCGTGAGAAGCAGTGTACAGAGAACAATTATTCTAAAGTTTAGGCAAGTTCCAGGGAAGATTGGAACATCACAGATCTAAGAAAATCAAAGGAAATATGCACATTAGGCACATGGAAGGTTGATATAAGAGCCATGTCTTTTTCATTAGTGAGATTCACACAAATTAAGAGAGTTTTGTTTGTTTGTTTGTTTCCAAACTAAAAAGGTATCTAAGGGATGTCTGGGTGGCTCAGTCGGTTGGTTAAGTGTCTGCCTTCAGCTCAGGTCGTAATCCCGGCGTCCTGGGATGGAGTCCCCTATTGGGCTCCCTGCTCAGCAGGGAGCCTGCGTCTCCCTCTCCCTCTGCCATTCTCCCCTGCTTGTGTGCTCTCTCTCTCAAATGAATAAGTACAATCTTAAAAAAAAAAAAATAAAGATTAAAAAAATAAAAAGGTATTTGAAATTTACCACTTTCTCTGTTTCCTTTTCAATTTTCTTAAGCTCATGAAAGCAGTAATTCTAGAACACTGATTTTCATTCTCCTCCCATTCTTTTCCTTACAGATAACCATCAAGAGCTAACCTTGTAAACTTAATTTGTTTTGTTTTCTGTGTGTTCTTTTAGGTGTTCACAGTTGCCATGTAGTTGGTAAAGGTTTCTCCTTCCTAGTTCGCCCTGACGCTCTGTCTTTCTGTGTTTCAGGGAAGAAGAGCCCAGACCTAGGGGAGTATGACCCCCTCACACAGGCCGATAGTGACGAGAGTGAGGATGATCTTGTGCTCAACTTGCAGCAGAAGAATGGAGGGGTCAAAAACGGGAAGAGCCCTCTGGGAGAAGTGCCAGAGCCTGACTCCGATGCTGAGGCTGTGGGGGCTGCAAAGCCACATCTTTCGGAGGTCGCCACAGAGGGGTACCCCTCAGAACCTCTTGGGGGCCTGGAGCAGAAGGCAACCTCTTCCATCATGTCTTATGTGCGCACCTCTGTCTTTCTGCTAACTTTGGTCATCTCCATGATCCTGGTGCTCGTATGTGCTTTCCTGATCCCCTGTCCCCCCAGAGATCTGCACAGCACTTGGAGCCGCCACCTGGGCCCGCAGGGAGGTGAGTTGTAGGATTTCTCACCCTAATTATGTAAATTTCGTGTTTACCTGTAATTCTGTAAAACTTCTGATTACGTTTAAAATTCCCTCTAGGTCTTTCAAATAAATGTGTGTCATATAGTATCTCTCTCCCTGTGTGTGGAGGTGGTTAGGAGGTTAAGATTGGAAATAAAACAGATTGATACAGCTCCAGAAACTTGGGAAGATCACTGCTCTGTTGTGTTTCTATTGGCATTGGTCTTAATTAGTTGCAGAGAGGACAGAGGATTGGTTTGCTGGGTCTCTGCAGTGCAGCGAACACCATATTAGGGGAGAGCAAAGCTGTAGGAAGGGCTGTTTACTGAGAAAAGTAAGGCTCAAGGCCTGGCCAGACCAGAGGCCAGGGCTTTTGTAGGACCCTCAGGCATTTGTTAATTATAGGAGCCTGACTCAGTTTGAATTTTAAAATAATTTCAAGTAAAATGGACTTGCTTTCTTGCAGTAAGTTTTCTTTCTTGCTCCTAATGGTTGGGGTGGTGCCACCCAAGTAATTCTAGCTATTGTGTCTCATTCTGGAGCAGATTTCTTTAAAACAGCTTGCTCTGGGTCAGGAATAAGGATTACATCTCAGCTGTCAGTGCTGAGCGGTCTTGTGTTTTGTAAAGTTCACTGGGGTGAGAGGGGTTCAGAATGTACCACCCCAAAATATGTCACTTTGGCATATTGTTTGAGTTGAAGGCGCGTGAATAACAGCAGATGCAAGAAGGGCACTCTGACCTTGACCTTTAAATTCTTCCTGGAAGCAGGAGATGAAACTCCCATGTGCAAGATGCCCTCCCTGTACCAGGAGGAAGAAACATTCTCATCAACAGAGACGGGGAGTTGAGGCCGAGGGAAATCTGTGCAAACAGACCTTGTAAAATAACTCTTACCTTCCTATAGTCTCCTCATCCATGTTGGTTCCCTTTCCAGGGCTACCCCTCTTTGTTCAATGAGTACAGAGGCCCTGAGGCCTCGCCACCTCTGCTCCAGGTCTTTATGTTCAGTGGGGACTCCCATGGACATGGAGAATCTCATTAAATAGACTTGAATGCCTCCCTCTTGTTAATCTGTCTTATTAATCAGTTATCTCATTTTCTGTCTTGTTAGTCAGTACTAGCTGGAAACCCTAAGAGGGTAGAGGAGAAATTTTCCGTCCTCTACAATACTCCCAGACCCCTACATCATTTTGATCTGGAAATATTTTACCTCTGACACATCACTGATCCTAGTTGATTTAGCTTCGGATGAGTTCTGTGTACTCACTGTTACTGTCTCTCAAGGCAAAACTGAATAGATATGACTTACAGTATGTTCCCACTACATAGGAGATCTCTCCCTCCCTTCCTTCCTTTTTTGATGTTTTTTTTTTTTTTAAGATTTTATTTATTTATTTATTTGAGAGAGAGAGAGAGCATGAGTGGGTAGGA
This sequence comes from Leptonychotes weddellii, assembly GCF_054177405.1. NCBI lineage: Eukaryota > Metazoa > Chordata > Mammalia > Carnivora > Phocidae > Leptonychotes > Leptonychotes weddellii. The sequence continues at coordinate 76,600,067 of NC_138373.1, forward strand.
GAGGGAGAAGCAGGCTCCTGCTGAGCAGGGAGCCTGACGTGGGGCTCAACGTGGGGATTGATCCCAGGACCCTGGGATCATGACCTGAGCTGAAGGCAGATGCTTAACTGACTGAACCACCCAGGCCCCTTTTTTGATGGTTCTAAGTGAGCTCTTACAATATTTATATACGGTGTAAGGACTAGGAACAGATTGTTGGTGTATCCACCACTCAGTTTAAGAAATAGGACATTGGGGTGCCTGGGTGGTTCAGTTTGTTAAGCACCAGGCTCTTGATTTCAGCTCAGGTCATGATCTCAGGGTCCTGGGATTGAGCCCTGTGTTGGGCTCCATGCTTAGCAGGGAGTTGGCTTGAGGATTCTCCCTCTCCCTCTGCCCCTCCCCCCACCACTCCTGCTCTCTCTCCCCCTCTCTCTCTCTAAAATAAATAAATCTTAAAAAAAAAAGAAATAGGACATTATAAAGACCTTTGAAACCTCACCAAAGCCACCTCTTCCTGCCAAAGAGTTCTAGTGTCCTGAGTTTTGTGTCATTATTTCTTTACTTTTTGTTAAAGTTTTACCGCATGATAAAATAATTTTGCCTATTTTGAATTTTATGTAAATGTAATTAAGCAGTCTTCTGTGACTTGCTTTTTGTTTAGCATGTTTATAAAAGCATTTTTTGAGATTTACCAATATTGATGCCCTGTAACTAGAGTTTATTCATTTTTACCACTGTCTCATTTCCCATGGTATGAATATCCCATGATTTATTGATTCATTTTACTGTTGATGAACATTTTGGTGGCCTCTATTTTTTTTTTTTAAATAAATAATGCTGTTAGGAAGATTCTTGTGCATGTTTCCTGATGCGATGTGTAAGAATTTTTCTCAGGCATTAACTTTTGACTGATATTGCTAGGTCATAGGGTGTGTGCATGTTCAATCCTAGTAGTTTATGTTAAATTATTTTCCATAGTGGTTATGCCAATTTACAATTCCACCAGCCACATGTTGAGTTCTCTCCATATTTGGCAGGCATCCTCTGACTCTACACTGTTGAGGGGCAGGACAGCACTATCTGCTTGTCGCTGCCTGGGCTGGAAGTCCAGGCTCCCTGCTAGGCCTCTGCTGACACCACTAGCGGGGGTGGGGGCCTGCCTCATTTAATGCCGGGTGGGGTAGAACTGTTGGCTTCCCTTGTGTGTGGAGGACCCTAGGTGGGGAGGAAAGTCCCGGCTCCCCACCTGGCCTTCTCTGACATGACCTTGGTTGGGGGGTGGAGGGGGACCTTATGACTGGGCAAAGGTGGAAATCTAGGCTCCCATTTAGCCTTTGTTGTGGGGCTGGGTCTGGGGCCACAGTTCTTTATGTGTGGTGTTTGGTTGGAATAGAGCAGTTACCATCTAAAACTTTTTCTGTCTTGCTCTGCTGTTCCTTTCTTGGACCTTTGGCTAAGGGAGCCAGCTTTTCCTGGGCCTTTTTTGTCTGTACCTGTTGGTATTTCCGGGTTGCCAGCTTCTGTAGCACCTTGTCTGGGACATATGAGGCCAAAAGAAAACTCAGGGGAGTCATCACCTCGTTATTCCTTGGGCTTCTCAGTCCCTAGCAAGCCTACCTTCTCCCCACCTTCCGGAGTCTTCCTACATTTGTTTTCTCTGTAATGGGCAGGCAGTTGAGCTATACTTGGAGGGATCGGCAGAACTGTGTGTACTCTGTCTTATCTAGGAACCAGGAGTCTGCCTGGGGTTTATGAAGGTGCTGGCCTTGCTATGTGTCTGTTCCCTTTCTAACATGGAACAGAGAACCAGTTTGTGGTGGCTTAACTCAGGACTTTTTCTGTTTTTGATGTGTTTATCAGGTGCGGACCTATCTCCATTGGAATTGGCTGATGTGAATGGAGACGGCCTGCGTGATGTACTTCTCTCCTTTGTAACCTCAAGGAATGGGAGTGCAACTGGTAAGACACAGGCATGTCTTTTAGAGGCTGCTACTGGACAGGCTCACTGATGTGGAGGGGCTGTGAGCTAAGAGAAAAACATCAGGGTTGTCTCCTGAAGGGCACTGTAGAAAAGGGTCTGGAGTGAATAGAAAGTCATCGTGGGGCTATCGTACATGACAAACCTTATCAGAAAGCTCCTGCATGTAAGTAAAGCTCATTTAAAGAAATCGTGGAGATCCATAGCTGGAAGGAACTTTTAGTAGTCACCCAGTCCCTTGAAGAAAGGGAGATCCAGAGAATAAGTGACTTGTCCACACACTTGCAATGAACAGCATTAGTTCTTAAGGTTCTTGTGTTTTCTCCCAGACAATTTTCCATTGCTTCTTAGATTATAGTAAATGTTGACACAATCCTACCTTCCCGTCCCCAGCAGAAAGCTTCCTGTTCATGTTCTAAAATATTTTACCCACATTACCTTGGCCGGGTGCTTTCTTTTTACTGCTTCTTTTTACCCCCCTCTCTCTACTCTCCATCCTGCTGTCTGCTTTGGAAGGCTAACCAGTATGCGTTTGTATGTTAACAGGCTCCCTCGCCTGCCAATTTCCAGTTAGGTTTGGCCAATAGGGAGCACAGGCAAGAAATTGGAGGAGGAGAAGAGAGTGAGGAGAGGGTATTTGTTCTCTTGGCTCCCTCCCTGCCAGGGTGACCTCAGGCCACCTACATCCTTGATCATAGGTCACATCCTCTCTTAAGGTGGTATTCTTATAGGACTTTCTTTTTCTGGATTCCAGGAATCACTTCCTCTCCTGTCTCTTTGGGCCTGGGACTGTTCTGAGGAATTGTGCTATCCCTCATGGTTTCTCTACAGCCTGACCACATCTTTGTAAATAATCTCGTTATTAAACCTTGCACAACTTAACCTAATTGAGTGTGCTGATACACATCAACTGGAAAAAAAAAAAAAAGAGGTTGCATTTTCAAGATAGGTACATGGGGGCTCATGGTTTGTCCTGCAGCACCCATTAAAGTGGATGCACCCTGCAGTCTGTAAACTGATAGAATAACTCTGGTTTGAGGCTGAGGATGCCCTAGTAGCTACTTTTTAATCATCCAGGCCCTGGGATAAACATCTAGGTATGTTCTAGAGAATTCTAGGCTGCCTGCTTCTCTGGTGTTATTAGGAGTACCTTTCTGAGTCTTGTGTAATATGTAGAAGCAATTTAGGAATAGATCTGTTTACAGAGAGGACCTTCAGCCTAGAAGGTTGACTTTTGGCTTTAATCGACTTTAATTACATTTTTTTTTTCTTCCTATGACTCATTAGCCTTTGAAGTAAAAATTTTCCCCATCCGCTTTTAGATTTGGAGATTTTTTTTAAAGCATTTGATATTTTACACAGTTTGCTGTTTATGAGGACTCATATGGCAAGGCTGTGGGGTTTGGACACCACACAGATCAGCCTGATTTGGTTACAGATTATAAAAATAATAGAGCTAATCCATGGTACTTCCTGTAGGCAATGCACTAGTATAAGTGTATAACAAATGTTATGAATGGATTTATCCCTCCACATAATCCTACGGGGTAGACTAGTATTATTATCCCCCATTTGCAGATGGGGAAACTGAGACATAGGGAGGTTAAGGAACTGGCTCAAAGTTCCATACCTGGTAAATGGTAGAGCTGGGATCCAAACGGTGTAGCTGAGAGACTGTCTCTGGAGTTCATATCCTTGGTCCTTAAGTTTTCCTAAGTATTCTTAGGAAACTACTGGGGCCGTATCAGCTGATTCCATGGGACTCTAGACCAGGAAGACCTACTAAGTTGTAATCTTCAGGTTTTTTTTTTAAAACATTTACTTTTTCTGCTTTCAGGGAGCACTTGCTAGCAACAATTAGAATTCAGGGATTCCTTTGCTCCCTGCTCTGTACATGTTCTAGATCAGTCTCACTTTTCTGAGCATGCCTTTCCCTCTTAATTTTTTTTGTTGTTGTTGTTCTCAGCAATGACTTTCCCATATTTCCCTGGATTTTGCTCCTGTCTTTTATTCAGCAAATGATTGCTTGGTCGCTGTATGTGCTAGGTGCTTTGCAAGGCACTGAGGCTACAGAAATGAATGTGATAGTCTTTATCCTTCAGGGTATTTAGGATATTTAGTGGGGGCTGAGGTGACAGACATGTAAGCAAGCGTGCTGGGAGGGGTGCAGGATGCCCACAGGGTGGCCCGGAGGAGGTCCACAGCATCTCGTCTGACATGAGGAATGTGTTGAGCAGATATGATAGGTGCTTTGTTGTTCACTTGGTGCCAGGAATATGGGAGGCTGTGGAATACACGGGTGTGAGTTGCTGCCTTAGCACCATTTACTTATGGTTTTCTGGCCTCCTGCTCACCTGGACTGTTTACCTTCTCTGACTCTTTTCCTTTCTTGTGTCTCTTGTGTGCTTTTAGGTGTCTCAAAGCCAGCTGCTATTCTGGTGTGCCTTTCGGGGATGAATGGCAGCACACTCTGGTCAAGTCCCCTCCCTGAGGAGGCCCGGGATATTACATGTTTGGATCTGATGCCAGGAAGCATGGCTGAAACCATCTGCCTTGTGACAGGGACACACAAGATGTTCAGCGCATTCAATGCGACATCAGGTAAAGATCATTCCACGAAAGTCTCTGTTCCAGTGAGCCATAATCTCGGATCAGAACGGTCTCGTAGGGAAGGGACCTTTCCGCTCTCACATGGTGGGAAGTCTGATTTTACTCCTTTGGAAGGTGGATTGAAGGTAAACAGAGAAAGGGGTTGACTAGGTTGAGTAATAGATCATGGTCAAACCTGTTTGGTGATAGGATGGGGCTAAACTGAGTTACCCAAACAGAAACTACCCTGAGGCTTCTGGTTTCTAAGCAGTCCTCCTCCTCTATAAAAGAGACAGCTTTAGCTGCGCTTTCTGTCTTCATATTTGATATAGATGGGGTCCAGGTGGAAACCTGGCCATTAACCACTTAAACAAGGGTCAGGGAAGAAACTGAGGCTTGTTGATGCATCTTGATTTGGCCTTTTAACTTCTTACTGTATTTAGACGTCCATGGCATAAGGAATGAGAAAGAATCAAATATAATGAAGGCCCCATGCAAAACTATGAGTATACTGCTTGTTAATGCTTTGGACTTGACCGAAGCTGAATGCATAGCAACCTTCCCAGTTTTAGAGGTTGGAGTTTGGTAGCAGCGTAATTCTGAGTGAAAAAAAAAACTTAAATGTGAGTGAACTCCAGAACTGAAGTCATTTTGGAAAAACCTCCTGCAATTTCCCTGCTCGTGTGAACACGTGGTAGGAGAGAGAGTTGGTCTGGTTGGCTGCCCGTAGACGGTTCCTTAATAGTTGTAATAATCTCTAACAGATCAATTCCTCTGCCCCAGACAAATGGGCTCCTCTTTCTTGGAGAGACTTCAGCACCTCCATTTTATCTAAAAAACCTAGGTGTGACGTTATCACATGGGTTTATTAGTCAGACACTTGAGGATTCAGCTCACACTCCCTGCTCCCTTCGTCCCCAGTAAGATTAAAACTAAAAGAAAAGATAGGGATCTGCTATCTGTCGTTTGTCCACTGAGTTTCTCTTTTCTGACCCAGGAGCACTGCATCTGCCTTTTCTAGAGGCCAAAAGCTGTCATTGTGATCAGCCTATTTGTCCCCCCCCTCCCTCCAGGGAAAGCCATTTGGACTTTAAACCCAAACTACTTATCTAATGGTACCCTGGCTGCCCCAGGGGTGGTGCTTCCGGACTTGGATGAAGATGGCGTTAGAGATCTTGTTGTGCTGGCCATCGGGGAATTGCAGGTATGCTCTACATTAAATGGTCTCCGTTTCTTGTAGGACGTGCTTCAACTTCAGTCAGTTCCTAGTATTGGTATTATAAATGCTGCTTGAAACCTTTTTACAAGGGCTTATGTTTAAGAAAATTCTCTCTGGGAGATTTAATGAATAAACTGCCATCATGAACTCATTTTCCCGGCAGTCTCATTATGTTCCCATTGATTGTGGCATGGTGGAGCTTCGGAGCCAGAGAGCTCTGTGTTTACATTCCTGATCCACTGTGGCTCTGTAGCCTCGGGCAAGCCATGGACCGTCTCCAAGATAGAACATGGGAATGTTCTATCTACGTACAGGGTTGTTGTGAAAGTTGGAGCTCACATATTTGAAGTGCCTAAAATAGTGCCTATTTTTTACCGTGTGGGTGTATTGTTAGTTATAGTATATATACTTAACCTTTATATAAAACAATAAGACAGTTCATCAAATATATATAGGAAACATCATACACTGAATAATAACAACAATGCCCTAAGAAAGAATAGTTGTAACACAGTCTATGACAATACAGATTTTGAGTCCAGTACACTCGTCCTTAAATTATGCGCCTTGATTATGCTTTGCTGGAGCTCCAGTGTACTAGAACTAGTTATTCTGTGCACAGATAAAATAATAGTAGTTTTCCTTCCTAAATCACAGGAAAGAATACATTGATGACCAGATTTATCTCCATTTTAAGTTTTTACTCCTTACACTTTTCTTCGAGCTTGTGTCAAAGTTCCTTTAAGACTTTTTCTCAGGGCGCCTGGGTGGCTCAGATGGTTAAGTGTCTGCCTTTGGCTCAGGTCATGATCCCAGAGTCCTGGGATCGAGTCCCGCATCAGGCTCCCTGCTCGATGCAGAGCCTGCTTCTCCCTCTCCCTCAGCCACTCCCTCTGCTTGTGCTCTTCTGTCTGTCTCTCTGTCAAATAAATAAAATCTTTAAAAAAAAAAAAAACTTTTTCTCAGACTTCCTATGTGACTTTGCCAGGAATTTTGCTTGTGGTTGAAAGAATTGAACAATCAGCAAATAATATTTGTGGAAAAATGTGGATATAGATCATTTTGCTTTATTTGATAGCTTATTTTAATTTTAAGAGACCTTGTGTTTGTTGTTGTGATTTTTGTAATGCATATACATGGAGTAGAGTTATAAAATCTGCAAGTAAAATGATTTCGAACAGAAAGAAATCTATCAGTATTTTATGGTTTTCTGCCAGGAGCACCATAAACAAACTGAAAGTGCTTCCCCGATCACAAGTTTTGAGGCGCACTGCTTTAGTACATCTGGTGATACTTTGTAAGATGAAAACAAAGAAGTAAGGTAAATTTCTGAGGGCTAGTTAGTTTGATGGGTGCTTTCTGTTAGTTTTCCTTCCACTAGCAAGTTGGTCTCAAAGTAGATTGAACCAAAAACTCAATTATTTACATAATCTTTTTTTTATCCCAGTCATTGTGAATAAAGAGACCAGGGTCTAGGGAAAATTTCAGTAACTGTGTCCATCAGGGAGTGATTATCTGAAGGTCCCAAAGTGGAAAGGATGGGAGTTTCTTTTTAATGGTTTAATGAGGTATGGTTAGCAGAGGCATAGCAAGAAATCGAACAAGTTTATATATCCTGAGCAAGTTTAAAAATCTTGGCCTTCATACCCTATTTGGCTTCTTCTTAGCCAGTGGTGGTTGCCAGGCTGGAGGTTCAGGCTTTTAGGGGCCCTCCACAGTGAGGTAGCCTCTATTAGAGGAACTGGCTTCTTGCCTACTCCTACTCTGTGCTTTTTTTTGGTCCTAACCAAACAGCAGAAAAAGTGTACTGTCCAACTTGCCTCACAGAATGTACTTACTTACACATAGTGTAGAGATATGAATAGTCTCCATTCTGTCTGAAAAGTGATAGTACTAGAAAAATCTTAGAGAAGCAATGGGTTTAGAGTAGTAGCCTCACCTTTATACTGACCTCTTTTGACCTCTAATGCCAGCAACAAAGAACCTGGGGAACCTGAGCCCTGGTTTACTCTAAGCTACAGTATGGAAGGCTCTCTCTTCTTAAGGAATGGAACATATTAGGTCTATGATTTAGAGTGATTGCATTCTTAGATCTGGGTTTAGAGTGAGGTGCGCTTGGGACATAGGAACTAATGGTTTGGGGTTAGAGGAACTGATCTGGCCTAGAACATTAGTGGGAAGGGACCTCAAAAGCCATGTGGTTGACCCTCTCACACCATGTTATAATCTCTGATACAGTATTCCAGACACATTGGACTCTCCTTGAGTCCTCAGGCTAATGGGAATATCACTGATTTATAAGATAGTTAATTTCATTTTTGGTCAGGTCTAGAAAATTCTGTCATGTTGGTGAGAATTCTGCTTTCTCATAGCTTCGACTCACTATTCCAGCTTCAGCTACTTTGAATGAATCTAATCCTCTTTCTACATAAAAGCCCATTAGCCTTAGCCTCATGCCACTAAGCCTGCTACTCCCAAGGCTAAATACCCCCAATTTCTTATACTGTCCCCCATGCAACATGAAATCTAGATCTCTCTCTTTCTTGCTTTCTTTCCCTTTGCACTCCATTTTATCCATATCTCTTTTGAAATATTGTACCTGTATCTGAAAACAGTATTCTATTTGTGATATAACCAGTTATATCAATGTAAGGAAGTTGTTACTTTTTTTGATACAGGCTTTATATTTCTACTAATGCAGCCGAAGATTGTGATAGCCTTTCTGAGATTTAGGTTTTTTTTGTAATCAGTTAAAGCACCCACCCCTTTTAATTAATCAATTAATTAATGGCCCCATTTCTTCTTTCAGATTTTGACTCATCTTCCAAGCCTAAGACTTCTTTGAATTTCGAGTTTGTCATACAGCGTATTAGCTATCCCTTTCAGCTTTGTGATAAGCTTGAGATAAGCTATTCATTCAAGTCTTTGATAAGAGTGATTAGTAGGAATGGGACAATATAGCAGGGTGTTGTGACATTCCACAGAAACCTCCCTCTGGATTGACATTGACTCACTCTGGGTACACTGAAAACCGTATCTTTTTATCTTGTCCAAAAGAATTCATGATGCTAAACTTTGTTAAAAGCTTTAATGAAGTCAGGGTATCACTGCGATTCTTGTTATTTCCCAACTGGTGACTCTTTTCCTAAAAGAAAACACTCTAGAGCAGGGCTTGGCAAACTGTGACCTGTAGGCCAAATTTGGCCCACTGCTTGTTTTTGTAAATAAAGTTTTATTGGAGCACAGTCAGTGCCTATTCATTTAGTATTATCCATGGTTGCTTTCATGCCATGGCGGTTGACTAGTTGCTTCAGAAATCATCTGGCTTACAAAACCTACAATGTTTACCATTTGACTCTTCATAGGACAGGTTTGCTGATTTCTGCTTGAGAGTAAGGTTGATAGCAGCCAGGCAGGCTAGGCATGTAATGTTATGATGGGAGAGGCTACCTGTGTTGATTTTAGTTGGGACCAAATATTACTGGGGATTTCTGGGTATGAGAGTAGAGACCGGGAGTCAGCTGTCCTGTAGTTAACACTGGGCTAGAATTCCGTGCCTCAGAAGACTGTTCATCAAGCAACAACTGTGCTTCAGAGAAATTGCCTAGGCTACCATAAAAATGGTTTTTGCACATATCTACCAAGGGAATGGGAACGATGGCTTCATTTTCTTGCTTCCAGGGGAAAAAAGTGAAGCAGGTTTGGCTTTGTGCTTTCTAACTTTGGGAAGTGTTTCTGAACCCTTAGCTAAACAGAAAGCAGTGACTTTTGGAGAAACTACTTGGTTAGGAAACAATAGGGCATCTACTGACTCCGTTTTTTCACTTCTTCAGCCAGATCTGTGCTTTCTGCTCGTGTCTGGCCGGACAGGGAGTCCCGTGGGCCGACCTGTGAAGTACAACATCGTGGGAGTGGGGGATCTGATTGGTCCTCAGGTTTATGTCACCACAAATGGGGCTGTCTACATCCTGTTTGGCTTTGGTAAGAAGCAAAGCTAGTTTTGCTGCCATTCCCCATCTGTGTGTGTGGTAGGCCTCCTTTTTGAGACAGAGTGAAATCTCGGGAATTGCTGACCCCAGCCCTTTTGCCACCTCCTGTCCCAGGGGCCTCTCGGTCTCCCCTACCGATGGCTGGTTATTAACTCTGCTTTCCCCGGCTGCCTTTTCCAAAGAGAATACTCTTTGTCTAGCATTTCCTTCATCCCTTACCCACTCCGTGTTTGACCAGTCTGGGTGGGCTCTGTGAGACGCATCTTTTTTTTTTTTTTTTAAAGATTTTTATCTAGGGACGCCTGGGTGGCTCAGTCGGTTAAGCGGCTGCCTTCGGCCCAGGTCATGATCCCAGGGTCCTGGGATCGAGTCCCACATTGGGCTCCTTGCTTAGCAGGGAGCCTGCTTCTCCCTCTCTGCCTCTGCTTGTGCTCTGTGAAATAAATAAAATCTTAAAAAAAAAAAAAAAGATTTTATCTCTTAATTTGACACAGAGAGAGTACAAGCAGGGGGAGCCTCGGAGAGGGAGAAGCAGGCTCCCCACTGAGCAGGGAGCCTGATGTGGGGCTCGATCCCAGAACCCTGGGATCATGACCTGAGCCAAAGGCAGACGCTTAACTGACTGAGCGACCCAGGGGCCCCTGTGAGACCCATCTGATCAGGCTCTGTGTCTCTCGCTCAGATCCTCACCCTGGGAGAGTTCTAGTAAATTCAGCTTCTCAGTGTTGGTTCTTCCTGTGGTGCTAGGAAATATCCAAGCTGTCGCCCTGCGGGACATTTTTGTTCAGGCCCAAAATCGAGACAGCTTACCACCTTCTCTGCAGATAGAAGAGCCAGAATGGGAGAAACGAAGATCCATCAACCTGTCTGAGCTCATTGACATTTACAGGTAGGGCAGATGTCTGACCTTGTCACAGTTCAGTCTCCTGAGATCTCACGAGCTATGGAGTCTCCACGTTTGAATTGGGCCAGTGAATAAGGGGGCAGAGGTTTGGGGGGAAACAGTGCTAGCCTTAATATACCATCTTCCTATCTGGTGAGTTAGAGACGTTCTTTTCTTGGTAACATAAGGTGCTGATGGCTATGTGTTGGTGATCATGATTTGTGATCACTCTGCACATAGACTGCAAAGAAGGATATTTACTGCAAAGAAGGATATTTGTTTAGTGTTCTGAGTCAGAGCGGGGCAGGCTGAGATGGGGAGACCTTCAGGCAGGGAGAGAGATTTATGTAAAAAAACCTGCCTGTAAAACTGAAGTATCGCCCTGCTCTTTTTCTGTGTTTTTCTCTTAGTTGAAGAATCATTTTGGCAGGAGCAAGGCTAGCATCCATGAAATCTTATTTTTTATTCTTGTTTATTTCTTAATCAAAAGCATGTCATTCGTCACATGCAGTGGATTTTACCCATTTAACCCCAGGCCTGGGTAGTGATTGTCTTCATTCTCTTCTGTCAGAAATTTCAGATCATTTTCTAGGGTTTTCTCAGGCAGTATCACATTGTTTCAGTGAATTGGGCAGGTGTTAAATCTAATGGTCCCAGTTGTCCAGAAAAAGAAATAATTCGATGCAGTGTAGACCATGAGTTGCTGTGCAAGCTTAGTGACAGTCTCAGGCCTCCTTTCCAGGTCTCCGTCTGCCTTCCCTGCCATTATCCTTGGCTCTGTTACCTTCCCCAGAGTATCCAGCGTGAGAGATCTGGCTCTGCAGCCCTTCCCCTGGGAGTTCCTTTTGAACTTGCGTGAATTTTCTAGGGATTCTTGCTTTCTAAAATGAGATTCAACTGGAACGACAGAGTGCTCCCCTCGATAAGATAACGGTGGAAGGTGAATACAAGAGTATATAGAAACACATACCCCGAGAGAAAGAGCCCCAACTTATGGGTCCGGAATCTCATCCAAGCTGGAGACTAACCATTGGGTCTTGTTTAATTCAGCGATGGTGTTGAGCTACTCCAGATGGTGAAGGCACCTGATTCCAACAGCAGCAACCTCCTGATTACAACCAGACAAGGCCTCATCCTGCTTCGGGGGCAAAATCTTACACCTTCCTGGACACTGAGCCTGCAAGGCCTGCACAGGTTTGCTGTGTGCTCCTCCTATGGGTTGCTCTTTTGATCTGCTTTCCCACGTTTAAAAATTGCCCAGAACAATTGCCTGATATCTGGGGTGGTGCTGGAGAGGGAGAAAGAAGTCATTGTTTTCCTCTCCTTCTGCTTCACTACTGATCACTTACTTTGTTCTCCTTTGCAGCCAGCCTACTTCTGGGTATTTCACTGATGATCAGACCTTAGACTTCCTTCTCCAGATACAAGATGGAGTTGGGATGAAAAAGGTAAAACTTTGGGACTCAAATCTATTAAAACATCTAGAAAGTGTATTTGTTGTGTCTAGCCATATACGCTAGGCACTGTGAGAAATAAGAACCTGAAATATGGTCCCTTCCTTCAGAGAACTCAAAGTCTAGCTGTTGGATAAAATGAAAACTCACAGGTTAGTGCTAAAATCTGTAGCATTGGAAGCTTTTCCAGCTTCCCTGTACGTGAATTCCCTCTTCTGAATTCTTAACTTAAAGTTTGGCACTAGGAACCTTCTGAAGTCTCTTGGTGGGGAAAGGTAGGCATAAATAAACTGAGTACTTCAGTACGTATCTTCCTAAGATTTCAGAGAAGGCGGGCTATCTGGGGTGGCTGGATTGTTATGGAAGATTTAACAAAGGAGGGAAAGATGATGAGCAGGACCTCAAAAGTTGAATTATATTAATATGAGGAGGGGTTCCTGTTGGGTCAGGAACACTGACACCAGAATGCCCAGAGACAATAGTATGGCATGTTCTAGGGACACTGAATAGGTCTTTCTGACTTTACATGAGGTTGCATATTGTGAAGATATAATGATTGGTTAGGCAGTTTTCATTATTTTTTTAAAGATTTATTTATTTTAGAGAGAGAGAGCGTGCGCATTCACGCACGAGCAGGGGGAGGGGTAGAGGGAGAGGGGGCAGAGACTCTCAAGCACACTCCATGCCCAGTGAGGAGCTGATGCAGGGCTTGATCTCATCACCCTGAGATCATGACCTGAGCCGAAATCAAGAGTTGGGACTTGATCCCAAGACCCTGAGCTGAGGGCAGATGCTTAACCAACTGAGCCACCCAGGTGTCCCTAAATTTTCTTATGTATTTATTTTATTTTATTTTTAAAAGATTTTATTTATTTGTCAGAGAGAGAGCAAACAAGCAGGGGGAGAGGCAGGCAGAGGGAGAAGCAGACTCCCCACTGAGCAGGTAGCCCAATGCGGGACTTGATCCCAGGACCCTGGGATCATGACCTGAGCCAAAGGCAGACGCTTAACCGACTGAGCCACCCAAGCGTCCCTAAAATTTCTTTTTTATAATTAACCTAGCTTTTTGGTTTATCTTCACTATAAAATATGTATTTATATTATTGCATCCTGTTCTCTGGGAGCCAACTCAACACTTAATCATTGCCTCTAATGTCTGCTAAGTCCTGTGCCAGATGCACAGATAATGTCTCTGGAGACATAGCATTAATGAAGACAAGGCCCCGGTCTCGTATAGTTTGTAGTCACTGGGGTGCCCGTATGCATACACAGCTCTGCCAGGTCTTGGTGAGTGCTGTAATGGAGGTCCGCACAAGGCCACGGGGCATGGGGAGCAGATATAGTGAAGGGAGTCAAAGAGGTGCTTCATGTTGGCTGTGGGCTAGATGTTCACATCATGAAAGCAGAGAAGTGGTTTGCTGGGTCCGTGTATAAGGAGAGGCTGAGGGGCATTTCTGCCAGGGAGATCCGAGATCCAAGTGAGCTCAGCTGATGGAAGGCCCTGAAAAGCAGGGCTGCAGCATTTAGGTGACGTTTTGGAGGCAGTAGGGTTGTTTGGTCATGAGCGGAGGACAGAGCTGATGATAAAGGCATCACTTCAGGGAGAGTCTTCCAGCAGTGCTGGGTAGGAAAGAAGCAATGTCTGATTGTGTTTCAAAAGAATTTCAGGTAGAGATTGGAATTTTCATTGGCATTCCCAGCAGGATTAAGGGAGAAGGGTATACATATATGTATAGCTTCATTAAGAGATGAGATGCTGAGGGTTTGGACCTGGAATTTAATCCTGGCTCCACTGCTTTTATCGGTGGCCTTGGGCAAATTACATAATCTCACCTAACTGCAGATTCTATGTCTGTAAAGTGGGGGTGATAATATTACCTGTCTTCATAGGGTTATTATGACAGTTAAATAATGTGTGTGACTGGATACAGTTTTTTAGTGTGGTGTCTCAAGACTTTTCTCTCAAACTACCAAAGGGAATCTTGAACAGCTGGCTTCGGGGAGTCTGTCTCTCCAGGTCTGAGCGTGGACACAGAAGGGCCGGACCGAGGGGCTGGAAGAGTAGGGAAGTGATTGTTGACAGGGGTGCAGGCCTTCTACTTACCCAAGAACAGACACCGAGGAGAGGGGCCGTAAAGACAGGGGCTGGGGGTGGGCAGGGAGTTTCTTGTGGATTTGGGCCAAGGAGAGGCTCTAAAATGATGAGGTGCGAGGTATTTGGGGGTGAAAAGGAGATAGAAGTGTGGCCAGGGTTTATGAGCTCAGTCCCCTTCATTATCCTGTGAGAGATGCTACAGAGGAATGTATTTTCTCTTAGTTTATTTATTTGCCTGTCTCAATGCGCTCTTTTGAATCTGAGACCAGCCTGGGGCTGAGCCCCGTGTGTGTGACACCCAGGAGTCGAACCCATAAAGCCTGTAGCACAGCGCCTCGCACAGGCATCCACTCAGTCGCCGTCCCCTGTCCCCTCGTCCCCTCAGTGGGCGCTGTGGTCGTGGGAGGGAGGGAGCGGGCAGGAGGCGCTGCTGTGGGCCTCTCGTTACAGCGCCTCCCCTCCAAAGGGCTGCTCTCTCTGGAGGAGGACTGCCGCAGACACCGAACAGTCTTGAGTTCCATCCTGTCCCCAAGCCGCCATTCCGTCATCTGCAGAATGAGAGGAGGATTGGTTGCTTTATACTGTCCCCGTCCCACTCAAGGATTTAGCAGACCTTTAAACTCTACTAAATGGGGACAAGGGCTACAGAAAACCAGGTCTGGTCCCTCATCGCTGTTTAATGCTCTCTGCATGCCCAGTTTGTTCACATGTAGTAAGCTCAACCTGTTAATATATGTGGTTTTTCATTCTTTTGTGTGTTTTCTTGACCTGCTTCCTTTTTTTTAAGAGAGCGAGTGGGGGGAGGGGCAGAAGGAGAGGGAGCAGGGGGAGAGGCAGAAGGAGAGGGAGAGAGAGAATCTTGAGCAGGCTCCGTGCCTGGTGCAGAGCCCGCCATCTCACAACCCTGAGATCAAGACCTGAGGCGAAATCAGGAGCCGGTTGCTGAATGACTGGGCCCCCCAGGCGTCCCAGCCTGCTGCCTTTCTGAAGGTGGGCTGTACTCACGGTCTTCTCTCTTGCAGATGATGGTGGTGGATGGGGACTCAGGCTCCGTTACCTGGAGTTACAGTGCTCCCTGTCACATGAAAGAGACGCCAACCACCTCAGCAGTTACTTCGGACCAGAGGTCTGTCTTCCTCTTCTGGGCTGAAGGGATGTCAGCTGCATCTCCCAGTTCTGTGAGTGAGCCTGGCGGGCGTGGGGTGGGGGTCGTTTTGTCACTTGGTGAGACGACAGCCGCTGTGCGGGGCTGCCTGGGTCTGGAGGGGTTAGTGGAGAAGCCACGCTTCCAAGTGGGTGTGGGTACAGCGCAGCAGCACCCGAGAGCGCAAGGCTGGAACCTGCTTCCTCCTGAGCTTCGCTTGCCCTGGCCTTGCCTTTCAGCCAAGCACTGTGAAAGCTGACAGCAGCCCCTGGCTACAGCCGCCAACACTGGGAGGCTAGATGAAGCATAAGTCCTCTCAAGGCGCTAGGTCCAAATTTCCAGATGATTCACATGTGCTATAGTCAAAGAGAAGTAACTGTGACTCATCTGGAATGGGCAGAGGAGGTTTCATGGTGGGTGAGGCTGGGCTTCGAGGTGAATAAACTGAGTCTGCAGAAGCGGGGTGGGGCAGGGATGGCCAGGCAGCTGGAGAGGACGATGACGGGGCTGAGGTTGAGGGTTCACCTGGGGGAATAATAGGAGAGAAGGTCCGATGCCCTGAAGGCAGATTTTCGAAAGTCTTAAATGCTATCCTGCAGTATTTTAATGGGGTTGATGAGGCAGGGTACCACCCAGAATAGGTGCCTGGGAGTTTTCGGTAAGATCCACCCTGAGTTGGTTCAATGAAACATATCTTTTTTTAAAGATTTTATTTATTTATTTGAGATAGAGAGCGAGCAGACGAGAAAGAGAGGGAGAGCGCACAAGAGGGGGGAGGGGCAGAGGGAGAGGGAGAAGGAGAAGCAGGCTCCCCGCAGAGCAGGGGGCCCGATGTGGGACTCAATCCCAGGACCCCTGAGCTTAAGGCAGACGCTTAACCGACTGAGCCACCCAGGTGCCCCTCAGTGAAACCTATCTTGACCAGCACCTGCTCTGTGCCAGGCACTGCGTTCTCTGTAGGGACCTAAGGATAGACTGGAAACAGTGCTGGTGCTCTAGCGGAGAAGGCAGATGGTCCCTGGATGCTGGGGGGACCCGGAAGGATGAAGAATCCTGAATTCATCGACCGTGCACCCTTGGACAAGCCACCTAACTTTTCTGAGCCCCGTGCTCTTTATCCATCAATGGAGATGCTAATATTTTCCCTCATTTTGAGGATCAGATTTACTCAAAATCTCAATTATAGTCCTAACTCTGCCCTGCCCTAACAAGTGCCCACGGATAGTTTACCTGACATGTTAACTTCTGGTTTCCTCACTTAATAAAATGAGGGGATTAGAAGAGGTGACTCTCCAATGTAAGTATCTGTAAATCACCACAAAACAAAGGCATGTTACAGATGCTGTAATTGAAGCACAAATAAGAAGTTTAGGTGGAAGCACAAAGGGAGGGGTACTTTGTCGGGGGCAATTGGGGAGCTTTTCGTAAAAGGGGCAGCATTCAGGTGTGGGATCTAAGGACAAGGGTTGTTTTCACGCGTGGAAATGGGCTCCAGAGAATGGTTAGACAGTCTCAGGGGGAAGTAGGGTTGGCAGAGGTTAGACAGATCAGAGGTTACAGTCAGACATTCCTGAAGCTCGGCCGGGCAGGTGAATAATGGAAGAGGCTGGAAAAGGCAGATTTGGGTTAAATGGTGTAAGGCCTTGGCTTTCAGGCTAAGGAATTTGGCTCCATTCCCTGGGCAGTGAGGAGGGAGTTTGGCTCTTTGCTTGTCATGTGGACAGAGTCAGAGGTCAATCCTGTCAGGTTTGGGATCCTGAGGGTATGGGGAAAATGCTCTCTTGTGCTTTGTGGCACGTGGTGGGAGTGTGGCTGCAAGCGTCCCACCTGTGTTTCTCCTCACTTCGTGGACTTCTTATGCTAAGAAAATGGGATTCCCGTTTCCTCCACTGGTGGGGTCCAGGATGGTCCCGGGGTGGGGGAGGTACTCGGGGAGCTCGGTAGAGCAGTCACTTACTAACCCGTGCATGGCTGGGCTGCACGCATGTGTGAGGGCCGAACGTCCTCCCTGCACCGGGGTCAGGCTGGTGAAGGCAGTTCCAGTGGGTATTTCTTCTGCTGTTGGGACTCTGGAGACTGCCACTTGGAATTGGAATTTTTGTTGTATAATTAATGATTTGCTTCTGTCTGGACAGTTTTCTGTTTGTTTCAGGAACTGAGAAGATTTTTGTGATTTTAGCTTGATACTTGCAATTGGCTTTCATATCCAGTGAGAGATGTCTTTTCATGAATGCATTTTGTGTCCATGAAGCCCCACCACGAAGCAAGAGATGACCCAGTGTTCTGATACTCCCACAGGCAGAAGGCTTGGATCCCACCCCCTACCCACCCAGGGCATGCACATTTCCATTCTTTTTTTCTTCTCATAAGGGAGAAAGCGTTTTCTACCCTAGTGGTTTGAAGAAGTTAGTGATTAGTCTGTTTTGAGCGCTCTGAAATATGTCTCTTGTATATGGGAGTTTCTCTCAAACGCATGCTTGTAGTTGGGGTCAGGTCATAGCATCTGAGAGGAATGAGTAATCACCACGGTCTCCTCTGCCCTTTTCATCGGAGGCCTGTCACATGTGGGAACGCAGAGTTACCTACGTTCTTCCCTCTTGCTTCTCATTGTCAGGATGTCATCCCAGGAACTGGGCCACCCAGCCTTCACCACCTTTACCTCCTGCATCCAGCATTCCCCTCTATCCTTCTGGATCTGGCCAACGCCACGGGCATGGTGACGGCTTCCGAGGGTGAGTCCCAGTGACGGTAGGGGCTGCGTACGGATGAGGGGAGAAGGTGTGCTGGCTGTGTGTGAGCATACCCTTGTCTCACCGAGGGAGGGACGTGTGCCTTCGAACAACAGCGGGGGGTGGGGACGTTGAGCCCCTCCCGTGTGTCCTGCAGAATCCTCTGACCGGATCTGAGCGAGTTGTTTTTCAATATTAGCATAAAACATTATTCAGTGAGCATTGAATAGTGGTAATTAGGAATTGAGACCCTTTTTATTACAACACCCGTGTTAAGGATAAGGCACAGTAAGTGCTGGCGAGGCTGATAGCCTCTGTGACCGTGTACGGACAGTCTGGGAAGTCTCAGAAGTTCTAGTCCGCTGTGCTTGCTTTTCTGCCCTGTTGTCACCACAGTTGACATATCCTCGTTTCCTGATTTGGGGCTTTCTCAGAAACAGCTTCAGAAAAGGAAAGGTCTAAAGACCGAGGGGAATGTGCTGCTTGGCCACCATCCTGTCATTCCCCACTGTGCACACGCTGTCTAGCTCGGTGCCAGGCATTTATTAGGAGCTCAATAAACTTCGTGTCTGAATTAATGAGGAGTAAATGAATGAATGAAGCTAGTTGCTGAGTCAAGCCACTCTCCTGTTAGCAGAAATTTTCTGTCCTCGTTAATTGCTCTTGTTTTTGTCCTTCCTCAGTTGGAATTAACGACCTCTGGAAAGATGCCTTTTATGTTACCAGGACAACGGGGCCAAGCTCCGAAGGCCATCCAGCAGCCCTGGTGGTCAGCAAGCTTAGTCTACGGTGGGCGCTGATGGAAGGCCAGGTGGTGCAGCTCGAGGACACCACCCCCAAAATCGGCCGTGGGGAGCTGCGAAGATTCCTCTCTAGGATAAAGTTTGTTGATCCTCCCCACCAGGTGAATCTTTTCTGAAAGATATATTTGATTACTACTATAGGTTTGGGGCAAAGGCCACCAATCCCAGCTTTGTTCTCTAGAAAGCAGCGGGGAGTAGGAGCCTTTTTGATTAGCTGGGTGTCAAGAACCAGTTGTTCAAGAGCAGCTCTATTTTCTTAGGGTGCTTTATGACCATTCAGAAATGGTACGCAGTTGTTTTTAGCTGGGAATGGTACCATCGCCCTTAGGGGACACTTGGAAATGTGGGGTCATGGTGTCTATTACCTCAGTGACTGAGGGGGTGGATACGACCGGTATTTTCTGGGCGGGGGGGAGGCTAGAGATGCTAACATCGTGCAACATTTGTGAAAGTTACATACTCCAAAGGATTATCTTGCTCAAAATGCTAACCTCCCAGCCCTCAAATACTGTGGTCTAGTTCAATGTTCAAGAGTTTGTCATGGAAAAAACAAACTTCCTGGATCTTTCTGGAAGGACTTATGAACTATCGGGGCTAGACAAAAGGACAGAAGAGTAGAGAAATAGCCTGATCTTTGGGTTTCCTCCATTTCTCTGTCATGAAAAGAATGAAAGTCGCTGATACCTGCACTCTTTCGCCTAGATATAGTCTGAGGAATCTTCCATCTCAGAAGAAGTAAAGAGAGTGGTACCGTCTCTCTCCCAGCAGCGTCACGTCAGTTCTTTGGAGAGAAGGAAGACTTCAACCTCATTTCACCGGCTCTGCGTGATTGTCACAAAGCACTTTGAGGGCGTGTTGGAGTTCTCAGATGACAGCACCATCCGTTTGGCTAGGGTATCTGACCTACCTTTACAGTCCCTGCATTAACCCCCTCTAGGCACTCCACGGATAGTTTGGAAATGTGACTCTTACCGTTTATTTTTTGTGTGTCTAATTTATAAACTCCTGGGAAATTCCGGTGAGGTTCTTCCCTGGAACATTTTGTTTTGCATTATGCCACCTGTGTGTATGTGTTGGTGTTGGGATGACATAGTTGCTCGATCTGTTCTAAGCTCCAGGGGCCCAGTTTCTTGTCCTTCTGAGATAACACTTGGCTTGTTTGAGACTTAGGACTTCCAGTGCCCTGCCTCTCATCAGGGCCACTGGTCCTTCCCTCCGTGTTCTCTCACCGCCCGTACCTTGGCTTCTTCCCACCCTAGCGGCAGGGAGACACAGACAGTGGGAGGCTGAGGGAGCCATCCTCGCATTCCCATCTTTTATCTTCCATAGCCTCCCGCCTCCCGAACTTTCCATCTCTACACACTCGGTGACCATGAGCGCCACCACATTCCTGTCAGAAGGGGAGCAAGAGCATCAGAGTTTGTGAGCAGCCTCTGCGTGGTCCGTGTGGCATTTCGGGGTCCTGATTGGCCTGGCCAGCATGGCCTTTTCCCTGCAGTGACTTCTGAAGCGCTCGTGTGCGCGCTGCCCTGGCTCTGTGAAGTCAGGAACCATTCAGCCAGGTAGCTTATCCCGGCCTCATCTCCACTTTGCTCTCTTGGTCTCCTGGCATCTCCTGTGGGCCGTCCTCCATCCTGCCTCTCATTTGCCCTCTCTTATTCAGAGGTATTTTTGCTTTGCTTGCATGAGAGCAAGCTGTTTCTGGATTTTTATTCTTGCTCCTTGAATCCCGTAAGCAGCCATTTTGCCTGCACATCTCCTTCCTTGTAGAGCCTTGGAAAACACGGTATTTTGAGAAAATTCCTTTGTAAATACTCTTTTATAATTGGTTGAGTTCTTTAGAATTATCTCCAATGCTTGCTTCTCCCTTCTTCCATAAATGTTGCTTCTATTAAGTTCTCTCCTAAACTTCTAGGTCATTGTTTATATAGCAGAAAATCCCACGTTAGCTGGTGGAGAACTGCTTTTCTTCTTGAATAATTTTGATAGGTCATACCCGAGTGCAACTCAGGTTCTGTCTTTACTTGGGCTTGTATCTTTTTAGCTTGTTTTAGTAAAGGGAGTCCAGAAAAATTTAGAGATTACAGAAATTTAGGGATCCCAGTTTTGAAGGGATGTGTATTATTTGCCCAATGGTAGGCATTGTGACATAACATATTGGTAGCAATAGCAGATTGGCCTGCCAGGTTTCTGGGCACCCCCTTGCCTTAAGACCCTGAAAGCAAATTTGGTTTCAACACTTTGGGAAACTCTGTAAACTTGGGGGAACAATTAGAGGATACCCAAGAGAATAGGGATGATTTTAGATTCACTTCTAGAGTTTGCATCTGCTCGGGTAGAAAAGCCTAGGATCTTGTTTAGCCTAGTAGAGGACTCTAAGGACTAATTTATAGTTGACTGAAGAGCTAAAAATTGACTTGTGGTCCTGTGGCCGGGGCTGAGCCATCTACGTCTCACCCTCGTTCTTCACCATGTAGAGGAGTAAAATGCAAAGTCGTTTACCAAGGGCCTGGTCTTGCGGGGGGGGGGGGGGGGGGGGGGGGGCATCTTTTTGGGTAGAAGATGGTGTCTATACCGGGTGAGTCCCAGAAATAAGAGGAAGCTAGAAGAGCATCAGTCCCTAAATTCTTCATGGTGTGTTTACAAACTAACTTAACATAGATTGTTTTGACTCTCAGAAGTTTGAATCCATTTTTGCCAGACACGGGACAGGCTCTAGGTTTCTCCTCCCTCCTGCAGCCAGGGTAGAGGGTTGGAATGGTGGCCGAGGATTGCGGAAGCTTCATCTGTCCAGCGTGGGTGCTAGCCTGTCAGGTGTGTCCCGACACTCCCTTCTCCTGGTAGGCACCCACCCAGCCGGACCTCTAAGATAGGAAGAGCTCCTTCCTTCCCCCACTCAAGCAAGGCCAGTGTGACTGCCACTTAGGGATAGCAGTGACTCGTGCAGGTATAAGGATCTTCCTTCTCCCAAGCTCTCCTCCTTGCTATCCTTATAGCCCCTTCCACCCTAGACAGCATCCTCCCAACCCCCAGATTCTCTCTACTCCCCCTCCCAGTCGGGTATGCCGATACCAACCCCCTTGAATGTGAATTGCTACTTTTATTGTCCATACTACAGAAGAGCCAGCTGGTATATTGTCAGGAAGCACTATTTAAAATGTGAATTGTTGGAGAACAAATAAATACTATGTATAGGAAACACACTTGTGTGTCATTCTCATTCTTCTTAGCCATCGCCATGGTTTGTTTTCCCTTATGGAAAAGAGGAAGAACAGGTGGGTGGGTGAGTTGGGGATCCAGAGGGGAGTGTATGCCGTGGCCTTGTTCATTGCGGAAGTGTCCCTTACCATAAATCCCCTACGAATAACTACAGTGGACCATTTCTGGAAGTGGACCTGTCCCTGCATGCTGTGGGGGCCTTCTCATGTGTACTAGTCCCCTGGTGGCTTCTAGATTAATATTTAAACTTCCATTGGGTCCATACCATGTGGGTGTGGGACACTGTAATAGGCAGTGTGGAGGACATCGGTCCTACATGCCCAAGGTCCCAGGAGGGCCTCTTTGTCTTCCATTCTATGACTTCTAGGAAAAGTCAAGTGCACCAGGGAAGGCTGAGCCACCATGGACGGCTGTTGAGTTGCCCGCCTGCATTCCTCCAAATCCCAGATAGAGGGCCAGATGGAGAAGCCCCTAAAGGGCAGGAACTGGATTCTACTTCTCTTTTTTGTCTCCGCTGCTGAGCCCGGAGCGTGGCGCATAACAAGCCATCGGTAAAGGAGAGGGGGTGATTCTGAACACGGGATGGGGGGTGGCGAAACGAGACATGGGAAGGGAAGGGAAGCGCTGGGAAGGAAGAGGGGCAGTGGTGCCCTGGCATGCACCCCTTTGGACCTGCACTTTAGATAGGCTTGTCCTGAACCTGTGAAAACCATGCTCGAGAGACAGACTCTGGCTTCAGTACATGTTGACCGCAAATGAACATGGGAGGTTGGGTTCCGCCTGCCCTCTAAACCTGGCTACTTCTAACACAGTTCTTCCTCTGCGGATGACCCAGCCACCTCTTCCTTTAGCCTCCGGCTGGGTTCTTGCCGAAATCCCTTGTGGTGTAGCCCTGAGTAGAAGTCAGCTCCTTCAGAGCCTGAGCGGACGGGCTGAGGGTGGTGCTGGTGGTAGCTGGTCAGGGGACGGCCCGTGGGGGCTGCACAGGACGGCCGCTCAAGGAAGCACTGCTGGTGGTGCGGCAGGCAACGCAGCTTTCCTCGGAAGCTCCTACTGTGCTTGCACTTGAACTCCAGCACCAGCTGGGTGTATGTGTTGAAGGTGGTGACCGCTGATGCCATGCAGCCGGTGAAGGAAAGCCAGGCCGTGCTGGGGATGAACAACAGCAAAATGGGACGGTCAGAATCTGACCCACGCATGATCCCGGAGTCCCGGGATCGAGCCCCGCATCGGGCTCCCTGCTCCTTGGGAGCCTGCTGCTCCCTCTGCCTCTCTCTCTGTCTCTCATGAATAAATAAATAAAATCTTTAAAAAAAAAAAAAAGAATCTGACCTACGTCCAGGTTTGAGAGAAAAACACGACCGCTTCCTACTAGTAAACTAGGCTGATGCCGCTTAGGGATTCAGGGACCGGCGCGTGTTCCCTTCCGCCGTGCTGCGGGGAAAGCACTGTGGGCCAGAGGCCTGAATTCGGTCTGGCTTAGTAGGATATGTTCTGAATGTTTTGCAGTCAAAGAGAACGACTCTTGTAGTGTTGCAAGTCAGACTAGGAGTTTAGCAGACTGGTTTTCACGGGATCGATTAGCTGTCAGCGCTCTGCTCTTTCATTCCTGGTGTGCCTTTTCTGTGTACATAGAACACGCGCGCACACACATACAATTTTCTGGACTATGGTTTCCCCACCTGCAGTTACCCTTGTGATCTGCCAAGATTCACAGACCGATAGCTCAGCTGTATAGAGTGGACGTAGCCCAGTGCAGCACCCCACACCCACCCAACACACACACATAACACACACACACACCCTGCCCACGATTTTCCTTCACTCAGATCAGATGCTAGGAGCGATCATTCCTCTTCCATCTTCTTCTGTTGTGAGGTTTTTGGCTATCTTAGGGGCCACAAAGTTGAGCCTCTGCATGTCATTCGTTCAGGCAACACTCACTACAAACCTGGAGGTATTATACGTTGTACCAGCGGAATTTGCCCCTTGGGAAAACAGTGCAGTTCTTGGCTTACGGGAGTTTAAAATGCATGGAAGAGAAGCTGGAGATTTAAGAGAAGCTGGATGGATTCAACAAAGAAAATACAAAACAAAACAAACCACCAGGGAACTATATCAAACGCATTCCTAAAAACTTGGAAAGTCAACCCCTAAATCTCCCCATGATTCTGGGAAGCCCAGGAAACAGGAAGTTGTGTGAGGTTAGGAATTTCGTGAGGTCAGGTGATGGGTAAAGCCAGGCCACACGCTGGCGCTGCATGTTCCTATCTGCTGCCCCTGACAGACTCAGCCGACTCAGGCTGGGGA
This sequence comes from Leptonychotes weddellii, assembly GCF_054177405.1. NCBI lineage: Eukaryota > Metazoa > Chordata > Mammalia > Carnivora > Phocidae > Leptonychotes > Leptonychotes weddellii. The sequence continues at coordinate 76,624,461 of NC_138373.1, forward strand.
TGCTTCGGCTGGGAGTGGGGTAGCCTGAGCTCTGCCGGTGTCATGTCAACAACGGCTTAAAGAAAGACAAAAGGTGCAAAACCGTGTGTCTGGAACATAAGCTCTGGGGGCTGGTTTTGGAATAGCCCAAAGACGCCCGAATCCAATAGCACATGTTCTATCATGAGACAAGGGGATAGGATCTCCTAACAGACATGGATAGGCTTCCAGACTGCCTCCGTCAGCATGGAAACTGGAGCCCAGTGCCGTGTGTTTCCAGCCCTGGTAAAGTACTTCGCACTGACTCTAGACCGAAATGCAGGCCCAAGGTGGCACGTGTGCAGTGAACAGAGCGTGTTCCTCAGGGCAGGAAGGGAGGAACTCTTAAAACAGAGGGGATATTTGCTTCGAATGTGTTTGTCATGGTTGCTGCTTCTCTCTTCTTAAGAGAAATCAAAAATAACTGACCCCTTAGTTCTCTAAGGGTTAGGGAATGACTGGTAGGGGAGGTTTTATTTCTCACACAGTGGGATGGAATAAGAGCAGAAGTAGGAAGAAGTGACTCTATGTTATAGGAGAAGAGTCAGCCATTCACAGGGGATGGAATTCCAACCAAATCTCAAGGCTAATTCTTCATTTCTCGGTCCGCCAATACCTTGAATCATAAAATGTATAAAATACAGAGCATCGGCGCCTGAGTGGCTCAGTCGTTGGGCATCTGCCTTCGGCTCAGGTCATGATCCCAGGGTCCTGGGATCGAGCCCCACATCGGGCTCCCTGCTCGGCGGGAAGCCTGCTTCTCCCTCTCCCACCGCCAACCCCGCTTGTGTTCCTGCTCTTGCTATCTCTGTCTCTGTCAAATAAATAAATAAAATCTTAAAAAAAAAAAAAAAAAAAAATAAATAAATAAAATACGGAGCATCACTTGCATAAGCCACACAAAATCAGTCTCGTTTCCCAAGGGAATCACGCAACAGCTGTATCATTAGGAAAACTGGACAAAACAAGCTGGAAGAATCCTCTCTGTGCCTCCACAGGAGGTGGGGAAAGAACAGGGGTGGCCTGATGGTCCAGCTCTCTGGTCAATAGACTCCCGGGATGAGGGATGAAGAGAAGGCAGAAGGACACCCGAGCAAGCACCTAGTTGAGGGCAGCACATCTAATGCAGGTTGGCTGGGGAGGGGCTAGAAGGCTCAGGAGATGGTAAGCACTTACTAGAAGGCCCAGCCATAATTCCAAGCATGTGGCCTCCAGTCTTCTGGACCCAAGTTTGCAGTTGCCTGGAAGACTTGTGAATACACCATATGGGCCACCATTCCCAGAAGGCCTATAGAGGGAACAGAAAGGCGGTGCCCTTAGAGAGAGGCTGGATTTGCCAGCTACAGGGAGTATGGGTTTGGAGCAACCTCCTCATTTTGCATCAGGTACAGCCTACGTGGAGATGCTCCATTACCCATCTGCCCCCCACATTTCCGGGGACACTGATCTGCGACGGGGGCTTCTTGAACGCAGAGCTTTGCAAAAGGTTGCCCCAGGCTTTAGGTGGCGAGCTATGGAAAAAGTTTCTGAGTCAATGCTGCACTTAGGGCCTTTTACTTCTTCCCACCCATGTCCTCAACACGAGCTTTATTCTTGATCTATTTTTATATCTGCATCTCTTACTCCTGCTTGATCCGATGGAGTCTTAAAAAGCTGTGTGTAAGTGCAACTGAAAAGTAAGCCAAACTGTATTTCACATACTGAGAAAGCTTGCAAATAAAAAGAACCTAGAGAGAAATCATTTTGCCAAGTACATAATGATCTAATAGAAAATTTCATTCCAACTCCAAGACCCCTGCAACGGCTCTCATCCCTCCATTCTTGACCCTGCCTCTGGACAGACACACGCACCCACCAGAGGCGCCCCAAGGTGGCGAGGCTCCCCACCCGCTCCAGCCTGGGCGGCACGCACCCGACAGGACGGAGGAAATGGCAGCGAAGGCGCTCAGCTTGAGCCCGCAGCCTGGGTTCCCGGTGAACAGCAGGTCCATTAGTAGCAGGAGGAAGCTGACGAATTCAAGTCCGATGGACGAGAAGTGGGCTCCCACTGATAACCATAGGATCTCTGTTAGAAACCAGAGGAAGAAAATAAAATTCAAGTATAAAGAAAAAAAGAAAAAAGAAAAAAGAAACCAGAGGAAGAAGAGCCCTCACCCTGACATGTTACAGGACTGAACACAGGGAGCCCGGCAGAAGGGAAAGCCTCCCAGAGTCAGAGAAGGGGACAGAGTTGGCACCAGCTGGGAGCTTTCCCTCCTTTGGGTCCTTTGCTGTCGCCCCTGCGCTCACTGCTCTCTGCTCGGTACCCCATAAGGAATCAAGTAATCTTGATTGACTGGAAATACCGTTGGGGCAATTCAAGAGGAAATCACCTGTCACCCAATCTTGCAGGGGCATGACTTTGCTGTGGGTCATTTTTGTTCCCTTTTTCTTTATTGAATTTTGGAGCAATCACTTCGGTTCCTTTCTCCCTCCCTTTTCAGTTTCACTCCCTTCTATTAAAAATATATACATATATTTTATTTAAAAAATATATACATATTGGAGGGAAAAAAACACCTCTAAGCTTTTCTTTTCTTTTTTTTTTCCTCTAAGCTTTTCAGCATGGTTACTTGGCAACAAGAGGAGGTTAGAGCTGTTGGTGGTTTTCTATTTGTGAACTTTATTTGTCCCTGCTGTCCTTTGTTTGCATTCCTGCATATGAATGAGAGGCAGCTCTGGAGGGAATGTGGGTCACCCCGTGGGGCTCAGAAGAAGAGAAAAGAAGATCAGAGTACAGTGTAGAGAGCACTGTTGGGCCAGAGAGGTCCAAGTCAATGGCGGCTAAATTGGTGATCAAACCCACATACTTGCCACAAGCCCCAAGGGAGGGTGGGGGAGGAAAGCCTTCTCCATCAACCGCTTCCCTCCAAATCGGAGAGTGGGGTGACGTGGGCCTTGCAACGTGGCAAACTCCAGTAGTCCTTTCTCACCTCTCTGGGTTGGTGGTGTGAGTTCATTGAAAGTTCGGCACCTCTCCCCTGAAACACAGACAAGGTATGACTTCAGGGGCAGATGAAAACGTCCCCCCGTCCCACACCTGGTGCGACCCCCCTCCCTTGGCTCGGACCAGTGCGTGCCCAGCACGCAGCAGATAGGCCCTAGACGCCTCTCTCTGAAAGCAGGAAGGAAGGCCTCATGGATGGATAGATGGATGCATGACCTAGGCAAGAGTCACTCAGGATCCATTTCTCCGTCCCCAGTTCCTGACAGTGAAGAAGAGGACGTGAGCCTGAGACGGCTTCCGCGGGGAAATGTTCCCGCTTCTCAGGTCAGGGAGGGTTAACAAGCCTAATGTTAACCAGCACCTTTTGCTGCCACCGTACTACTGGTCTGAATGGCTCGCAATTGTTTCTGGGGCTGGGGTCGGAGCTGTGCTAAATGGCACGTTAATAACACACATAAACACACACATACATTTATAATCCTCTTCCATCTCCTTTTTCCCTTGGCCCAAATCGGGAGAAACAGGTTAATTGTACTGGATTCTGGGCTTTAGGAAAACATCACTACCAGGTGATGTCTGATGCTTTGAGCAGGGAGGAGGGCTGTCCCTAGGCCAGCTGCTCCTAAGCCGAGGAACACAAGTTAGGAATGCACAGTGACGCAGGACCCCGCTTTGCCAGTACGCACCACCAAGCTGCAGGAGACCTGGGAGGTCAAGGGTGGCCTTACTCCACCTAGTTACCCTCCTCCGGCTTCAGTTCCCCTACCTTGTAAATTGTAATGGTCATACTTAGAGCAAGAAAACCCTGTTGGTGGGGTGGGGCAGGAAGGGGCTCCACAGGGGATCTACTCAGACCCTTTCATCTCGCCAGTGAGAAAATCAAGCTCTGTAGAGAGGAAGCGGCGCATCTGAGCTCACAGCTGGGCAGAGCCAGGGCATTTTCTTTAAGAATCCTCTCTCCTCATTTGGTCTCCAAACAGCAATCCTAACTCGCTAGAGGGGGAATTCTCGTGATGTTACAAGTCGAAATGAGACCCTTTAAGGATGGCGCGATTTTAAACCAGCAGTGGCTGCTAGACAGGAGGTTTGGAAAAGCCAGATGGACTTTTGGGTCTTATTAAAAGGAAGTCCGAGGGAGAAGGGACGGGATACAGAGGTGGGAGATGCTGAGCCTGGCGGGGAGGCCCGCTGGGGTGTGGGGAGTGCTGTATGCTTCCCACTGGCTCTTTGCCCGTGTTAAGTTCCCTGGGGGGAAGAGAGCGGGCAGCTGGGCTGACGAACCTACCTGGTTCTTCCACAGTTTCCTCACAGGATAGCCACATGCCACTCCAGAAGGTATGGAAGGAGAAGCGGTCATCCCCAGCCTCCCAGCCATATTGCACCACCTCCTGGGAAGATGTGTTGGTGCTGCTCCCATCCAAGGGCACCGGCATGTCAGAGCACTCGGTTGCCAGACCTTTTCCGCACACGGGCTTGGGCACCTTCTGTGTGCCCACAAACCAGCTGTTGCTGAGCAGGGATGTTGTGGAGAGGCTGAGTGATAGCATGTTGAGGAGGGCAGATAGGAATGTCCGTTGGCCAGAGGAGCCCTTCGGGAGTTCCATCTGTAACAGACCAATACACGTGGAGAGCCTGATTTCAGAACCTCCTTGGAGATCTGGACACCCTTCCCTGCGGCTCCCTGCGCTCAAGCCACGCTCCTCCACGGTGACGGGCCCCCCGCCGGCCCCGGGCGCTTTCTCCACGGAGCCTCGCGTGTGGAGGCTTAGCTTCAGGAATGGCCGGGAGTAGGCACACCGTGGTGATGATGTTTATTTAAGCTGGACCTCATTCTACTCAAATGCTTATTGAGGATGATCTGAATAAATACCCGATAATAGCCTCAGGCGGAATGTGATTAAGCCACTGAGCTAGTGTATATCAAGTTGAGTACAAGCATTGGGGCCACTCTAATGCGCTTACTGGTCATTATTTTTGGTTTTGTCTTCAGTGAAGGGTAGTAGCACTGACTTGCTGAGGTATCTGTTGTTGGAACAAAGCAAGTTTTTTTGGTGTCCTCTTCTCTGTATCACAGACTCCTCCGAGAGGAGAGTGGAGGAGGATATGGCCTATCAGTCAATATTAAACTGGATCACCCCGGGGCGGGGGAGCAGCAAGGATTGGGGCTTTCAGGATTAAAGAAGGCAGTGGACCTACTGGGATGTGGGGTTGTTGAAACCCTTGGAAGGGAGATGAGGCTGTAGGTTCTGAGAGAGGTGGTGATCTGGGCCCAGCTTTCAGACACTACCTCAGAGAGGACAGAATCTCAAATGGGAGGGGGCTGTGTGGCGCCCACGGAGACTGGACACCAAGTGTGGTGGTCATGGAGAGGGACCTGGAGGGGCATCTCCACTGCTTGATGCAGCTGTGGTACCTGACTCACAGAGGGGACAGCGTGGCTCTGGCGGGAGCCCCCAACCTCCCCGTCATTTTTAGCCTAAGAGAAGAGGAGAGCCAGCTGAAGAATGACCAGTATTAGATGTTTCAACCTTGGTGAGTGGTGGCTTGGAGCCCGACTGAGCTTTAGAAAAATAAAGAAATCTGCCAGGTCTTGCACTTTGTGTTACAGAGCAGTTTATACTGTTATATTAATACGTACCGAAGGGAAAAGAAACCCATATTTAGTTGCTGACAGATGCTTCTTAAAGTAAACCATCTTGAGCTTTCCAGGGGATCTCTCATATCAGAATTAATCAGACCTAAATCTGCTTAGCTTAAGAAATGTAAATAAAACCATAGCTAAATGGGACAGGCCCATAAATCTGCTTAACATTTTCTACATTTAACAGGGAACTTTATCTTAGAAATATAGCAGTTTGTTCTTCAGAATTTCCAGGGACTAAAACAGTGCATACCACAGACAAAGTGCAGATTATTTATGGCCATAAGAAGTATACAAGGTTCATATGCATATAAAAATCAATATATAGGACATATGATAAAACAACTTCTGGAAAGCAATCTGCTAATACGATTTTTTAAAAAGCACTCAACAAATTAAATCCACCAAAATTGTCAGTCTGTGCAGGACTCTGGGTGACCTTGGTAAAGACTGAAAACCACAGCATCTGGAGTGAAGAAAGAGCTTCTATTACCTGGTATGGAAGTCACACACTGCCCCTGTCCCCCCAAAAGAATGTTTCCATCTTGCTTTTAGTTGTGAAAATCCTATTGGTTTTAGCCATTGTTCCATTACTATAAGTTATTCTTTCTAATTATTTTCATATCCATTGCTTGAACAGGGAATGGACTTCCAGGTAAAACGTCTTCATTAATCATTCTGTATAAAGATCGAACTAATGATTTAGGCAATTCTACATTTTCAAAACTTCATTTTCAATTTAATACGGGTTGGAAATTTGTCTACTATCACATCAGATTTTTACTCTACCCTCAATTCGTTTCAAGTTATGCATATTTATAAGTTATTCTGCAGATTATTCACAGATAAGAATAAGGAACCCCGCACCAAGGTGATAACCAATTTAAAGAAGAAGTGATTTGAGAAACAAAGGATGAAAAAGAGCTTGGAATGAAGCTCAAAGAGGCTGCTTCCAGAAGGAGTGTCCAACCAAGGGCAGACACAAGGAGCCTCATTCAAGAATTATCTGACAGTTGAATGGGAATTCATTCAAGAGCCTTTTCAAGAATCATCTTCAACACTTACAGTACTGTGCCCTTCATCATGTGTTTTATTTCTCCCTAAACATGCCTTTTCTCTCCAGGATCCAGATAGCCTCTTGAATCGCAAGACCAAGTCTAATTTTGCAGAGATCATGGAGAAGTAGCAGCCATAAGAAAAGTTGTATCTTTGCCTATGCTGACAAGCCCCATGCCAAGGTGACTCTTTACTCTCTAGAAAAGTGACAGAGAGTGGCTTCGCAGACACTCCAGCTCAGAACGATAGGAAATGCACAGGGGCCAAAATGTCACTAATTCTTCCATCAACATAGGTTAACAGACAAACACAGAATTAGCATAGACAACAAATTGATGAGACAGGCACAGCTCTTAATCAAGTGCAAAATGGGCTTTGCAATGTATGTTCTGAGCAGTAAGAGGGGGAAGCTGGTTACCTTGGCCGCGGTCAGCGTCTTGCAGCTTGTCAGGAAGGACTGTAGGATGACATCTGTGCCCCAAATCCCCTTGGTTTAATGTTGACAGAATGAAACTGCCTTCCCACCCTCCTGCCTCCCTTCCTGTCCCTCCTCTTCTATCTCCTATTTTTTTGGAGTGCCTCATGATTAAATGCTGCCTTGCAGGGAACTTGGGCATTTAATAATTGACAATGCAATCATGGCCCAGCTGTTCTGGAAGATTACACAGGAGAGCTTGCCAATGGGGATCAGGGATTAAACACAAAGAAGCAAGGACCTGTATTTACAGAGGAAGTTTCTCTAAAAAGTTAAGTGAAGATTCAGTTTCCACCTAACTGCCATTCCCTAGGAAGCTGGTGTGAATGGCTTGGGCTTGATTTTATGGCAGATACAGAAAATATTACAGGGTTACCATTACTTTGTGTAGGGGTTTCCATCCCTTTTTTTTTTTTTTAAGATTTTTTAAAGATTTTTAAATTTATTCATTTGAGAGAGTGAGCCAGAGAGGACAAGCCAAGGGGAGGAGCAGGGAGCCCGATGCGGGGCTCGATCCCAGGACCCCGGGATCGTGACCTGAGCCGAGGGCCAATTCTTAACCAACTGAGCCACCCAGGCGCCCCTTCATCCTTTTAATAAGTTATTCTCTGCAGTGTCAGGGCCTCATAGAGCCATGGGTTTGAAATTGCTTCCTTGTGTCATGGGTGGTCTCCACCTTCCAGTTAGCATCGTAAGGATTATTAACAACGTCCCTTCAATGGAATACTGAGACGGTCCTCCGTGCCTTTGCAGATGCTCTTCCTTATACCTGGAACGTCTTCAGTCTCTTTATTTGGTGATCTGCCTCTCATCAAAACTAGTGTAAAAGTCACTCATCCTTTGGAAATGTTTCTTTTCTCCCAGAGAACAGTTCTCTCTCTCTGTCCTTCCATACTGTACCCCTCTCGTAATACTTTCTGTATTTCATGATAGCTGTCTGGGTTGTAAGTCCTCAGAGGTCTCTCCTTTATTGGAGCAGCAGTTCCCAGTTCCGCCACTGAGCCTCACAACAGTCTATGAAACTTTGGAAAATATTCAGATTCTTGGGTGGGCCCCGTCCTGAGATTCCACCGCAGGGGTGAGGCCCGGGAATCTGTAATTTTAGAAGGCTCTTCGTAGATTGCCAGGGATGGACTTCTGGTTTCCGGTTCCGCAGGTAAAGAGCTTGGAAGTTGCCACTTCACCTTAACAAGTAAGAAGCTGAACAAACTGGAAAATATGGAGCCAGAGAATTAATCAAGTATGACCTGTTTGACTCACGTGGGGCTTACGTTGAATGAAACCCTCATATTCTGCCCCGGCCCTCCCCCACCTGGAATATTCCAGATTTGCCACCAACCAAGTTGTGGTTTTCCCATTCTGTATTTGTGCAGTTAGTTGGGGGAATGAAAGGCGGGCACTCCTTGGAGGGAATTAGTCTACATTCTAGCCGGAGGAGTCTCTCTGGCTCTTACTTCCTACTTTTCTAGGACTGACGTGTCCGCACATTTGACACACACGTGCTTATGCCCAGGCGTGATTCCCGTATCACCCGAACGACCCTTTATTCATCCAGACATAGCTGGGAGCAGGAATTTAAAAAAAAATTTTTATTGTTATGTTAATCACCATACATTACATCATTAGTTTTTGATGTAGTGTTCCATGATTCATTGTGCATAACACCCAGTGCTCCATGCAGAATGTGCCCTCTTTAATACCCATCACCAGGCTAACCCATCCTCCCACCCCCTCTCCTCTAGAACCCTCAGTTTGTTTTTCAGAGTCCATCGTCTCTCATGGTTCGTCTCCCCCTCCGATTTTCCCCCTTCATTCTTCCCCTCCTGTTATCTTTTTTTTTTTCTTAACATATATTGCATTATTTGTTCCAGAGGTACAGATCTGTGATTCAACAGTCTTGCACAATTCACAGCGCTCACCATAGCACATACCCTCCCCAATGTCTATCACCCAGCCACCCCATCCCTCCCACCCCACCCCCCACTCCAGCAACCCTCAGTTTGTTTCCTGAGATTAAGAATTCCTCATATCAGTGAGGTCATAGGATACATGTCTTTCTCTGATTGACTTATTTCGCTCAGCATAACACCCTGGGAGCAGGAATTTGGTAGTCACGTTTCACGTTGGGATTGGCTGTCGGTTTCCGGGCTACAGCTTCTGTCCTGACGCTGGGTGGCGCTATCGCCTTACATTTTTCCCTCTTTGGGCGCATGCTACCCCCACCCGTCCGCAAAAGTGGGTGCAGGTGGTGGCTCCTCCCCGTGGGATGGCTCTTTTTTCTTCCTCCGGCCTCCTCCCCACTCACACATCTATAGAACGCCTGTGTCAGCCCTACGGAATTCAGGGCTCGGAATGAACTCTGGGAGCATCCAGCCGCTCCCTCGAGGACATCTTGTAGGATTATTTCCTGTAGCACATTTTTCGTGACCGGTTCCAGTTTTCAGTGACTCATAGATCCTCAAATACTTCCCCTGGGAAATACAACTCCACGGTATCAGAAAATAGAGTCAGCCAATGCTTCCTGAGGGGTACTGTGCACATTTTTCTTTATTGAATCGTATCCTCATTCCCTTTCCACCCCACAACAGTGAACAATTCTTTTCCCTTCTCTGTGTTTACACCCCTCAAATACTTGCAGACACTTCTCATATCCCGCTTGAGTCACCGTTTGGCACAGTCTGATGTCTTTGGTTTTTATTGCCTCTGCTCATAAACTGCACCCTCTGTGCCTTAATAGGCTGAAATTTGCCTTCTCCGGGGAAAAGGGGATGGGAGTGGCAGAGTCTTGACGTTATATGAGGAGGCCTGGAGGTAGATTGAAAGTGAAGCAGCTTTGGGGTCTCTCACTGACTCGGACCCCTTCCAAGACCCTTACGTACTCATCACTTTGTATTAGTTTTCTTAAAGAGAGCCTCCGAAGTTATATTATTTGAGGCCTCCCCAAAGCCTGAATCTATCCCTTCAGAGGCCGTGCGTTTTGCATGGCTGGGCTGGCTGGCCGGCTATTAGCCGTGATCCATCTTGAGGACACCCCCTGTCACCATGGACCCTATGCCACAATGTCTAATTTCCTTTTTTTTTTTGATGAAACATGAGTTTCTCTGCCTGGCATCCCACTCACTTCCTTTCGTTATAATTTAGGTATGTTTATATTTTTTCCTTCTTCTCTTTCCTCCCTTAGAACAGAAAAAGCAATTGCTAGTCAATGCAACATGAATATAATTAGGTTGGGCTCAGAAGCTCATGACTCAGGCCAGACACAAAGATTCCGTATCTCGAAACAGTATTTAATTTTGGTACGCTGGACTGTTACCATGTCAGGATGATTCCCCGCCCCCGGACATATATGTGACTCAGCGTTTCTGACATCACAAAGCCAAGGCCTGGTACTAACCTGTGCTTGCCAGGGTCCTCAGTGACTATACCCTGCACTGTACCAAATCATATTTACTAAGCATACACAAAGAGAAACAGTGGTCTTGGGACACCCACACAAAGTTTGTAAACAGGAATCCAATTTATTACTTTGTGAATACACGGTAGATTAGACGTGATTAAAATAATGGGTAAGAATGCTGAGCCAGAGCAGATTCGTTTGGCATAGCACTTGCCTCATGGCAAAGCCTGGGGCGAAAGGATTTGGGGTTTGTTAGTTTGTTTTTTTCCCATTATCAATAGAGGCATTTTCTCCTAAAATAGGTTCGTTTGCAGCCCCCCCTGCCCCGCCCCCCAGCAGTAGTATCTCTGTCCTTTGCCCTGGAGTCAGATTTCTGACCCATGCCTCATAACTAATTCCTTTCTATTACTCAGCACTCAAAAAGCTGGAGTGGGACGTGAGTGTTTCTGCTGTCCCTGGCTCTGATCTCCGGGCCCCTGCTCTTTGTTCCTGCATGTTCCACTGTGTGCCTTTCTCATGCAGCCCAGAACATGGAAGCTGCTAGCTACAGGAGCAGCTGTGTTTTACTCATGGTTGATCTGCAGAGCCTAGCACTTTCTAACATGCAGGAATGAGTGAATGAAGTTTGTAATGGAAACCAGGCTCAGAATACAATTAAGAAGCCTATGAGTGAAGAGAAGATGTGAATAGAGAAAAGTGTTAAAGGACACAGCAATTCTCCTGATTCACCCACATAAGAGCAGTGAGAAGGTAGAAGGCAGAAGGTCCGCAGATCCACAGACACACCCTGTGCCTTTCTACACAGATGCACATCGAACAGATCCTCTGCCAATACATTTCCTCCCACCTGTGGAAACATTCCTGTTTTTTGATGAGCGAAGCCCAGAAAACAGCAATGATCTCATGAACGAGTATTATCTTTAGTTCACAGAGACCAGGATACAAACAGATTGCTTAAAAGCCAGTGACAGATTGGAAATGCCACGTTCCTTTCCCAAGCTCCAGGATTCCCTACTGATTAGAACCCTTTGGATGACCTATCTCGAACCATCTGAGATTTTCCAGCTCCATAATTTTTGCTTCAGTGCCTCATGTTTGACTCATTCACTGATGAAGGTAAGGAAGGTCTTCACACATTTTGATCTTCCTCCCAGCCCGGAAGGGTAGAGTAATGCCACAAAAATGCCCATGCTGAGTGTCCAAAATATTAACACCAGTATGGGACACTCAGCTCTGGGATTTCTGGGCTTTCAGGTTAACCTCCACTGCAACAGTGTTTCATGTCCACAGGGCCCCCAAACAGAGGCGTGTAGAACAAGAACGACTCCTTTCTTTCTAACATGGGTCAGGAGTTCTGGGAACACTTCTACTTCTGTTCCGCGGGAAAGACTGAAGAAAAGCACTTTGGGGCCTCTCCTCTCTGTCGCCTTTCCCTTTCCGCTGTTAGTGGAATTGTTAGAGGGCTTTTGCTAATGCAGGCATTTCCAGGAGAGGAAGCCGCCTTTCTTCCCTGCCCCAAGCAGCTGGAGTGAATCAGAGGGGCAGCCACATCTGCACATCCTGTGCGGCAATCGCTCACGCGCGGGTGACCGAGCCCTCGGGGCCTGCTGGGGCTGGGGGATCTTGGGGACCAAGCGGGGAGGGGGGCCTAACGGGAGCTCTCGCCTCTCCAGGGGTGCTCAGGGCGCCGAGCTGGGCTGCCCCATTTCCATTCCGCGTGCGCCCCCCCCATCCCGTCCGTTCTTTTCCTGCTCTCTCCCCCTACCCCTCCCCGACTGTCGCGGTGCCCGAGCCCAGCCGAGTCCCCGCCGGCTCCCCTCGGCCCCCTCCCTTCGTGAGTAACACGCCCGCCCCCGGTTTACTACGGCGCCCCGGTCGCCTAGCAGCGGGCGCGCGTTGCCACGGCGACGGGCGCAGGGCGTGTTTTGAATTGTTTGGCGAGGCCCCGCCCTAGCGGCCCCGCGCCTGGGACTCCGCGAGCGGGTGGGGCGGGCAGTGGGGCCCTGGCTTCCTCTCCCGGCTCCGGCGTCTGCTGAGAGCCGAGGCCCAGGGGCCCTACCGAGAGAAGGAGCCGGCCGGAGGGAGGCCGAGCCCCGGGGCCGGGGCCTGATGGCCGGCTGCCCTGGCGAGGCTTGGCAGAGGGAGGGCAGAGACGAGTCGGTCATCTGATCAGCTTCTCACACCCAGCCTCTGGGCCTGAGGGTCAGGAGGTGCGGGTTGCCCTGGAACCCAAAAGTCAGGCATTTCCCAGCCCCCGCCCTTCCCCTAAGGGTGCAGATCCCTGTCCTGGTCTAAGTCTTAGCCTTGTTTCGTGGCTCCGAGAGAGAAACCTAGAGACCACGAGTCCTCAACTGATCTGGGTTCTAGTCCCAACTCCACCCACGACTGGACTGATGATTTTGGCCAAGTTACGTAACCTACCTGAGTGATTCAGGAGTAAATTAGGAGAAAGTAGTCCTTCACAGTTCTGCTGTGAAGACCAGGAGGCAGCGGGGAAAGTGTAAAGGAAGGAGGGGGAGGAGGGAACGGGCCGTGTTCCAGACGCCATGCTAGGCTCTTCAGGCAGTCCTCACAATCAGCCTCAGGGAGGGGTGGCGACTCCGTTCTAGAGGGAGCATTTGACTCGCTCAAGGCCACAAGGCTCGCAAATGGTGGAGTCTATATTCAAAACCTCTTGATTCATCCCCAGGCTGCCAGTCAGGAAAGGGGAGGTGCACACACTTCAGCAAAAGGCAGGGATTGCGGGTCAGATTATGGAAACTCACACAGAACGGCACAATGGATTAAGTGTGTTTTATACTTCAGATATATACTGATAAACCCTCCCATATTCCCTCTGTCTCTCCTCCTAAATCAATAATAAAAAAATAAAATTTACTATGCTTGGCTTTTTCTATCATGTTCTTACCCATTTCTGTGGGTTCTCCTATTTATGATCTATTCACTTTGGGTGCTATCCTGTCTCCTGTGATCCCTAGCATCTAGACAATGAACAGCACACCACGTTGCTCTGTGTGCGTGAGTGCGTGCTTGTGTGTTTTATTTCCCTGCCTAATTGTAAGCTTCATTTTTCTCTCCGGAGAAAGGCAAGAAGTGCAAGAAATGAACAACATTTGCTTTTCTAGTAACCCTTTGGGCTGAAAGTTGGCCATTCTCAACTATCTCAGATGAGAGGCAAGTCATTTCCAGATGTGGGTTCTAAACAAGCCAAACATCTTTTGCTGACTGAGGGTCTTTCTGGATCTGGAAGGATCCCTGCAGATTCTCCCAGATTCTCTAAGACCAGAAAGGGGAACGAGCACAACTGAGGTTGTGTCCTCCTTAGTTCCAGTAGATTCCAGATCAGAGCTGGCTACCGGCAGGACCCTGGGGGTGCCTCACCTTTGTCTGGCAGAGAACTTAATATCTGCTCTTCCAGTTCATTAGAGTCATACACAGCTCTGGGGTTGCCCCAGCCACGGGGCCTTTTACCAGGAACCAGATTTTGGCAACAGGAATCATACAGATGGGAGGGGAGAAAGGAGAACTAGAGGGCTCTAAGCAGTCCTGGGAGCAGCAAGGAAAAGTCAGATGAAGAGGCAAACGAGGAGGAAATGAAAGGTTAGTGGAAGAAGATGAAAACAGAAGGTCGAGGTTTGGACATCACCAGGTTTATCAATAAAAATGGGGCTTGAGTAACAGATTTCTATTCCCTTTTGTATAATCCTACAGTGTGTTCTCCAGTTCCTTACCGTGAACATGTGAAATAAAGCGGTGCATTTGTATAACCTGTATTACAAATCTAACATTGTATGCCTGAAACTAGTATTACACTGTGTGTTCACTGGAATGTCAATAAAAACTTAAAAAAAAGTGGGGTACCTACCTTCTGGGTGAGACAAACATTTTGAGTCAGTTGAGAGGGATTGCTCATTCACTTTTGAAGCTCTGAGACAAAGGTGTTTCAGTTCCTCTTCTGCTCGGTCTTAGCTGGTTGCGTGGAATGCGTATCTGGCTGGAAGATGAATCAGGCCCCCTCTTGCCAGCAGAGGGGTGGGGTGGTATGAGGTGGGCTGGGGAAGATGGAAAAGGATATCCTGTAGCCAGGATACCAGTTTGGGCGGGGCTGGCTGATGCAAGAGGTTTTTCTCTATGACATCACAGTGGTGGGCAGGGATCTCTCTGCCACCCCCCCACCCCCCGCCACTTTGGGTACCCCCCCTCTGGGGTACCTAGCAGAGGCCTGGATGTCTTCTGAGTCATCCGAATCAGAGGTTCTGTTACTGTGTGTAAGAATCACCGGGCATCCTTGTAAGCGAGCAGATTCTGAGGGTTTGGGATAGCTCCCACATGATGCTGCCCAGACCACACGCAGTGGTGAAGCTCTAGACCAGTGCTGCCAAAGAGAAATACAATATGAGCCATACATGTGATTTAAAGTTTTCCAGTAGCCACATTTAAAAAAGTAAAATGGACACACACGTTGCAGTACAACAATGATATCTTATGTAGTGGTATAATTCAAGTAAAATGTAGTCCTCCTCAAAACAATAAAGTTGACTTCAATGGACGAATAGCTGACACTGCTTTCATTTTTAAAATTTAAATGAAAGTGAAATAAAATGAGAAATCCAGCTCCTTAATTGCGTTAGCCACGTAAGTGCTCGATAACCACGTGTGGCTAGTAGCTACTGTATTGGATAACACAGCTCTAGAGCATTCCCAGAAAAGGCAACAATGTACAGAAATTACCATTCTAAAGGACCAGTATCTGGAAGTCTAGCTGATGTTCACAAACCTAATTTTAATAGTATGTAATGAAGATTTGGGAGCTATTAACACTGAGATGTAACTCTGAGGCTTAAAGAGAGGGGTGGTGTCTTCCCCAGTATTCCAGCTAAGAGTCTGGCTGGGAGCTTTCTGTCCTGTGAGACATGTCACCCAGAGTATACCCCTGAGCTTAGCGTGGGTGCTCCTCACTGGGTGTTCCTCCCCACCTAAATCCTACATGACCTTCAGGATGCATGATTCCAGTCTCAGTTCAGCCCAGAGTCTTCCCTTGTGATTCTAGCTCTTATCTCTCTCTCTTCCCTTTGAGCTTGCATAGCATGTATGGTCTGGCTCTGCAACGGGGAGCTTCTTACTAGCTCAGATACCTAAGTAAACGTCTAAGAGAGGACATCAGATCTAAAATGATCTATCACTAATTTGAACAGGAGGAATTAACATGCCTTTTTCTTGGCGTGTTTCAACTTGATCAGATGTCAGCTCTCTCTAATTTGCAAATTTAATGTAACCCTAATACAGATACCAATGAATATTTTTAAAGAGCGTGACAAGCTGATATTAAAGTTCATTTCAGAAAACACATGCACAAGACTAGCCAGGAAATATTGGGAAGAAGGAGCTCTGAGAGAGGACCAGCCCTAACATATTAAAGCAGACTACAGGCCTCTACAGGGGACGCAATAGGGTGCTGGGGCATGACTAGACCAACAGACCAATGGAAGAGAAGACCAGAAATACACACAGCTACATAGAGACATCCAGCATATGGCAAAGGTGGTATCTATAATTACTGGGGCAAAGATGGTCTTTTTAACAAATGGCATTGGGACAAACTGGATAGCTATTTAGAAAAATATAAATTGTACCCACTTTTTATACCATATACAAGAATAAACCCCAAATGGATGGGAAATCTGAATGTAGAAAATGAAATTATCCAAGTGCCAGAAGAAAGCATGGGCAAACGACTCTAAAATCTGGGTGCAAATAGAGGCTTTCTGATGATGGCTAAAAATCCAGATACTAGATAAGAGGAGATTGATAAATTTGACTACATTAAAAAACAAACAAACAAAAACCTCCGTGGCAAAAATCACCATAAACAAAATAAAAAAAAACAAATCATAAACTGGGAGAAAATATGAGCCATACATATGACAGACAAAAGGCTACTATCTCTAATATATAAGGAACTTTTAAACATTAAGGGAGAAAAGAGATCAAAATTCCTATAGAAAAACAGGCAAAATTAAGGAACAGGCAACTCATGAAAAGAGACATATAAGTGGCCCTAAATATATGAAAAGGTATTCAACTTCATTTATAGTCAGAGTAATGCACATTAAAACAACAATGAAGGACACCTGGGTGGCTCAGTCAGTTAAGCAGCTGCCTTTGGCTCAGGTCATGATCCCGGGGTCCTGGGATCAAGTTCAGCAGGGAGTCGAATCAGCAACATTTAACGAAACTACATGTGCATTTATCCCTTGGCCACAGAAATCCTACTTTTAGGAATTTACCCTGAAGATGCAATGCCAAAAATATGGAAATATATATGTACAAAGTCACTCATTGCAGCGCTATTTGTAATCATGAAATATTGGAAACTACCTGAATCTCCCAGCATAGATTAGTTGAATTAAATATGGCGCATACAAACAATGGGGTAATGTGCCGCTATATAAAAATAAACTGGAAAGTGCAGATTATATACTACGGATATATACTATGCTATCTTTTGTGGAAGAAAGAAGGGCAAATAAAACATGCAAATATTGGCTTATTGTTACCAAAGAAACACAGGAAAGATAAACCAAAAAACAATGAAGTTGATTACTCAGTGGAGGGAGGGGATGGAAGTGATTCAGGAGGGAGAGACACTTCTCTGAGAACAATGTTTTTTGTATAGTTTTGACTTTTGGAAGCATGTTAATGTTTTACATATTCAGAAAGAAAATTAAAGCAAGATGGGAAGGGAGAGAAAAATCTACAACTGAAAACAAACGGAAGCAAACTAAGGCAGTTGTATTTTGTATAAACACGGCAACCATACTGAAGCGGGCAAAGGAATAGAACAAATCCAAGAAACTCATGAAGACGGTGTTGGACTCTTTACCTTCTGTTTGGGTGAGGTTGAGTTGGAGGAGAAATGCAACCAACTCCTGAGCTCATTTTAGTCAATATACTTCATTCATCTTGTGGTGGGCGTGTCAAGCAATTTTGAAACATTTTAGATATATTGTGACGCCCGGCAAATGGAAATGTGTGACTGCTGCTGGGAGCTACAATTCCCATATGGGAAAGTGACATCGAAATATGGAATGGGGGAAGGCAAGAAGGAACCTTACTGGGGTGGATTGGGATTAGTGGCATCAGTGTGAATACACACACACACACACACACATCTATACATATACATATATGTATATATATATACACACATAAATATATAAACATGTACATATTTGTTTGCATGTGTGTATATGTGTAATATGTACATGTGTATTATATTTGTGTAAATACATGTATATTTTTTCTAGCTTGGTCCACTGAAAGGGCCTAGAAGTAAGGACTCCCCAGTAGCAATGAGCACCTAGCACTCAAATCTTGGCCTCTAATAGCAAAACCTCGTCAAAGAAATAGCCAGTCGCAGAGATGGGACAAGGTAATTATGAGATGAACTTTGAGCATTATGTCAGAAAGTAAAGTAATGCTTGGAAAAAAAAAAAAAGGATGAAGGGCATATCAGAAGGGGCAGAAGAGTCACCTTGAAGGGATTTCTACCGGTTAAATCTGGTACGGTTTGAGCACCAAAATAATTAAGTATAGCACTGGGTGATAAATGATTGGAAAAAAACAATTTTGGAATTAATGAGTCTATACTGATACATATATAGGCAGATAGATACACAAATAAATAAGGGACAAGGGAAGGCTCTTGCTTACTGAACAATACAAGGGGCTGACTGGTAAATGGAGAGAGCAGGCTGGAATTGAAAAATCATCATTTTGCAACTATTATAGTAAAGACAGGTTTAAACCTAATCATCAGTGAATGCTAAATACAGGGGAAATTTTTGATGAGCAACAGGCTATTTTCAGGGTCTCAAAGCGCCTCCCCACAGATTGCTCATTAATTGCAAGGGAAAAAGTAACTGTACAGTAGAGAAATCAGATAACCCTTTGACCAGGTGATTAAAATGGACCTGACCAACGAGGGGCAGTTGGGTATCGTTGTGTCTCTAGATGTGAAACCTGAGAAGAATGTGGCATCTCTTTTGTAAGACTTGGGTGGAGACAGTGTGAGGTGAATCTAAGCATGAAAAAACATCGGGCAAATCCCAAATGAGTAACACTCGATTTAAAAAGTTGGACTGTGTGCTTCAAAAATGTCAGTGTCACAAAAGGCAAAGAAAAGCTAGGGAAATAGTCCAGATTGAGGAAATTAAAGAGGCATGACAACTAAAGGCAATACCTGATCCCAGACTGGATTCTGTCCTGGAGGAGGAAAAACTTAAAATAAAGGACTTTATTGAGCTGATTGACATAATTGGAAATCTGATGGTAGATTAAAGTATGATATCAGTGCCACATTTACCAAAGTGGATAACTGCATTACGTGTGCGTAAGAAAATACCCCTGTTTTTACAAAATACACAATAACGTAGGAGCAAAAGATTGTGATGTAAGGAATTTGTTATCGGGGCGTTTGGAAAAAATTATTTAAGTATGAGAGACAGAATGAGAAAGAGTGCAAATGATAGAGCAAATGAGGTAAGAGTGTAACAACAGGTTAATTTGGGAAAAGGGTAGATGACTATTCTTTGTCTTAAACTTATCTGTGCAGTTTTTCCATAAATTTGATTATTTCTGCCCCCGCCACAAACAATTACTGAAAGTGTCTAAAGAGCCCCAAACAGTTCTCAACTATGTTTTGGAAGTAGATGTGAATAGATCCAGAGCTGGTGTTAGATCCTCTTGGGACCAGGGCTTTTGTCCTGATGTGGCTCTCAGTCTTCATTTCGATCGATGTTTTGTTTATTCTGTTATTGTTCATGAAGGAAAGTGGAACCACTGTTCCTCTAGTCCCACCCAGTTCATTCCCGGGGGGGCAGAGAATATACCTTACTCATCTCTGAAACCCACACGGTGCCCGAACTGCAGGTGCTTGCTCAGTTCTCATTTGCTGACTTGAAATGGATTGGATAAGGCCAGATTGTTCTAGTATCTGAAGCTTTTGTGGGGAGATCTGGAGAAAAACCTCTTCAAAGTCAAGGAGAGCAGTCTAGGGAGTAACATCTGTGAGATTGTCCCTTTTGGATCTGGTGAAAGGGGTATAAACAGAGCTGGGTGCAGAGTTTAACAGAAAAAGTGGTTGTGGTAGGCTCAACACACACCCCCCCCCACCCCCCAGAAATACTCCCATCCTAATCCCTGATCTCTGGAGCCTGTAAATGTTAACTTACATGCCAAAAAAAAAAGGACTTTGCAGATATGATGAAGTCAGGGAACTTGAGATGGGGAGATGATCCCGGATGTCAAGGTGGACCCTAAACGTAGTCATATGTGTCTTTATAAGAGGGAGGCTGGACACAGGCAGAAGAGGACAAGGCAGTGTGACCATGGAGGCAAAGACCGGCATGATGTGGCCACAAGCCAAGGAATCCAGCAGCCGCCAGGAACTGGAGGAGGCAAGGAGGGATGCTCTCCTGAGCACCCCCAGAGGGAGTGCCGCCCTAAACTGACACCTTGTTTTTGGCTTAGTGCAACAGCTTTCAGATTTTTGGCCTCCAGAAATCTGAATAATCAATTTCTGCTGTTTGAAGCCATTGAGTTTGTGGTAATTTGTTACGGCAGCCACAGGAAATGAATGCAGCGGTAGAAAAGGAAATTACTTCAACTTTCATCCTCGCCCCCAGCTCATACACAAGGCTCGTGGGAAGGCATGTCCTCTCTGAGCCTTGTGGCTTTTAATTTATAAGAGAAACATTGACCAGGTAGGGATTCTGTGAGTGAAGGAGTACAGGTCCAAAGAATACAGCCTCTTCATGCAAGCCTCCCTTCCCTCTGATACATAAAGGTAGGTGTTTCTCAACCTTTCCTTCTTCCCCTGATCCATTCAGACATGATCCAAGTTGACTATATGGATAATTCTGCCTCTTGTCTTTTTCTTTCTTTTTTTTTTTTTTAAAGATTTTATTTATTTATTTGACAGAGAGAGAGAGAGACAGCGGGAGAAGGAACACAAGCAGGGGGAGTGGGAGAGGGAGAAGCAGGGAGCCCGATGCGGGGCTCGATCCCAGGACCCTGGGATCATGACCTGAGCCGAAGGCAGACGCTTAACGACTGAGCCACCCAGGTGCCCCTCCTTTCTTAAACCATTGTTTGGCTAAGAGAGGACCCAATTCAGAGTTTTTAAAGAAAAAAATCTAATTGCATATAACGATTAGTCATACTCCCCTTAATTAAATTCAGTATGCTCAAACTCTTCATGAGTAGCAATAACAATATAATGATATTCCATGATTATTAATAGCATAATATAGTACAATATAATGTGATGTAAGCACTATAATGTGGTCTAGCTAGTATTTATTGACTACTTACAGTGTTCTGTACTATGGGCGTTTTTGCTCATTGTCTCATTCAGTCCCCATAATGCAGTCAGGTGGGTTTATTAACATTATTTTACCCACGAGGAACCTGAGGATATGACTGTCCAGATCGCCCACCCTTGACTATCTGGTAAGTTACAGCAGGACCGTGGTTCTCAGGAGGGTTCTGAGCAAGCAGAAATACCATTGTCTGGACACACATCTTGCCCAACTTACTAGAATGACTAACAAACGTGGCAGAAGTTCAGAGAAGGTGACTCTCCATGGAGGCAAACCGAGAGAGGATAGGGCTTGCAGGGAGGGATTCCAGGGGAGTCTGAGGTCTGAGTCACCAGCGATTCCAACAGAACTGCTAGTTTCGAGTGGTGAGTGCTCAAGCAGCTCAGCTCAAGGTTGCAGCTATCTCTGGCACCGTGTAGCTCTGAGACAGTCCAGGACAGGCGTTTTCTCAAATGTAGGTCATTTCCAGCTTGGCTTTGAAGAGTCCAAACCATCTGCACGCATTCCCTACTGGGCGAAGGGTAGAATTTTTAACATTTGGGTGCGATGCTACTCTCATAGCAAATAATTAAAAACTGCATGGATTGCCTTCCTGCTTATACTTCAGTCTCAAGCCTGTTTATAATATCCTGGCTTTCCCTCTTGATCTAAGTAGTTGCTGGTGCTGTGGAAAGATGATGGGATAGATTGTTACGTGGAATGGAGGTGCAGGGTTCATGCCAAGACTCTCAGGTAAATCATCTAAACTCTGGAGAAATCTGTTTCTTCATCTTTAAAGTGGGGGTTAATAAAACCTCTCCTACTTACTTCATAAGGCTGTCATCAAGCTAAAATGGAAAAATAAAAGCTTAAGAGCTTTGGATTTAGACAGATCTGGGTTCAAATCTACTTTTTCCTTACGAGCTGTATGACTTTGAGCAGATTTATTCAAAATCTCTCTGGCCCTCAGTTTCTGTGTCTGAAGAGTGAAGCTAATAACAGCTACCTCATAGGGTCTCAGAGGCGATTTAATGAGATAACAAATATAAAGCACTTAACAGTGCCCGGCACAGAGTAAACATCTAATTAATGGAAGCTATTATTATTAATAGCCCTAATTGACATAAAAGGAATTTAAAAGGGCAAAAGGAAGTGTGCCGTATATTAGCTGAAATAGTAGTAAACGCAAGGCTGAAATCTAAACATGAAATCTGAACGTGAAATCTAAACATGCCTTTGAAGATATGCAAGTATGTTTTTATTTACTAATGACGGTGAGCAAGGCAAATATGCTTGTTCAAGCCATTAGCTGTAGACCTCGAAGTATGACCAAACCCTAACGGAGTTCCCCCGCTGGAGACACTGCCCACCTGTATGTAGATTTCACGTACTGCCATTCATCCTGGCATTTTGCGAAGCATTTTATACCACGTGTGACTTGCTATGCATCTTCTCCTACTTCCTCTTAAGACTATAAATTCCTTGAGAATAAAGACAGCATTTTCTCTGTGGCCATAAAGCCCCACAGGGCTTGGTGAAGATTGCGTCGGTGTTCAATGCATAAGGTACTAATTGGTTCCTGAGGGTGGCAGGGACGGTTATGAACTTTTCCTCCCAGCGTGATTCTGGCAAGTTGCGGACAGTGTGTGTGTATGTGTGGGGGGAGGAGTATGCAGGGAGAGGCTAATGATTTGCCAGGTATTGGGAGCCTCTTAGGCAGGAAAGCACATGCGCTTCTCTCTCTCTCGGGGCTTCCATCCACGGTGGCAGGAAGAAAAGTAAATTCCAAAGCAAAGCAAAGAGGATTGGTTATGCGTCCTTTCTTTCTTTTTCGAAGTACTGCCTTTCATTAATGTCGACCAAAGCCAGTGTATGCTCTGACACTCCCCAGCCGTGGGAGCTTGACTGTGTCATTAGGTCACTTTGGGCTTTAGTTTTCTTACTCTTCAAATAGGGGTGATGCCATCAGTTCTATTTACTTCACGGAGGTGTTATAGCATCTGATGAGATAGCACGCATAAAAGTTACGCACACTGTAAAGCCTGATCCACAGGCTTTGGTACACATAGGTACCATTATGATGTCACTCACCCAGGGGCACGGGTCTTTATCGGCGGCTGCTTCTTGCCCAGAGATGGCCGCTGTGTTCAAAGCATCATGTGCTTCCCTGGCTTTCGGGGGGGGGGGGCGCGCTGCTGTACAGAGCACTCTAGGGGATGGGATGTGCCCCCTCAGTGGCCCTCATTTTCCAGCTCACGCACTGGGCTGTCAATTGCTCCCAAACCACACAGACCCCGACCTGGCTCTCCAGAAGCAGAAGGAGATGTGCTCAGATATGATCCCCCCCACTCCAACACTTGGGTGCGGGCACAGACTAGTCACTGTTTTGTCCCGGCCCCGTGTGGCTGTTGGCCCGCATCGAGGCGGCAGCTAGCTGTGTTCGGGATGCTCTTGAGGACCCAGAACAGAATTTCCGTGTGGGAAGGTACCTAGTCCCCAGCTGTTCCGGCTTCCTGGGGGCTTGCAGGGTCTTCCACAAATATATCTACCCTGATACCTCCCTTCCGCATTCCACAAGTTGCCAGATTTCTCCTTCCAGATTGTTCGATTTAACTCACCGTGTTGGGTGACCCACTTGTACCCCTGGTCCATGGAGCTTGAAGCCTGAGCTAGCTTAGGATAGAATCAGCTGCTGATGCCTCACAGGCCTCCTGTCTGCACCTCCTCAGGCCCCAGAGAAGAAGGGACACTATCAGTTGTCACCATTACCTCCCTTGTTGAAGAGATTTCCAGAAGAGAGGGGGGCAATCTGAGGTTGCTTTTGCCCTTCCCATTGGTGATCACAAGACGTGGAGTAAGTAGGACAGAGGAAAAGTCTGGGGGCTCCCCTGCTTATGTTTCTCATCAGCTTGATTCCTTTTTGCCAGCCCGTCAAGACCCTCCTGGGCAAATACTCTTCCTACCACTCTCTCCATCTCATCACTTTACCTGGAGGACGTGCCTGGGGCAATAACAGGAAGGGGCCTTGGAAACATGGTGTCCTAAAGGTTTCATATGGACACTTGCTGACCCTGAGGCGCCAAGAGGTGAGGTGATTTTGTTAAAGGCCCCAGAGCCAAGCAGGGGAAGAGGTGACCCCAGCCAAGTCCTCTCTGTTCTCCCACACTGCACGGGACTGAAGGTCTTCTTTGCAATAATCAACACATCGTAAACTAGAAGGAACTTGAGAGGGCTTTTGCTTTAGTTCTCTGATGGAGGAGCATCTGCCTGGCACCCAGGCTGCGGGAGGCTCTCTTTACTTCTTTTTCCGAAATGACTTTCTTTCCTGAGCTCTATTTCCCTCTCCCAATCCCGATCTCTCTTTTTTCTCTTAATCCCTTCCTCCCCAGAAACTGTCATTCCAATGACAATTTTAGCTTCTAGCCTGGGGATGTATTTTCTTTAAAAAAGAAAAAGCACAAAGCAAAACAAAGCAGAACTGCAACAGCAAAGGACAAGGGTGTCCCCAAACGAACAGTTTCCCCCCTGGCACCTAGGGACAACTAGGGCCTGGTCCCTGCTGGTCCCTCCGTCCCTTGCTCTTCCGTCCCCTTTTATTTTGAACTTAGATTCTTTCACCAAGTTTTCTGGGCCCCAAAGAACACCCTGTTCAGAGAGCTCCGTCACTTCTCCACCCTTGCTGCCACAGGCCGTGGAATTCCAAGTCAAACAGAACTTTCCTGCCTTTTCCATTCAGCCCAACATTCCTGGGTTTGTTTCCTCGGAGGCTGGTGGGAGCTCACAGACAGGAAAATGGAGCAGTCCTGTGAAGGACTCGGCTCAATTACCACAATAGAGATGATGGAAAAGTAGATACAAAGCATAATCCCTGTAGTTACAAATCATTAATAGGATTACTATCTCAAAAACATCTTGTATATGTAAATTTAAAAATTACATGGGGCTTGGAAATATTTTGAAACCTAGACAAGTCATCCAGGAGCGAAGGGGCTCTGCTCCCTCTTTCTGGTGACCGGTAATTTACACCCAAATCAGGACTCTTCTGAGAGTGAAAGGATGTGTTACTAACAAGGGTGCCAGGGGTCTTCTAGCTTGTAATTAAACACCTTTGCGAAGATAGGCAGTGCATTTGTCTTTGGATAGCTCTGAGCATTAGCTAAAATTAGCTTCTTTGCCCATACGTAAATTCTTCCCTTGGGTTTGTCAGGCAGGGTCTCATCCCTCTTCCCAGGAGAACAGATCAGGTATTTGAGGATATAGCTCTTCTGTCTTCTGAGTCTGTTCTTCTCCAGGCTAAATATGTCCAGTTCCTTGAGCAATTCCTTATTTGGTATAGTCTCCTGTTCTTTCACCATCCTGGCTGTGCTGAATGAGTTCCACATGGTCTGTATTTGCAAGTGTCTGCCCAGAGCTCAGTGTGGTCCTCCTTCAGCCTCCAGCAATTAGATGTCTCAATCTGTTCTTTTACACAGCAGCTATTTAGACAGACTTGCGGAGCAAATGCTCAGCAGATACCCCCTTATTTTTTTCTTCTTATTTTTTTTTAAAGATTTTATTTATTTGACAGAGAGAGACACAGCGAGAGAGGGAACACAAGCAGGGGGAGTGGGAGAGGGAGAAGCAGGCTTCCCACTGAGCAGGGATCCCGATGTGGGGCTCAATCCCAGGACCCTGGGACCATGACCTGAGCCGAAGGCAGACGCTTAACGACTGAGCCACCCAGGCGCCCCACCCCCTTATTTTTCTTGAGCTTTCTTTTACACACTTTCTCAGGGCACACTGGATAGACTGGGTGTTCACCAATATTGAGGCCGGAGGTACAGAGGGAGGAACAAGGGCAGGAGGATGGGGGCTCTAGTCCCAGCTGAGCTGGTCTTTTATGAAATGAACAGGATTAAGTCACCTTGTTTCTCTTTCTCTCAAGAGCTTCGTTTCCAGAATTCTGTCATTGCGCCACTTACAATCTTCAAATTTGAAGCAAGCTATTTAATCTCTCTGTTGCCCCCCAGCTTCCTCAACTGGAAAATGTAAAATCAAACTCTTGTCATCAGGATTAAATTGAAGGTACTGAGAACAGCATTTGGCCACGTTGTAAGTCTCACCCATGCTGTTATTATTATGAGGCTTCCTGCTCTCCTGCCCTCCTTTTTTTTTAAATTTTTAAAAAATTTTCTTGGTGCTGTTGATCACTCCTGGGGAGGTTTTCTAAAGCAGCAAAATCTGCAAGCCACCTGAGTGCTTCGGGCTGAAAACTCACCTTCTGCCCTCTAGATTGTAGGTGTCTCTGTGGGAGGATAATAACACCCAACGCCTGTCATTAATCCCTTTCAGGCTCCCAAGACCTTTCATCCTAAAGGATTCCAAGGCTCCTGAATAAAAGAAGCAAAAACATTCATTAAAACATTAACATTTGTAAGGCAGGTACAACAAGTCATTCGGATTCAGCACTTCATAAAACTGCTCCTTACCTGAAGTTTTGGTTTTAAGAGGTGAGTTTATTCCAAGAAATCTCTAAATTTTAGTGAATTAAATTCAGAACTTCACCCTGAGTTCCCCAATCTTTCTTTCCCCGCAGAGACAAGGCTCTGAGCACCCCCTCCAGGTCTGTGTCCTCAGGGAGGGGAAGTGAAAGGCACAGGGCAAAAGAGGAAAAAGGCAGTAACAGGGGATTCTTGCAAATAACATCACAAAGAGCAGAGAGAATTGGACCTTTCATCTTAGCATCTCCAAACTATTTATACTTGACATAGTTGATTCCTGCCGCCAGGCATAATTGCACTTAATTTATAGAGAGAGGATTTTTGACTTGCCCAAGGTTAGAATTTCACCTGTTAGGCGGAAACAAACAACAATATTATGTTGGTTTGGGAGACCCGACTCACTGTTCCTGATTTTTTAATTAACGCCGTGGTGTTCATTGATCCAGGATGTGCCGGAGCTCTGCTCTGATGCTGGTTTTGGGCAGCACCATTGGCCTGGTTGCCCGCCTGGTAGTGACCCAAAAGTAGGGGATGCTGGGCTTGTCACATGCCCAGTCTCGAGGGACAGAAGGCTGGCTCTCAGTCTAGCTCGGTCGCATTAGAAATCCTTCCTGTTCTGGTGAGAGAAAGTGATGGCAAAGTTCTATTTCTGATGGCCCACGTGAATCTGCCTGGAGATTAACTTGAACCTATCTGGGCGGATCTTATCACAGTGCAAGCTTTTAAAGCCAAGTGTGTCCATCTCCAGTGGCAGCAGATGCTGGGTTTTCCTCTTGCCCTACCCCCTCTCTCCCCTCAACGCATGGCCGGCCAGGATGGAGGTAGCACCAGATGAAGGGGGCTGTGGTCTCTCACTGTCTCTGACTTCTTGGGTTTGGTGGCACATTCTTAGCTGTAGTTTCTGGTTCCTTTAGGGAGAAGGGAAAAATGTGAATGAACAGTCAGTGAATGCTTATGTTGAGTCAAAAACATGGCCTACGTGATTTCGCTTACTTTACCAGGTTGTAATGTTACTTGAAACCCTTGGTTTTTTTTGGAAAATCCAAGTGAAGGAACATGGTGGGCCATGTGTACTTTTGACCAGAACATAAAGGGACAGAAGATTCTCTTTGTAGGGCCTCTGCTATTCTCTCTACTCATAGGAGTTGAAAACACTGAAATGTCAGATTATAACAATGATAAACTTCCACATGTGGGTGCTTTTTGAGAGTGCCAATCCTCATTTGCAGGTTTGTGAACTGATAGATTCCTATTACTTTGTGGACTATCATACCTAATGACAGTAGCAATTTGGATTTGTGCTGGTGACTCTGTAGGAACAACTTAGTATATTTAGCATAACAAACTGAGAGAGCATTCTCACCTCTTTACTAACCATGTGTCTGAGATATATAGCCATTGGGCTGGGAGGCCATGACTGAGGTACCTCTACCACCGTGTACGAGAACTAACTTGGAGAAAATAAACTGCCTCAATACCCCACATGTGTATAATGATGGCAATAGTGTAGTAACTATTTGTAGGATCAGCTTGATTTTGGTTCGTATTGCTTTAGTTTTGCTTTTGCTCATGAGAGTTATTGCTTGCTGGCCATCATAGCTCAGAACTTAATTTCATTAACATCTTTTTGAAATAGATGACATGCTTTGTGGCCCAGAGATCCCAGGAACAGGGCAAAGATGTGGCTTCTGAGGTTTGACCCTGACTGTTCCCTGTGGGTGGGCAGATGGTTTGTTCCACATGACCAGTTGCTGGAAAAAACTTATGTGAATTATTGCAATTTGCTTTGCATATATAAATACTTAAGTCTGTGTTTAATAATACACTTGATGCAAATAACCTATAAACATATTAACTGCTAAATCAGCCGCTCAGATAAGTTCAATGGGCTTGCCATCCCACGAACAGTTTTTACTAGCCTGTCCTCTCTCCTGGCTATGAATCTTGTATCACAGAGACAGTAAAACTGATTAAAAGCAATTAACATTCTTTCCTATTGATTTTCTTAAGCCTCTCCTGGTAATAGGTATGTAGAATGGTGACATATGAGACTCAGTCAATTTATAAGTGTTTACTGGGCATCTTTACCATATTGCTAAGTATAGATGCCTGATCCAGAGGAGGTGGGAGATATGATCCCTGTCCTCAAACACGAATAATCAAGTCAGGGAGCTAAAAATAACACTCAAGAAGTAAGCAGAAACATTTCTGACAGTATGTATAAATTATGTGACTAACCTCTATCCTGATACCTATTTGAGAAGGTCAAAATGGAGACAAATGAGCTGGGACTTGAAGAAGTTGTAGAGTTGGTACTGTTAGTAACAATTATTAATAATGGGGTACATTAGTATTTATAGTGAGCTCTTTTTATGATTCCCTGTACCATCTCTCTGAAAGAGGTGGTGGAGGAATATAATTTGTTGAGTAAATATGCAAAGTAGACCAGACGATACCTACACATGAAGTGGGTTTCACTAGAGAAGAGGAATCTTGAGCTTAGGGGACCCAAATCTTTTATAATGGGCAGTAAGCCTTCTTGAATTTTGTTCCAAAGGGAGACTCTAACTTTCAAGTCTACTTATTATACAAATGTTTTTGAAAAGATAAATCTGGAACAAAGAGTAGTCAGTGCCTCTCTCACAAGACATGTGAACTTACGAGAGACTCCTGGAGAGTGGTCTTCCACCTTGCTCAAGGTTGCCCAGCTAGTTAACATCAGGGCTAAGGTTAGAACCAAAGTAGCCAGGATAAATGTAATGATCTCACCAGTTCTCTGTTCAAGACATCAGACTCAAATTTGTCCCAACACCTGGGACCAGCCCTCATCTTGTTTGGGGGAGTTTTGTTGCTATTCTGGTTCATATGAGGCATCCATTATAAGTGTTGGGGTTCCTTCTTTGTCCCATGGGCCAAGCCCCAGTCTTGGGCTCCAGTCTTACAGTGTTTCTTGTCTTGATCCTCAGGGCTGAAGTGCCTGCCTTGGCCTTCCACCCAGTTCCACAGTCCCAGGAATTTCATTGCTGTATCCTGGGCCACTCTTGGCCGGCATCATGCTTGGATCTTTGTGTCTTCTATCTCACTGTACGTGGTCCAGTTGTCACACTTGCAGGAGCTTCTTGATGCTGACCTGCCCACCAAGACCTTTACCTGTCACTCCCTCCATAGGAGTTGCTCCATAGGCCCAGTTGGACTTCAAATATCTTCTCCTATAACATCTACTCCTATGTGCGTATCTGACCCCATTCATTGTATTTTGTTTCTGGGTCATTGTCCAGTTGCTTACTTGATTTCATTCCAGTAAGAGAAGGAGGTGACGGGGAGATCAAGGATGAAGATCATAAGCTGAGTGCTGTAGGGGGATGAGTATAGTGGACCAGCCCCAAAGCCAGTGTGATTTGAACTGAGTGGCCCAGGAGAGACTCTGAATGCCAGGCTGAAGAATATCAATATCAATAGAACAACTAACTGAATCATAGAACATCACAAGGCTTCATGGGAGTGTGCACAAACTGATAGAGAGAGCATGGGTTTTGGAATCAGACAGAACTGGGTTTGAATCCTGGATCTGCTACACACTAGCATGACCTTGGAATTTTGGTCTATGTCTCAGAGTTCCTCATCTATAAAATCGTGTTAATAACATTTACCTCATGGAGCTGTGATGAGGATTGTTGATAATACAGATGCAACATCTAGCACTATGACTTCAATTTTTAAAGGCTCAATAAATGGTAGCTGTTATACATTTATCATTACGGAATGTTTGCCCTGGAATAGACCTTAGAGCTTGAGCTAACCCTCTTATTTTAGACATGAGGGAAAAAAAAAAGAAGTGAAGAGTAGTTAGCAAAGTAACCTGTTTGCCCAACCTTGTCAGCTAGGGACAGAATCTTACTCATTGAACACTTATTTATCAAGCAATTCTTGGTAAGTGTGCAGTCAGACATTTATTAGTTGGTGACTTTGCTGCAAGCAGTCAGGAGCATCCTTGGGAGACACAGACTAGGGGTTTAACTCAGGCTTACCCTATGCTGGGGGAACTTTCCTTTTTAGCCATAGACTGTCCAGATGTAAACAGCAACATGCTCCCGTGACATGGCCAGCCTCTCAGCTCTTGAGCCTCACCACCTTTCTTCTGTTCCTCAAAACTGCCTCACCCTTTGCTGTCACTTTGGGCCACTTCAGTCAGCTTATTCCTACCTATCCTACTCATTCCTATTCCATTTAAGTGTCATTTTCTCACGGAAGTCTACCCAGATCTCCCCAGTGAGGCGAGGCTGCCTGTCACATGGTCCTTTAATGCCCTGTGCTTCTTCTTCGAGGTGTTCCTTGTGCTCTGATGACATCTTCAATACCTATCTTTCCCACTAGAGATGGTGGCCCTTGTTCTCTGGGACATCCCCAGAGCCCGACAGAGAGTAGACACTTAGTGCATGTTGGTTAAATGATTAAATAAGGCTTGCTAACTGCAATTGCTGTTCCAGAATTTTGGAGTTGCTGCTTAGAATGTAAAACATGCTCTCAAAATGGGACGATAATAGTCTCAGAATAAAGGAGAAGTCTTCTGAAGAAAGGCAATTAGAAAAATTATAGTGACAGGTACATATTTATGTACTCTACCTACACATACACAGCGTTTTGCAGTGCCCTTATTTTTTTCTCATTTTATCTTGTAGGGACACTTCATTATGGACTTACTTGGCCCGAGGACTAGCATTTGGAAACTGCGCTGCTAGAAGTCAGAGTCATTAATTAACTGTAGCAATTGCCATTGCTCCACAGTGCTGAGGAAAGCAGATTTCAGAGTCCCGAAGGTGTTCATGACAAATGTACCAAATATACATCCATCTTTTATTTCCTCTTGGTACAATTTTTATCCCTAGTTGTACTTTTCTTTTTAATGAACATCCCCACCCCCCACCCCCCACCCAGGGCTTATTTATTTCCAGGACAATGCACACAAGAGAGATAGAGGCACATGCCGGAAAAGACCATTTCTCTGAGAAATGTCATTTAGCCAAAATGGAACATGGTCCCCTAGAGCAGCTGAAATCCCTTCGTGGATTTATAGTGTCTCCAGATCGTCCCAGTCCTGCCTCAGGATGAGAACAAAGGAAGCATGCTTAGGAAATGGGGCCCAGGGGTCCCGTGTACAGCTGGGTAGGCTGTGCCCTGCCAAGGGTCCCCAGCTGAGAGAAGTGGGCTCTCTCACCAAGCTATGCAACCAGGTGGGGACTGGCTGTGCTAGAAGGACGAGGCCACATGCTCCAGGTCACAAGGAGAAAGGGCTGGAGGTGGTGGCGAGTCAGTGAGATCATAGAATATTTTGGTTTGGAGGACGTGAGCCGTCAGAGAGACATGCGTGTAGGTCTCTGCTTCACTACTTACTATGTGCCTTTGGGCAAGGTTGTAAGCCTTGGTTTCCTCCTCTGTAAAACAAGGATAACGGGGGCGCCTGGGTAGCTCAGTCAGCTGAGCGTCTGCCTTTGGCTCAGGTCATGATCCTGGAGTCCTGGGATGGAGCCCCACATTGGGCTCCTTGCTCAGTGGGGAGCATGCTTCTCCCTCTGCCCCCCCCCAACTTGTTCTCTCTCTCTCAAGTAAATAAAATCTTTAAAAAAACAAGGATAAGAGCAATATCTGTTTCATAAGGTTGTTGGAAGGATCAAATGGGATAATGTGGGTGGAAGGCTCAGCAGGGTGGCAGGGCCATATTCAGTGCTTCATGCACCTGTGTCAGTCATCAGTGGTGCCAAGATGCCCATGGCCATCTGGGACGTACTTCTGGACAGAGAGCTCATATACCTTTTGCTCTTTTCTCCTTACCTCGCCACGCTGTCCCAACCTGTACCTTCCCTTAGTGTCCTTACCAGTCCCATTTACAAAAACCAGAAACCCAAAGTCCATCCTAGACTTCTGTCTCTTCTTCTCCCTCTAACATCTCAGTGGTCTATCAATTCTACCAGCTCGACCTCCATCTCCACCCCTTATTCCTGCTACTTGCTCCAGAACAGCACGCAATTCCTCTCTGGGACAATGGCAGCAGCTTCCAGGCTGGCTCCCTTTCCCAGTCTTTCAGAAAGACACATCTGTTCTCATGCAGTCTCTTGCTTAAGACTATCTCTGTTTGTCTACAGAATCAAGCCCAAAGTTCTTTGGGAGTAATTATGGTTCCACAAGACCTGGCTTGTCTCCTCACTGCTTCTACCTCGATATCTGTGTTCCAGAGATACTTTCTATAGTCAACAGCTTCATGGTTTTTGTTTTCATTTTTAATCTCTGCGCCTTAAACGTGTTGCTCCCCCTCCCTGGAATGCTGTTAATAATAATGATAATGATGCAGCAAAGGAAGATACGATAATAATACCCAGCATGCATTGGGAATTTACAATATACCGTTCTCGGTGCTTGGTGCTTTACGTTCATAATCTGCCTTTCCCCAATCTTGGTCACCTAGTGAACTCATCAAAACAATTATAATTTTTTAAAATATATTTTTTATATATTCACAGGAGTGCTTCATTTTTTATATATTCACAGGAGTAATCCAGAGGGCTTGACTCGGCCTGTGTCTCTTACCCACAGGGGGAACCCACATTGCTGCGTGTGGGAGCTGGTACTATGCCTCTTATTCATTTTTTTTCTCTTTTAAATTGACTTTATTTTTTAGAGCACTTTTAGGTTCACACTAAAATTGAGTGGAAAGCACAGACAGTTCCCATTTACTTCCTATCTCTCCTTTACAGCCTCTCCTACTATCAGCATCCTGCACCAGAGTGATACATTTATTACAATTGATGAACCAACATTGATACATCATTATCTCTAAAAGTCCATAGTTACATTAGGATTCATTCTTGGTGTTGTACATTCTATGAATTTTGAGAAATGTACAATGACATGAATCCACTTTTGTAGAATCATACAGTATAGTTTTGCTGCCTTAAAAATCCTCTGTGCTCTGCCTATTCATCCTTTCCTCCCACCAACCCCTGGCAACCAATGATCTTTTAACTAGCTCTATAGCTTTACCTTTTTCGGAATGTCATGGTTGGAATCATACAGGGTGTAGCATTTTCAGATTGTTTTTTTCACGTAGCAATATGCATTTAAAATTCCTCCATGTCTTTTCATGGCTTGGTAGCTCATTTCTTTTTAACAGTGAATAATATTCCGTTGTCTGGATGCACCAGAGTTTGTTTATCCACTCACCTACCAAAGGGCATCCTGGTTGTTTCCAGGTCTGGGCAATTATGAATAAAGCTGCTATAAACATCTGTGTGCAGGTTTCTGCATGGACATCCATTTCCAACTTCCTTGGGTAAGTACCAAGGAGTGTGATTGCTAGATTATTCGGTAAAAAGAGTATGCTCAGTTTTATAAGGAACTGCCAAACTGTCATCCAAAGTAGCAGTACCATTTTGCATTCCCACCAGCAATGAGTGAGAGTTCCTTTTGCTCCACATCCTTCTCAGCATTTGGTGTTGTCAGTGTTCTGGATTTGGGTCATTCTAATTGGTGTGTCACTGGTATTTCATTGTTGTTTTAATTTTTAATTGCTTAATGGTATATGATGTTGAACACCTTTTCATAGGCTTATTTGCCATCTGTGTATATTCTTTGGTGAGGTATCTTCCTACAGGTCTTTTGTCCAATTTTTTTAATTAAAGATTTTATCTATTTATTTGTCAGAGAGAGAGAGTGCACAAAAGCAAGAGCAAGGGGGAGGGCCAGAGGGAGAGGAAGCAGGTTTCCTGCCAAGCAAGGAGCCAGGCACAGGGCTCAATCCCAGGACCCTGGGATCATGACCTGAGCCGAAGGCAGACACTTAACCGACTGAGCCACCCAGGCATCCCCTTTTGTCCATGTTTTAAATTGGGTTGTTTGTTTTCTTACTCTTGAGCTTTAAGAGTTCTTTGTGTATTTTGGATAAGAATCTTTTATCAGATGTCTTTTGCAAATATTTTCTCCCAGTCTTTGGTTTATCTTCTCATTTTCTTGAGCTCCTACTCATTTTCAAAGCACAGCTCAGAGCTCACCTTCTGTGACACTAGGCCTATCTCTTCCGCTCCCCAGCAGTTGGTCTGGATTGACTTTGTGCTATTACTGTGCCTTTAATGAACATCCATCTTACTGTAAATAGTTACCCACCAGACTATGGGATTTTTGGGGAGAGAGTCATGTGAGTCATTTTTGCATTTCCAGAGCAAAGCACAGTGTCTGGCACGAATCAAGTACCCAATAGGTGAGTGTTGACTAAACTGAGGTGGCAAATGAGGAAATGCATGCACAGGGCACCCCTGCCTCCCTCAGAAGCATGGGGTGGGGTGGGGGGTATTCCTTTAGCAGCAGTAGTGAGAAATATGCTCTGCGAACGGCATTTTGGTCTAGGTGACGTTCGATCTTCACCTGAGCATGGGTATTTTTGTCAGATTCCAGATGCAAGCCATCCAGTCCCCACCAGAGAAGCTGCAGTTAGGCAAGAAGCTGAATGCCCTTCGCACTCACAACAAGAATGTTTGTAAAATGCTCTGAAACCCTCCATGGACAGGGAACCTGGTCCGCGCAGGCATGGAATCTTTCAGAAGGTCTCCTGACTCAAACTTCCTGCTCCTCTTTCCATGTCTGCGTATCTGCAAAGCTAGAACTCTCACTCAGAAGGAATGATTTACCATTCTGTCAGCCTCCAGACAGTCCCTTCTGGTTTCCTGAACAGAGCGCCACGTGCACGTACAGGTGTGTGCTTAGGAGCCCAAATTCCTTCTGAATTCTTTCACGGGTCAGAATGCTGCAAACATTACCATCAAAACTCTTTCCTTACTCTCTCCCCCCATCCCCCACCCCCATCTTCCTTCTGCTTTTTCTTCTCAAATTAGCTTCTCTTTCCTTTGGCTTGCAATGTTTTTGTAAAACTCTCCCTTGTCTGACCCATCGAGTCTTTGGTATTTAGCTCAGAATATGTTCCATTATGTTTAAGAACACTTTTCTGTCAACGGGGCTTCTATTGGGAGCAGACAGCACCCAGAGTTGGGTGAAGCCCTAGGGGAATGCGGTTGGGAGAAGAAAGGACTTTCACATGATTTATAGGCTTGTGACTGTTTTGCTTCATAGACACGAATGCTGAGACATTCAGATGAAAAGTAGAGAAAAATCCTGTAAAGGATCACCAGATGTTTTGTCTGCAAGACTTCAGGCTTTTGATGTTAGGCAGGAAAAACATGTGAATTCTTGACTGAATTTGGCAATTGTCACAGGGCGTTTTAGGGATATTTAGATTTTATATTTATGTATTTATTTATTTATTTTTAAAGATTTTATTCATATATTTGACAGAGAGAAACACAACGAGAGAGGGAACACAAGCAGGGGCAGTGGGAGAGGGAGAAGCAGGGAGCCCGCCGAGCAGGGAGCCCGATGTGGGGCTCGATCCCAGGACCCCGGGATCATGACCTGAACGGAAGGCAGACGCTTAATGACTGAGCCACCCAGTCAATCCACCCCAGGGATATTTAGATTTTAGTCATTATTAGCATTTTGGGTCAACTTAGGGAATTTAAAAAGTTACCAAATTATTGCAGGCTCATTGTAAAAAGGCCAAGTAATATAGAAGTCTGCAGACTAGAAGCTTAAATGTCCTTCTCTGTCTTCTCCCCCTCGCTCCAATTTCGCTCTTTTCTAAGATGAGTCACAGGTTGAATATGTATGTTTTTGGACAGTTTTTCTGTACATTTGCATACACACATAGTTCTATTATTATTTTTTATGTAAATGGTCATTTTATGTATTCTGTAATGTATTCTGTAATGTCCATTTTTTCAGTGAACAATAGACCTTGGAGATCTTCCATTTCAGAATAGCACTGCCTCACACTGTGTCTCTGCAGATCGGGCTCTCTACAATGACACCCTGTCATTTACTTCACCATCTCCCCAGGGAGGGCTGTTCGGGTTGTTTTCTTCTCCTTTTTTCCTTTCCTTTCTTTTCTTTTTCTATTTTAAACAAAACAACAGTAAATATCCTTACACATATTTTTTTCCCCTGTGTGTGTCTTTCTGTTGGATGTTATCAAGCTTTATACATTTTTTTTCTTATTCCAAGGGAAATTAAAAATCCTTTTTTATCCATTTTTTAAAATTTCAAATTGTCTGCTAATTTTCTTTGTCTACTGTTCTTAGGAGTTTTATGTATTTTCTTATTCATTTTAGGGGGTTCCCCTCCAACATTTTATTATGAAAACATTCAAGCACACAGAAAAGTTGAAAGAATTGTGTAGTGTGGGAACGCCTGGGTGGTACAATCAGTTGTGTATCCAACTTTTGGTTTCAGCTCGGGTCATGATCTCAGGATTGTGAGATCAAACCCTGGGTTGGGCTCCTCGCTCACTGCAGTCTGCTTGAGATCCTCTCTTCCCCCTGCCTCTCCCCCTGCTCTCTCTCTCTCTCAAATAAATAAATAAATTTAAAAAAAGAATTGTGTAGGGCGCCTGGGTGGCTCAGTTGGTTAAGCGACTGCCTTCGGCTCGGGTCGTGATCCTGGAGTTCCGGGATCGAGTCCCACATCGGGCTCCCTGCTCGGCGGGGAGTCTCCTTCTCCCTCTGACCCTCCCCCCTCTCGTGCTCTCTCTCAAATGAATAAATAAAAAAATTAAAAAAAAAAAAGGAATTGTGTAGTTTATGCCTCCATATACCTACCATCTAGACTGATAATTAACATTTTACTATATTTGCTTTATCATATATCTTTTCGTCTATCTATTCCTTTATTCATTTGTCAATCCACCTTATTTTTGTGTGTTTTGAAGTAAGTTGCAGATATCAGTACACTAACTATTTCAGTTGCTTATCAACAACAGGATTTAACGTTTGTTTATAGTCTTTTTTATTTTTTATTTTTATTTTGCGATGTAAAATTTACATACAACAAAGTGCACACATCTTAAGGATATGATTCAATGTAGGGAGCTTTTTTTTTTTTTTAAGGATCTTATTTGTTTATTTGACACACAGAGAGAGAGAGTGAGCATGAGCAGGGGGGAGCAGCAGAGGGAGAGGGAGAAGCAGGCTCCCCACCCAGCTGGGAGCCCAATACGGGGCTCGATCCCAGGATCCTGGGATCATGACCTGAGCCAAAGGCAGCCGCTTAACCGACTGAGCCACCCAGGTGCCCCTCAATGTAGGGAGCTTTTTATATATTAAGAGTAGTCATCTTTCTCTCTCTATATATATATATTGCAAGTATTTTCTCCCAATCAGCCTCTTTTTTTTCAACTTTGTTACGATAGTTTTCACATATGGAAATGAATAATTTACATAGCTAGCCAATCTATCAATAATTTCCTTTATCCATTCTAGGTTTTTTAATTTTAATTTTAATTTATTTTTTATTTATTTGTCAGAGAGAGAGAGCACAAGCAGGGGGAGCGGCAGGCAGAGGGAGAGGGAGAAGCAGACTCCCCACTGAGCAAGGAGCCTGACGTGGGACTCTATCCCAGGACCCTGGGATCATGACCTGAGCGGAAGACAGACACTTAACTGACTGAGCCACCCAGGCGCCCCGGGTTTGGTAGTTTTATTTTTAATTTCTAAATCCATATTAAATTACATTTTTGTTGGGGGAGGGCTATAACTTCACTTTTGCATTCAGAAAACCAATTGTCCCAAAGTTAAACACACTTTTTAGAATTATCTCCTATAGTCTTTTCCTGTTTTCTCCAAACCTTGGAAGAAACTGGGAGAGCCAAGAGAAAAGGCGGTAAGACTTAGCAGCAGGCAGAGGAGAAGGGGATGGAGAGAGACAGGATGAGATTTTTGGAGTGAAGGTTCTAAAGGTCTCCCTGTAATTTTCCACAACCATTGAATGAAGTTATTTCTGGCATAAAACAGTGAAAGTGTTTGGTTTTCAACAATATCTCTCCAATAATATCATTTTCTAACCAAAGCAATATGGTAAGATGATTCAGCATTTGGGAATTATCTAAAGAGCAGTTTCTGGATCTTCTTAGCCAAGACATCTGTGAAAGAGTTGGAGTCCAGATAAGTCTGTAAGATATGAACTGCAGTATTAGTGATTGATGAGTCTGTAGTCATGCAGAATGAAAGAGGAAGAAGGCAGGGGTCAAGAGCAGACATGTGGAGGATCTGGTCTGCACCTTGCTGATTCACTTTTGCAGTAGGGACAAGGTGGCCTTTGGCAAGGGAGTATGACTTGGCGTAAGTGTTGCCATTTGAGAAACAAGGAAGCAAAAGCAATTTGGATATGAAGTTCTTTTGAGAACATATCTAGAATACTTCATTCAGTCTTGGAAGTGTATTACTGTTATGTAGGATGACAATCAACTGGAGTGAATCAGAGAAGGAGAAGAAGAAATTACTTGTGAGGATATATGACGATAATATATGCAAAAGCATTTGGTTAACTGCATTGTGTAAAACAGAAGCAAATTCTTTCTATTATTATCATAACAAAGGGAAAGAAGAAGAAAGTAATTCTTTTTTTGGTTCCATGATAAACAATTGTAGGCATCAAAAGAACTGTATGTAGGGGTTCATATATATCATGCTTTTCTCCAAACACAGTATCTATTTGTTCAGGATCTACTCAGAAGATAATATTGTACCGCAAGACCTAGCCATTCCACTTCTTGGTATTTACCCAGGAGAAATGAAAGGATATGCCCATGCAAACACTTGTACACGAATATCCATAGCAACTTTATTTGTAATATCCCCGAGTTAAAGCAACCCAAATGTCCATCAACAAGTGAAAAGATAAACAAATGTAGTATATCCATACAATGGAATACTTATTAACAATAAAAAGGAATGAACTCTGATACACCCAACAGTATGGAATAAATCTCAAAATAACTTTACCAAGTGAAAGAATCCAGGCAAATGTTTGGGGTGGGGGTAATGGGCATATTCATTATCTTGATTATGGTGATGGTTTCATGAATGTATATGTATGTGAAAACTTTTCAAGTCATACAATTTAAACAGTATATTTTATTGTATGTCATTATACCTCAATACAGCTATTAAAAGTTAATATCAGAAGGTGGCATATTCACTTTGAAAAACCTAATCTTTACTAAAAATTGAAAATTAAATTTTTTAAGCAAGCAGCATTTGCTACTGCTTTTAATCCACAATTTGGTGTAGAAAAATCCAGTTTATACCATATATTTTTAAAGTTAAAACTTTTCAAAGGATTTTTCATAGAGTTGAAGCAGTCTGTGTTGATCATGTATGAGACGAAAAATGAGTCAGAGGGAAATATAAGAGGTTTTTTTTTTTTAAGATTTTATTTATTTATTTGACAGAGAGAGACACAGCGAGAGAGGGAACACAAGGCAGGAGGAGTGGGAGAGGGAGAAGCAGGCTTCCCACTGAGCAGGGAGCCCGATGCGGGGCTCGATCCCAGGACCCTGGGATCATGACCTGAGCCGAAGGCAGATGCTTAACGACGAAACGTAAGAGGTTTATAAAGGCATCTATTCACCACCACCCTCTTAGGGTTAAGGAATCAGTTCTCCAGAGGGAAATTAGAGAAGCTCCATTGCCATAGTCAAGGAAATCTAAGTGAACAAAGACTCAGCTTAAGAACAGAGCTCAAAACTTGTAAATGCTTTCATCCAAAGATACAAGCTTTTCCAAACACCAATTAACCAAGTCTCACAGCATGCTGGGAGCAGAGGGGTACAATCATTACTCCTTTTACAGAGCAAGAATTAGAATCCAAAAGGGTTCAGACAGCCTGCCCCAAGTACCTGGTGTGGCAGCTGCTGACTCAGGGGTGAGGCTTGTGTTCTGCCTCCTGGTTCCCTTACTTACTCCAACGAACAAAGAACTCTCTAGCCCTAGACCCACCTGTGGAGGGAGAAGAAAACTTAGTTTTAACCAGTTTGCTTTGGAGCCGAGATGGTATGAGAGGCACACCAAGGGTGGGATCCAATGGTCCGATGCTAATCTCATTTCCTCACTTCCTCCTAACTATTTTGAACCAGTTCATTGCTGTCTTCACTGCACTCTTTGTGAGTGACAGAATCTATTATTGAAGGCTAAATGATTTTCTTGGTAAACTTGAAATCGGGATTTTCACCCATTTGCTTTGTGTTTTCAGAGAGCTGTTTAGCACAAAATAGAGATTCTTTCCACTCCAAGGAAACTCTGGGAAACTCTCAATCCTGGATTGCTTATGTGATCAATTTAGAGCCTTTGGGACCTGGAGAGGGAAAGCCTGTTAGACCCAAAGGACCAGCAAATGGGAGATCTATTTGACATATCCTGGGAGGTTTACTCGTGAATTTTGAGAAATATTATAGCCTATCAGGGGCTTCCCATCCCCACCCTTTTCTGGAATGTGAGCTCTGTTGGCTTTGCCTCGTAAGTGTGGAGGAACCAGTTAATTCAGATGTGGGATCTATGATTAGTGGCAATCTTTTCCCGGATGACATATGGTGAGAGGTTCTAACCCAAGTAAGACTCATTTATTATGAGTTTCTATTGTAGCTCTCCCGGTAATGCTTGACTTATCTGGGAGTTACTCATTTAGCAGGAGCGGCCATCTGAAACCCAGCTGAGAGAGCAGAAGGAAACCAAAAAAGCCTTTGGGTGGCCAGTATGGGCATCAAAAATTCATAGAGCTACTCAGCCTCTTTTATTT
The DNA here is from genome assembly GCF_054177405.1 of Leptonychotes weddellii. Lineage (NCBI taxonomy): Eukaryota > Metazoa > Chordata > Mammalia > Carnivora > Phocidae > Leptonychotes > Leptonychotes weddellii. Next base: position 76,665,542 of record NC_138373.1, read on the forward strand.
ACTTTTATTTCAGGCATTACCTAATAACCTTAATTTTGATCTACAGTAGATTATAGTCAGTGCATTAATGGGGCAGGGAGGAAATTTTAGAAACAGGAGCAAGAAGTTGGCAACTTGATGGTGAAGGATGAGACAGAGGAATTATAAAAGCGCAAATAAGAATGCAAGGAACAATCTGAGCTGAGGCCAAAGAGTTCTCTGTAATTCCAAAGCCCAGGAGTTCTTTTGTTTTGGATATCGGAGCCCAATATTGGAGGCTATTTCTTTGTTCTACAAATATGTATTGGGAGCCTGAGCACTCCACCAGGTACTGGGTACGTAATGTCAGAGCTGGTTCTGTCCTTGTAGAGGGTAATAAAATATGTTGGGTGAGTTTTATTTAGGAAACTAGAGAATAACACAATATATTTAGAAAGATTTCCATAACGACGAAAAAAAATGTTTCAACGATTTGATTCCCCAAATTTTAGGCTCCAGGAATCTGGGAGAATCAATTATGTAGAACAGTTCATCCCCCACTGGACCTAATAAATGAGGCATTAATTATATTAGCATGACTTTATTATTAGTTTTATATTAAGAGCAGAATGCATATGTGTTATTTTCTGAAGACACAGATGTCTGCTTTACCCTTTAATTATTGCCAGTTCCTGTGATATTATAAATTTCAGCTCAATTAAGGCAGTCTACTGCTCCTTGGGGTGAGGAGACTGGGCACAAGCCCGGGTGTTTGATGAGTGGAGGTGACAGATTTGAGGGAAGAGAAAGTAAAGAGGCAAAACAGGGTGCAAGGGACCTTCTATTTTCACGTTTATAGAGGACTCTCATTTTGCCAGCTTCTCTCCCTACCTCTCACCCAGTCCCACTGTCTAATGGAGAAAAATAAAGGTCTAAAGGGAATAGATTTAATGGAACTGGAACAGAGGGTGGGGCTGCTTGGGGATGTACTGTGCATTTAAAATAAAACAAAACAAAATGCCTCTTGATTGCCAAGTCCTCTTGACTGCCAAGGCAGGAAATTTCTGCCCAACTGGAAGGGCTGGTTGCAGAAATCCTTGAGGGCCTTTCTGGAAAGCCTGGAGGAGGCGTGGCTGTGAGAGAGCTCCTCTGGGCATCCACAGTCACCTGTAGCCTGGTTGAGGGAGTGAGTCAAGTGTACCAGGGGTGTGAGGGCAGTGAGATGAGTCTGACCCAGCAGAGGGACCGGGTCAGAATGTGAGCACGTTCAGGCAGGGTCATTTCTGTGTCAGAGGACTGTGTGGGCCCAGCAGGCCAAGGACGACTGAATTAAACAGCTCCGATTCAGAACCAGAGCCAGCATCAATCCATGGACAAGGCTTCTCCTCACGCAATTTACTTTGACGTCCACTTTTTCCATGTATATTTCTCATCCTTGTACCCTTAGCACCTAGAACAGCTCCTGGTGTGAAGCTCCCGCAATGTTAAATGAATGAATGAACTTAGGAAACTTTTTTGCTACCCTCTTACCATTATAATAAACTCTATTTCTGAAGCTCCTTGCCATCCCTGGTTTAAAACACACACACACACACACCAGGAAACAAAGGAAACCGTTCCCTACCTTGCCTAGAATTTCTCATACAGTCAGATCCAAGGAAACTAATCAGGTGTTAAAATTGGCAGAAATTGGGCAAATTATCCCCACATTCTCATTGCCCATTACTTCACAAAAGTTTCCGGAGAGTAAAAATAAATATTTAGTGTTGTCTTAGTAAAGAGTTCGGTGGTTTACCCTTAGTAGTGAAGTGTACACTCAGAAGTTTATGGTTAGGCAAGTTTTACCCTGAAGCGTTAGCAGTCTAATTATAAGGAAGACAAACAAGCATAAATGCACATAAGTGCTTCGCTCATCAAAATAACCTCCAGGCAGGGCCTCTGTTCTGAGGTTTCTGAACAGCCTTATCTTTTCAATATGGCGTCTGGGATGTCAGTGTGTTCTAGGTCTCTGCGGTGTTGGGTGACTGCATTCAGGAGGTAGAACGGCGGCTCGGCCTGCTCAGAGCCCGAACCCTGAGCTCGCGGGTGAGCAGTAGCTCTCCTGCCCCACTGCTCTGGGGACGGCGCTCCTCGGAGGGTCCGCAGAAGCCGGTCCACAGACGACTACCAGCCCATCGTTAGTGAAGGGGTTGGCGCCAGAGTTTAAAGCAATGGTGTCACTAAGCAGGCTGTTGGGTTTGTTAACGTTTCAGAAGATGACCTCTAGAACAAAGGTTGACAAGCTTTTTTTGGAAAGGGCCAGAAAGTACACATGTGAGGCTTTGCAGGGCAGTCTCGGTCACCATTACTCAATGTTGCTGGTGAGTGGTGCCCAAACAGCCGGAGACCGCACGAATGGGTGTGGCTGTGTTGCAGCACAACTTTTCTCTTCCCCCTCTTCCTCCCTCCCTCCCTCTCTTTCTGTTTTTTGACAAATACTGGTACAGGTAGGAAATGCCCAGTGGGGTAGATGTGGCTTGGGGGTGGGGGAGGGCCTGTAATTTGCCAACCTTTGTTCTAGATGAAGGAAGCTGTTCATGATCATGTTCCAGTGCAGGTTTCTTGTCTTGAGTACCACCGGACTGGACAGCCTATGAAGGGCCACGTCAGGTAGGATCCCAAGGCCCATCCATCTGTTGTCAGTGAGACCACTAATACTAATGTCATGGGGAGGGTTTTAGTTGCTGTCCGTGGATAACGATTTTGTAAGAGTAAGCGTCTACCCCTTGACATTGCATTTTCTCCCAAACTCACCAATGGCTTTATCCTCATTGCCAACCTTGTAACTACTTCATTTAGTAAAAGCCCACCCTCCCTTTGCCCCATCTCCTTCTCAATCTTCTTCCACGCTACTACCTACCTTCTTGCTTCTCTCTCACTTCTAGTTTTCTGTTCTGGTTAACCTAGTTTTTGGCCAGTCACCCCCGCTTCCACTTTCTCCCACCAACAGTGCTTCTATTAATATATCCTGAGGCAGATGCTCCTTTTCCCATTGTAGTCACAAAATGGTCAGGGCCAGATTTTTTGGGTCATCTTGCTTCCCATTTAGGTGTCCATATCTTTTCTCTGGAGTTCTATGCTATTTAGATCTTCTACCTCTTACTCCTCTGGGTCCTAGTTCTTAAAGACTTTCTGCATTTGCCACCAAAAAGACCCTTATCTCCAGAAGTAAGTTTCCATGCTGTACTCTTTCTTGATTCTTATTCTTATACCTTTCTATCTAGTTTCCACCTAAGCTCACCTCTACCTTCCTAAATTGCTCCCCTGACCTCTTGATTTTCTCTTCTGAGTTGCCATCAAAAAGCACCAACTTTTTCTCTGCATGAAAAGTTACCCAACCACCCTTCTTGTCTATATTTCTTGCTCCATTCGGGTTCTTTGACCTTGAGTCTTTGCTTTCTACTGTCGCAATCCATACAGTGGACTGCAGTTTGTTTTTTTTTTTTTTTCCTAGGAATCAACCTCCCCTACTGGGTTGACAGAGGCTGGCTTCTTTAAAGCTTGGACTCAAAGGTATCTAGCTACTACCTGGTATCGGATGCATAGTCTACAAATTTATTAGGCTAGGCTAAAGACTGTACAGAGCCACCCCTGGCCCCATGATTTCTTGTAACTCGGCAAAGGCTCTCTCAGAATAAACAGTGGTAAGGCTTCAGAGGAGTTGTGTGGCCCTTGGTCAGCCAGGCTCTAGACAAGGTCTTCTGTCTCTAAGTGGGTCTTTCTTCCACTGTTACAATATCCACCTTATCTTCTTTGAGGTGACCACTCTGCCTTCTGGACTCTTTCAGGTCCTATAGGAATCTCCCAGAAAAGCTGGATTGCAGACATCAGTAGAATGGCTTCATGCACTTGACCATGACAGAGAATAGGATTGGGAAGGGTTAGGGAGGCTCTGACTTCTCCCCTTCTCCTCCCAATGGTGGGATGCTCTGGATGGAACATGAACTCCTCTATCAGATTGCTCGTCAGCGATGGCGCCACCATCCACCTGTCACTTAAGCCAGAAACAGATGTCCCCTAGATGACTCCCTTTCACTCACCTGTTCACATCTGTCATTGATCCTGTCATCATAGGCCTCAATATCTACTTCCTTTCCCCCCACTGCCACTTTAATTCAGGTGAAAATGGGAATGATAATAAGCTTACCTACCTCTTAAAGTTGTTATGAGGATCGAAGAAGTTAATACACATTAAGTACATAGAACAGATCTGACACACAGTAAACACTCACTAGGCTTGAGTTTTTATCATTGTTGTTATTGTCATTGTTATTTTCTCTTCCACTTTGGGGTCAGGTGCCTCTCATATATGCTAATTAGTATTCCAGTCTAGCTTTTACCATGCCACATTGTATAATCTCCTGTTACTTGTGAACCTGTAAGACTGCATAGTGTCTGATGCAGAGCAGATATTCCAAACAAATTTTTCTTGAATTAATGGATGAATCTAAAGCAAGGATTTTTTGGTTTCCCCTAAAATCAAGTAGAGGGAGGAGATAAGAGGAGAAAGAAGTTGAAACAAACAAATAACCAACACTTTAAGACAGCCTTATTCCTCTCCTTGCCAAAGATACACATGCGTCCTCTGCACCAGCAACAATTGGAGCTCATTTTCCTTCTGGTTCAGCCTGGCAGGCATCAGCTGTCGCCTTCAGGTCCCCATCTCTCTGCTCTATTATGATGGGTGATCAAAAGTTGATTTCTCCACTGAAAAGTTTTGTTGTTGTTGTTGTTTTACTCCATTGTTACTTCCAGGTTCACAGCTATTCTGAGCATTCCTGAAGGCTGGTCTCTGGATAACTGAGATATTAAAGACAGTTCTCAGGATCATTGTCAAGAGTGAAATGGACCTTCAATTTCTCAAACTCTACTAGCAGAAAGCCAGTGTTGTTAGTTCAATAACGAAAGGCTTCTGATTCCTATAGCTAATTTTATTGGTGGTGGTGGCAACGTAGAATTCATTAACTAAGTTCCCCTTGTTGCTCATGGTGCCACAGTCCTACTTTCTTAACGACTGGACTTCGTTAGACATTTTCTAACAAAGCAGTAAAGTGTGCTGATTTACAAAGTGAATAGCTCACGTGTAGGTCTCTTCAAAGAGGGAATCGCATGACAGTTTGAAAAGGGTGCTGTAGAGGTGAGTGGGGTGAGACAGTTTCCCTCATTCTAATTAGGTTGTAGCCAATGGGAAATGCTGGAACCATTCAACTTTTCTTTCAACCAATGTTTATTGAGCACTAGCTGTCTACTAAACACTGTGGTAGGCCCAAGAAAACCCCAAAAGGAATGAGACAAGTTGCTGTCTTTCTGTCTGGGACAGTGAGAGAAGTCACCATGTGATGTTATGTGGAAGAGTCACATTCCATTCAGAGATTTAGTCCAAAGTCAGCATATAAAGTGAAATGACAAATAGTCAAGAAAATCAGCCCCTCAAAAATCCCTAAAATCAAGCCTCAGAAACTTCCTTATTTTTTTCTTTGCATTTTAACGAGAGCTTCCTTTAAATTTTTTTTTTTTTAATTTTATGAAGCTATATTTTGTAGGATGTCCGGAATAAAAATATGTCTTCCTCTTTCTCTTTGTTTTCTCCTTCTTTTCTTTTTCTGTTTACTGAGCATGTGCAGTTAAATCCATGCAAGTTAAATGTGCATATAATACAGCCCTTTGGTTATCCCTAAAATGGAAGTTCATAATGACTGTATAAAGTGCTCTGAAAACACAGGGAAAAATGTTCTAACTTGGCCTGAGGAAATCTAAGAAGGCTTTACTGAGGAGGTGTCATTCCAACTGGTAGAGGGTTAAGAGCTTTCTAAACATACAGAATAGCATAAACAGAGGCTGGTAGCTATGGGAGAGCATAGTTTCTTCAGGGAATGATCTAGAGTTTATGTTTGGGGCAGGCATGATGGTAGTGGAGAAGGTGAAGAGTGATGAGAAAAGAGTTTCATCAGGGCGAGATCACGAAGGGACCAAAACACACCACGTGGCTGGCACAGCTGGAGGAGAGAGTGATTGGGAACGTTGTGTCCTCTCCGTGGCAGCCCACCGTTCTCCACCCTCTCTTCTCGTCGCTGGCCACTTCCCCCTACTCTTAACTACTTCCTGAAATGGCCTAATGCACCATTCTGCACCTCAGTCCTGTTGCCAGATCTGACTCATGGAGTATTGTTTTCTAGCTGAGGACAAGGATGCTTTTCTATTTTCTAAGCCTCTTTTTGTCTAAGGATCACCAAGTCATCAGGAGACATGGAATCATTATGGATCCCGATTGTGGCCCTAAATGTGGGTGGGTGTCATGTGTCTATTTCATAGATTAGCCTGGGATAGCTGCTCTTGGGAAACCCCAGGAACCAGAAATTGGTCTGGATGGGAACCTAGACGCTATTCCACTTTCTGCTTTGTCATTCAGACCATGAGATGGACATCTTCAGGGACCATAGGAATATTGTCCTCTTTATTTCCCTAGAAAGAAAGGGAAAGTGAGTTCCATAGTTAGACACCTCTGGAGAAATTAAGGGAATGACAATGGAATTTCTGGACTGGAATTTATTCAAGATAGCTTTGGTGTTATACCTAAAGCCCAGAGAGATGCTTTATCAATTAGAATCAGATGAGGTGACATATAACAAAGAAACCAAAATTACAGTGTTTTAAACAAAATATAAATTTATTTCCCTTTCATATATAAGAAGTCTAGAGGTAAGCAGTCTAAGATTGCTATAGTCATGCCCAGTCAAGGACTCAGACTTTGGTCTTGATCGTCTGTTATCCTCTGCATGTGGCTCCCATCTCATGGTCTTGGGTGGTTACGCAAGCTCAAGCCATCACATCCACACTCTAAACAGCAGAAGGAAAGGAGGGACAATTAAGAAGGGGGAAAGTAGCACCTGACAACTCTTATAAAGAGATTTCTTGGAAGCTGCCACACATTGCCTCTGCTAAGAACACATTGGCCAGAACTTACTGGAGGCTGGGAAATGTCATTTCTCTAGTTGACAAGGTAAAAATGTAGGCAGTAGAAGCCCCTGCCACAAATCCCATGAGCAAGAGCCCGGCACTATACATGTGATCAGAGAGTTGACAGGCCCTTGCGCCTCTCCTCTCCTTGATAACCAAGAGGCCTGTGTCTTAGAGAATCATGAAGCTGTAGGAGCCCATCCAGAGGGTCATTAACGCCCATCCCTGTGTGGTGTGATTACACTGGCATTATTTAAATGCTGAAGAAGGGAGAGGTCTCCCTGCTTGCCAACAGACTAGCTCCCCAAGTATCTTGAGAACACCAACATGGATGAATGGATGTTCTTGGCCTACTGGATGGATGAATCCCGCCTATTGATGTTTTATCCACGTAACACTCACACATTGTTGGCAAGCACAAATATCAGGGCCCTTATGGAAATGCTTTCTCAGATTCCCTACCTTTCCTCAAACCCTCAGCTGTTTAAATGGTACACAAGAGGTACCTGGGATCTTTTTGGCAATCATGAACATGAATTTCCTCTGTAACCTAGGCAATATATGAGTGGAGCCCAAGGACACAGGAGGGAAAGAGGAGGAGGAGGTAGCTGTTCAAGTAGAGCAGTAATGGGTGGAGAGAAGGAGGAAGGAAATAGGTGGGGCCAGCCCAGCCCTGTACAGATATGTGAATGAACCCAGTTTCTTTTCAGGGTCCTTCTGTATCTTTGGATACAATCCCTTTCCCTTGTTCTTCATGTCCTCACACCCCTCTAGTCACCCACCCTCAGCATCCTCCTTAGCATGCCATGACCAATCTTTCCCTTCCTTTGTCCCTATTGCAAGCAACATCTGCTGTACTATTTCTTTAGGGAGTCATATCAGTGATAACACTTAAATAATGGCCAATAAATCAGAGTCTCAAAATACGTTACATTTATCCACTTTTCCCAGTAAGTCCGATAAGCTTATTCACTTCCATAATGACCAAGATAAGAATGTGCTCCTCCCAGAAGTCATATTTATATTGTGAGAGAGATTTCTAAGCCTAAATCCAGAAATATATTAATCACCTTCAATAGCGTTTTAATAAAGGGGAAAGAATTAGGCAGGAGTTGCCCCCGTAGGGCAGGGGTTCGGGTTCCAGGGTACTAGCAGGATGGAGGGAAAGGTGAAATAGGGCTCACTTCCAGCACCAAGGTGGTGTGTGACTAGCATAGCATCAGCTCCATACTAAGTGACTGATCCATAATGAATCAAAATGTGGGACGCCTGGGTGGTTAAACGTCTGCCTTCAGCTCAGGTCATGATCCCAGGGTCCTGGGATTGAGTCCCACATTGGGCTCTCTGCTCAGCAGGGAGTCTGCTTCTCCCTCTGCCTGTTCCGCCTGTTCTGCCTGCCGCTCCCCCCTGCTTGTGCTCTCTTGCGCGCTCTCTCTCTCTGACAAATAAATAATTAAAATCTTTGGAAAAAAAATGTGAATGGAGGTTTAGTGAAAGGACAATTTACACAGCTGTGGGGTATGGTTTAGAGAAGCAGGAAGGGATGGCGCAATGTGCAGGATGAACATGAACATGGTGGAAAACCCATATCAGCTCTCAGTCTGAAGGTGTGATGGCAAAGAGTGGCTGGCCATCAGCCCTCGAGAGGGCTGTGGCTTTTGGAGAAGGGCTGTTTAACAGGAGTTGTGGTGTTTGGTAGAAGAACGCAGCCACGGCCCAAACATGACCTAGCAGGTAGCAATAAATTCCCGGACCATTTTCTCTTCCCACCCTCCAGTTTTCCGTCTGTACCTCCCATTGGAGAACCCACTGGAAGTCAAAGATGCAAGGGAGCCTGGGTAGAGCTCAGCCTCCCAAGGGCAGGTGGAGAAAGGAGAAGCAAATAGAAATAGAATATGTTTTAGCACATTAGTCTTTAGCAGCTTATACTTTAGTACGGGAGACAGACTGATATGAACATAATTTATGCACAAAGCGGCCATCAAGGTAATTAATAGAAGTGTGTTATTTGATTCATTTTATAAAATAAAAATTCACTGGCTGCTGGCAGGCCCTGAGTAGGGTCTGGAGGTCTCCAAATCTTCAAATCAGCCATAACTATCAACCAAAGTATCCTTTCCATCTTTTCTCCCTCTTTCCTCGCCTCCCTCCCTTCCTTCCAACAAATGTTACTTGAGTCCTTCACGTGTGGCAGGAATTGTGCCTGTCTTCTGCTCCTGGTTGCTTTCAGTCCTGGGGTGGCTCTCTATCACACCTGCCCCTTTCTCTCTGTCCTGCAGACTAGCCTTTCCAGACCCTTTCTGAGGGACAGTGACGCTTCCTTGTTGCTTGGGGCAGAAAGAATGGTGATGTGAAAGTTTTTTCCAAAAGAGTAAGCTGTGTGGAATTTTTAAGCTCAAGTGTAGACTGGGGAGCAGAGGGAAAGACTGGGATTCTGGAAATCCTGGGCTAGAAGGTAAAGGCTGTGGGGCAATGGGAAAGGGGAATAGTTGGGAGATCTAGTTCAATGTTATGGGGGGCCTGTATTAAATGATGGCTCATGTTGCTTCCTTTTCACCCCTTCCTGAAGAAATCAGCACAAATACAGAGGAAATCTACATCAGTGGGTGGAAGCAGAGCCCTCTCAGCTCACTTGACCCTGGCTGACCCTTTTTCAGACCTAAACCAGGAATGCAGTGGTGTACAAGATCCATTCAAACAGTCCCAGAACCATTAAGCAATGGAGACTGGCTCTTGGACACTTGGCATGAATTTCTGGCAGTTTCCCCTCACCAACATGCCTCCCTCACTCTGTCTGTAGGGACCTCCCTGTTTATCTTTTCCTCATTCTGCCAATGGTCACTGACCTGATTTCATCTTTTTTTTTTTTTTTGAGAACGACTTTTCAGTCTGTCTTTCTCTCCCCTGTCCCTTAGAGCCACTGTTTTGTTGACCAGCCTATTCTGAAGTATCTCTGAGGCATCCCCCTGAATTTTACTGAGTACCTACGTATCTGCTAGACAACGTATTTAATTGCTTTTACAACTCCTCCTTCCTCCCCTGATGAGTCTTCAAATGTCATCGGGGCCTCCATCTTGGTCTCCACTTCGAACAGCATAGTGGTCAGGAGCGTGATACTATAGACTGCCTGGCATTGACGTCTGCTTCTCCCATTTGAGCAGCAATGTGGTGTGGGAGAAATCACTTACCCTCGTTGAGACTTAGTTTCCTCATCTGTAAAATGGGAATGATAACAGTTTTTTTTAAAAAGTTTTATTTAATTTAGAGAGAGAGAAAGAGAGCGTGCACAGGGGAAAGAGGCAGAGGGAGAGGGAAAGAACCTCAAGCAGACTCCCCACAGAGTGTGGAGCTGGACATGGGGCTTGATCCCACCACCCCAAGACCATGACCTAAGCCAAAATCAAGAGTTGGATGCTTAACGGACTGAGCCCCCCAGGCGCCCCAGGGACAATAATAGTTCTAAGTTGTGGGGATTAAAGGAGTTAATATCTATAAAATGCTGGGCCCCATGTCTGACCCCTGGGAGTCCTCAATAACAGCATGCTTTTATTACTATGAGTGCTGGGTTATTACTATGGCCCAGGGCACAGGATAGAGTGCTCATTCATCTCTAAATTGTGTTCTGTGCTCAGTTACAAGGGTCTTCTAAGAATAGAGATGACTTAACAGTTCTCAGGTTTATCTCCATGTGAAACTCCATCTTCTCAAGAGGAGGAGACCAAGGTAGGGTTCAAGCTCTGGTCATTAAGGCAGCTGGAAGCTTTGTCTAGAGCTTCCTTGCAATCAGAGAGTCAATTTTTGTTGGGGCTGATGGTCCCTAGACCATGGACTAAAAGTCCACACTGCATTGATCAGTTGAAACAACCCCAAGACTTACAAGCTATGATCTTGCCTAAGACCATAGAGGGACCCAGCGGTGGTCTGGGCTAGGGCAGTCTCCTAACTCCGAATACAGCATTCATTCTACACCACTGGGGTTTTCGTGTTTTATATATTTTATCCATCTATCTGTCTGTCTCCTCTACTTGGACCTTATTCCCCTAAATTAAATCTTTTCCAGAGCCCCAGTTTATGAAGAGGGAAAGCTGAGCTGCTGTGGCTGATGGGAGAGGCAGGGCCTGGATCCCTGCACACTGGCCTTTTCTTTGCCTTGTGCTGGGGCCCTTGAGACGGCCCACATTGCTATCTTATCAGTACCTATGCATCTTTTTCTTTGACATGGTGTCAAATTCCATTTTTCTAACCAGTTTTTCGGGTATATGGAATGTTTAAACCTATCCCGTCTTACAAGGGTGTTGTCAGCAAATACTCTCCATATGACATATTGTAAATGGAGAAGTTTTTGGACTGATCAGCTTGAACTTTGGTCTTTGCAGGAAGCCTGGAAGCCAGCCTGGCTCTATGACATTGGCCAGGGTTTTGGAGGATGGGAAGGACCCTAAATCAAACAAGCCTACACCCCACTTTCATAAACCCAAATATCTCTGTCCTCAGCTTGCAGCACACCCAGGATCAAGTTCCAAAAATTCCATTTAGTTTTCTTGGCTTCTATATTCACTCAGTTACAACTGGTCCAGAAGGAGTCTTGGCACTAAAAGCCTGCAAGGAAAAGCCTGTTTCTTTGAATGTTGTTGCCCAATTTTGCAGACATTTTAGGTTCAGATAAGGTTTTGGGTGGCCAGTTAATTCTTTCTACATGTTGTTCTGAAATGAACCCAAACCCTGCCACCTTCTGAGATTCTCTGGTCGAATCGTGGCACTAATAAGCTGACATTCCGGACTCTAAAGCCAACTTTTCCTAAAGGTCATTTCTCCTCAGTGTTCCTTCCCAGCCATGCAGCTCTCCTTACCCTCAGGTCAGGGGGAGTGTAGTCTGCGCCTCTTCCTCTTGTCCCATGAATGGCTGCTTAGAGACATCTGTGTGGGTGCTCTTGTGTTTCCCTTGAGAAGAGAAGAAGATTTCTTGGAAACATCACCTCAGCTTTCTTAGCTATTGCTTATTTTTTAAAAAAAATTTTTTATTGTTATGTTAATCACCATACATTACATCATTAGTTTTTGATGTGGTGTTCCATGATTCATTGTTTGCGTATAACACCCAGTGCTCCATGCAGAACGTGCCCTCTTTAATACCCATCCCCAGGCTAACCCATCCTCCCACCCCCCTCCCCTCTAGAACCCTCAGTTTGTTTTTCAGAGTCCATCGTCTCTCATGGTTCATCTCCCCCTCCGATTTCCCCTCCTTCATTCTTCCCCAAACCACTATCTCTGCCCTAGTCAATTGAGCCTTCCACTGTTGGGGTTATGATGAGAGCTAAGTGTATAGTTTCTTTCCTACTCAGCTGTCTGTGTGTGTGTGTGTGTGTGTGTGTGTGTGTGAAAACGCAAAGGGGCAGATAAAGGGGAAGAAGTCCCATTATCTTCTAAGCTCCATGAGATCAGGGAACATATCCACTTTGGTTACTGTTGTAACTGTGGTACAAAGTAAACATTCAATAAATATTGGTTGAAGGAATGAATGAACATCTGCCTTCCCGTATCAGTAGATCTCTCCAGCCTCAGGGTTAAAGAGTACACCAGTCCCTGAGATCCAGGGCGTGGACTTCAGTGGATTGTCTGATTATGCTGTGGAGATGGCTCAGTAGGGCTCCCTTTAAGCCAAGGTGGTGGCTTATATCGTATGTTGGAGGGTGTTGGTACTTCCTAATGCTTACAATAATCTCATGTCTTAGGGTCTTGAATGTGATTTGTTCAGAATGTTATTTGTACTCTCTGAGAATGCTGATGTTCCTGGCAGGATAGCCCCTTTAGATTTGTTAGAAAAGTGTGGTGGCTGGAACATAGGTTCTGGAGTCAGATGAGCCTGAGTTTTAACTTCATTTTCACCATTTACCATCTGTGGGACTCGGATAAATTATTTGACCTCTCTCAGTGGGGTTCCTTATCTGTAAAATGGGGATAATAACATCTTCGTCTCAGAATTATCAACCTTAAATGATAGTGAGTATGAAAGGTGACCAGTCATGTACTGACATGTAGGAGACACTCAAATACTATGAGGTCTTTTTCTTGCTCATCTTTCTAAAAGCAAGGTTCTAGGGAAGACGTATTGGAGGGTGGGAGGAAAGAGAGGGTAGTAAGAACAAATCTTGTTACAGACTTAAAAATTTGTCTGGGACTAGTCCCATCGACCAACATTGCCTAATTGTCATGTAAAACTAGTAAACAGGGAAATATGAAACTTTTTCCAGTTATATAATTTTATTGGATGGAAGAACCTAATTTTGCCTACAGTGTCTCTGCACAAATTAGAAAAGTACTTCTATGGGGCTCTCAACCCTCTGGGCATATGGCTTGGCAAGCAGACTGTGCCTCTGGGCACATCTGAAAAGGGGCCATTTCCTCTGGGCAGATGCAGCACTGAGCCATGGCACACAACTTGGTAGAAAAAGCTCAGGCTAAATATCAGTCCTCATCTGCCCCTTCAGCCAGTTGCCCCTATGCATGAACTACTTGCCCAACCGTATGAGATGGGTTTGCCAACCAGAGACAACAATTTGCAGTAAACTTGGACTGAATCATCAAATACACTAGAAATTTATGGAGGAAAACCTATTTGAGGCAGAAGACCTGGTTGAAATCACTTCCATTTCCAAGTCTTTAACCCAGGGCGGGGTTACGAAACAGGTAAATACTTCAATCCTCAGTTTCTTTATTTATAAAACAGTGATAAAAATACTCTATTATCTATTCCTACATAACAAATTATCCTAAAATTTTGTAGCTTAAAAAAGAATAAGCATTTATTATCTCACATAGCTTCTGTGGCTCAGGAATTCAGGAGCAGATTAGTTGGTTGGTTTGTGTTCAGGATCTCTTATGAGCTCAAGGTTTTGGTAGGTCAATCTGTGTAATTAATGTAATACAAACTAAAACCACAAGAGCATTTTATAGATTTAGAAAAACCATTCAGCAAATCTAACACAGTTTCACGATAAGAGCACTAAAAAATTAGGAATAGAAGGGAACTTACTCAACTTGGTAAAGGCCATCTATGAAAAACTGAAAGCTAACATCATCCTTAATGTTCAAAGACTAGATACTTGCCCCTAAACATTAGCAACAAGACAAGGATGTTGCTCTCACCACTTTTATTCAATATTATAGTAGAAGATCTAGCCAGGGCAGTTTGGCAACAAAAAGAAATAAAAAATCATCCAGAATGGAAAGGGAGAAATAAAAGTATTTTTAGATGACATGATCTTATATATAAATAATCCTAAGGAATTCACAAAAACGATTACAACTAATAAATAATTTCAGTTAGTTGCAGAATATACTTGCAATGAATACTCTGAAAATGAGATTAAGAAATCAATTCTATTTGTAATAGCATCAAAAAGAATGAAATACTTAGGAATAAATTCAACAAAAGAAGTGCAAAATTTATACTCTGAAAACTACAAAACATGGTTGAAATACATTAAATAAGCTCTAAATAAATAGAAATCATTCTATGTTCATGGATCAGAAAACTTTTTTTTTTAAAGTTTTTTTACTAATTTGAGAGAGAGAGAGAGAGAGCCCATGGGTGTGGGGCGGGAGGGGCAGAGGGAGAGGGTTAAGCACACTCCCTATGGGGCAGGGAGCCCTACAAAGGGCTCAATCCCAGGACCCCAGGGATCATGACCTGAGCCGAAGGCAGAGCTTAACCAACTGAGCCACACAGGTGCCCCAAGGATCAGAAAACCTAATATTGTTAAGATGACAATATTCCCCAGATTTATCTACAGATTCAATGTAATTCTCATCAGAATTCCAGCTTGCTTCTTAGACAAGCTGATTCAAAAATTCTTACAACCAGAATAAATAAACAGTCCTGAAAAAAAAAGAACAAAGTTGGAGGACTCATACTTCTTGATTTCAAAAATTATTATAAAGCAAGAGTCTTTAAGAAGATAGTATGGTAGTGGCATAATGATAGACATGTAGATCCATGGGATAAAACTGAAAGTCCAGAAATAAATCCATGTGTTAACTGATTTTTGACAAGGGTGCCAAGACCCTTCATTGGGGGAAAGAATAATCTTTCTAATAAATGGTACTGAGACAACTGGAAATCCACAGGCAAAAGAATGAAATTGGACCCCTATCTCACACCACGTACAAAAATTGACTCAAAAGAGATCAAAGACTTAAGTGTAAGAGGTAAAGCTATAAAACTCTTAGAAGAAAACATAGGAGTAAATCTTCTTGATCTTGAATTTGGCAACAGAATCTTATTTATTTATTTATTTATTTAATTATTTTTTTAAAAGATTTTATTTATTTATTTGAGAGAGAGAGAATGAGATAGAGAGCATGAGAGGGGGGAGGGTCAGAGAGAGAGGCAGACTCCCTGCTGAGCAGGGAGCCCGACATGGGACTCGATCCCGGGACTCCAGGATCATGACCTGAGCCGAAGGCAGTCGCTTAACCAACTGAGCCACCCAGGCGCCCAACAGAATCTTATTTATGACACCAAAAGCATGAGCCACAAAAGAAGCAATAGATAAATGGGACTTAGTCAAAATGAAAATATTTTGTGCTTCAAATAGCACTATCAAAAAAGTAAAAGGACAACACACAGAATGGAAAAAAAAATGTAAATCATGTACTTAGAATCTAGATATCTAGATCTAGAGTATATAAGACCTCTTATCTAGATGTCTATCTAGATGTATAATATCTAGAATATATAAAGACCTCTTACAAGTCACTCTTACAAAAACAAATAACCCAATTAAAAAATTAGCAGAGTACTTGAACAGACATTTCTCTGAAGAAGACATACAAATGGGTACTAAACACATGAGAAGATGCTCAACACCATTAGTCATCAGGAAAATGGAAATCAAAACCACAGTGAGATGCTGCTACTTCACATCCACTAGGATAGCTCAGTTCTGCAGGCCTGCTTGTTAATTCAGCATTTGTCTCCTCTTGGCTTTGTTATGTGGCTAAAAGATACAAAGAAGTAAATGGCAAAATTAACAAAGAGAAAGGGAAGAGAAACCCAGGCCTGGGACCCAAGAAGAAACACAGCCTCCCTGGGGGATTGTCTATGAAAGGGTGCTCTGCCCCCCAATTTATATGGAATCTGGTCCAGCGTCAGGCAGGCCCCAGGGGTGCGGTTTCAGACAGGATGGAGATGAGGGGGTGGTAGAACTGTAGCCAGATGGTTGTAAGCGGCCAGCCCTGTCCCTCCCATGGTTACAGCTTCCGGAACACAACACTCCTCGCCTCCAAAACCCTTGACAGCAGTGGAGTTCGGGTTGTCCTCTGGTGCTCTTTGGTTGTCATTCTATCACAGGCAGCACGTGGGCTCAATAGGATTATAAAAATATAACCCCAGGTTCACAAGTTAAGAGCAGAATCTGGTTATTTGGGTAGTTGCCGTCACTGGCTTGAGCGTGTCCTTCCAGCTTTCTGAGTGTTCTTTCTGTAGCTCCAGAGCCTTCCTTGGCCGTCTCTCCGGTTTACTCCCCTAGTTGCTTAGAAATCTACCCCCTCACCTGTCTAGGTACCTCTCTCATAATTTTAGAAATATTAATTAACCTTTGTGTTAGATGTTTCAGGAATGTTTGGGTCTCTTATCTCATCTAGTCCTCAGTGTGACACTGGGACATGGGTAATGTTGCCATCGTTTGAAAGCTGAGAAAACGAAGACATGAAAGGTTAAGCAATTTGTTGAGTAGTGTGCAGCCGGCAACTGGCGCCCACACCCGGGTTCTCTGGGCTTTCTTCTGACCCTATGGCTCCTTTCTTCAGCCCCAGACAGTAGGGTCTCCCTTAACCCTACTTTCTTGGGGAAAAGACTGACCTGATATAAGAAGCTCACCTAGACAAAAATAACGCTTTATACATTCTCCCTAAACATCCAATTCTGATTTGGATCATTCGCAGGAGCTCCTATCTAGCCCATTTAGAAGTTAACGAGAAGACAGAGCACAGAGTGAGTCCTGGGAAGGGCCAGAGGCCACTCATTGATGAGCTTACAACAACTCAAGATGAAGGTCAGCCTGCAAACCCTAGATAAATTCTGGAATCATTCTTACCTTCAAGAGGCTCCTCCAGACTGGCCTCAGAAGGGGCTTAGCACTGGTTTGGATTCCTGCCTTGTGATGGGGTAAAAACTGGACCATCATCTGTGGGCATGTGGGGGTGGCAGGGAGGACACGGTTATGTCTTATGCAGAGATCTAATGACCTTGCTCATCTTGTGATACTCCTGAGCACCTAGCACAAGTTAGCACCCAGCAAATACTCAATAAATGTTTTTTTAATTTAATCACATGGTAACCAATATTTTGTCTTGTTTTTTTTTTCCCCCTCCAGGAAACCTCTTCTACACATGAAATACACTTAACTGAAATTCCTCCCTCTCTCCCTCCCTTCCTTTCCCTCCACCTCTTTCTTTTTTTCTTTCTTACCTCCTTCTATACGTTCACTTATATAGAATGTTAGCATTTTCAGAGTGTGTTTCAAGTCTCCTCAAGCCCTATACAGAGAAGGGCAGAATATAAACAGATAATGAGCCTCCCCAAAATAATCTCATTTGATTTGTACATTTCACCACTTTTACCCACAATGCATATCAAATATAAATTATCATTAATTCATTCCATCCCAAATGCTAGTGTTGGTTTTATTTTATTTTTCTACTTCCTGTACTAAGAAGCTATTACCCACAGTCCTTCACTCCCACCTCTGGAGGGAGAAAAAAAAATCCTCTTGTTTTCTGTGGGTGGCCTGTGATGGCTCCTGAGCAGATGTTCAGGGAGTTGGATTTCAGCATCTGTGAATTCAACTGGATCACTTTGGTAAGCTGTTAGTATTCCATAGTATCCCACCTGGGTACACCCCCCCACCTCTATTACTTTTTCCCCTCTCAGTTCAATTCTATTGTTTAAACAAACTCTGCCAGTTTCTGACTATGTAGTTTCTTACAGTAATGAGTGCCAGCTGCCTAATATCCAGGGAAGATTTCAAAATTATTTAGATCATACGTATATTGATAATAATTTTTTTTTATGTTTCTGATGCATTCTTTTCTTTTTCTTTTTTTTTTTTATTATGTTATGATAGTTCTTATCTCATTTCTCTTCTCTCTTAAAGTCCCAATTCAGGGATTTGAAGGACATCAAAAAAGTGAAATTTAGCAATTAGCCTTTTAGAAAATGATACAAAATCTCTTGAGCAAGCTCCACAGTTTTCTTTGAACAACTTACCCAAAGTTTTCGATACAAAATGCAATAGTATAGCCCAGCCATTTCTGTGTATACCTTCTTTGAAAAGAAACAGCATGGGGGCGCCAGGGTGGCTCAGATGGTTAAGCATCTGCATTCGGCTCGGTTCATGATCCCAGCTTCCTGGGATCAAGTCCCGCATCGGGCTCTCCACTAGGCGGGGAGCCTGCTTCTCCCTCTGCCTCTGCCTCTCTCTCTCTCGGACTCTCATGAATAAATAAATAAAACATTAAAAAAAAATGCAACTGAAATTTCTAAAAAAAAAAAAGAAAAGAAACAGCATGAAAGTGACATAAAGTGAATTCTCAGGCTCATGTAGGACAAATAGCCCTTTATGGCAAGTGATGGAGAAATCAAATCAGTGGATTGAAAACGCAACTCTTGATGTGATACTTATGTTTAGGGAATAAGTATTTGAAAATTTAAATTTATCGACCTGGTTGAAAGTGACCATATATTTATACATTGTAAATGTATGACTCTGAAGGACTGAAGGAAGGAAACCAGTAGGAGAAAAAAGAATAATAATCAACAAACTGGAGTCCACCAGCTTAAAGGGTCCCCTGCGGAGGGTTTTTTTTTTTTTTTTTTAAAGACAAAGAGGTCTAAGAGAACTGCTTGTTTCATAAGAAAACAATATGGTTTTAATAACATAAGAAAAAATGGTGTTGATCCATGAGAAAGCAGGGAAGGGTAGAAAGAAATTAACTTGGCAGGGTCAAGGGTTGCTTTAAAATGATTTCAGAAGTGGAAGTTCGCCAGGCAACCAGTGAAAAGGATGGTTAAAAATTGAAATAATTTTCTGAGAAAACCAGAAGAGCTAAAGCAGGAGATGAAATGCAACTAGCAAATGATATAAAGAGAAACAAGAAAAAAATTATTTAAATATTTAAGCCATAAATGAGAGATAAAGAAAAATATTACCCTTCATAAATGGACACAGCTGAAAATAGGGGATACTTAAGTGCCAAAGTTTTAAAACTTTTACCTTATGAAACTAGTAGCTCAAGTCTTAATCCCTCTATTCATGCACAACCATTTTATATGCATTTTTGAAAAACATTTTGGTACAGTTTCTTCTATCCCTGAGCTATATAATACTTGAAATGTGGCTAGTTCAAATTGGGATGTGCTGTGTCAAATACACACTGGATTTTGAAGATTTAGTAAAAAAAATCCCATTAATAATTTTATATTGATTACATGTTGAAATTGTTATATTTTGGATAATTGTAAGTACAATGTACCTTTAGAATTACTTTCCCGTAATTACACAATTGGGTCACATTATATTTCTATTGGACGGTGCTATTCTATTCTTTATTTTCTATATATAACAATTATGAAATCTTTGTTAATGTAGAATCATCTGAAGTTAATTAAAATGAGAATCAAAATTTCATAAGCAGTTAGAAAGAGTGTGATTTTTATCTTGAGAATATAATAAAAATTATACAAATAATTTTATTATAAACCTTTAAAATAAAGGTTAGGTTTTACTTGCAATTATACACTAAATCTTGGAAGAAAATGTCAATAAATAAAATGATGGGGGAAGGGATTGTGGGATGGTTTTTCCAAAGAAAATGAAAGATAGCTTAATACTACATCTTTCACTCTACATTTGATTATTTTGTAGCACCATTATAAAGAGGACCATTTGTGCAAAGATGTTTGAAGAGTTCATCAATTTCCTGAATCGCCTCTCATAATACTTTAATAGATTATTCTCTTTTGCTTGGTCCATCTTGTCATCATTCTTGTTAATTTTCTCTTTGATTTTTTTTATTGATCGAATTCTCGAGATCCTTATTTGCTAGTGATTTGTGCAGCTATCTAAATGGCCTCTCATTATTTTAAATCTTCCAACTATAGAGGCTTGGATCATGAATATGTAGATAATGAGACCCCTGTGTATATTTATGTTGCTGGGGCAGCACTGTAATACAGGTCTATGCCGCACCTGTCACTTAATACTGCATCACAGTTATTCTCCAGTATCTTTGAGAATGCTTGCTAAGCATCATCTGAGGTGAATGACTATGTAATAGTCTATCTTATGGGTAAACTGTAATCTATAAGTTATTGAATCATTCCCTTATTTTGGATATTTATGCTTTTTTCTCCTTCTTTGGGCTATTTTTATAAACAATGCAATAAATAACATCTCTGAACACAAATCTTCATTACATTCCTGGTTTTGTTTCTTGTAGATACCAGGAGGTGTAATTGTGAGATAAAAAAATCTGGATAATTTTATGCAAACTGCCAAATAGTTTTTTTGGCTATTGATAGTAATTTATAGTCTTACCAGTGGCATATGAGTGTATATGGGATCACCTTTGCCAACACTGAGAATTTCAAGAAAAATATTTTTGTTAAGCTAATATGTGAAAATAATATTGATTTACTCTTTATTTGAATTTATTTGATAATGGTTTTTAAGATGTTTATTAACAGTACTTTGTTTTCTGTAAATTCTCTGTTCATGTTATTTTTTTTTCATTTATCTATTGTGGATGTTTTTGACTCCATTTATTTGCAAGAGGTTTTTTATATTAAAGATATTAACCCCTTTGTTTAGTGTATTCGTAACAACCCAGGCTTTTACTTCTTTTTATTATTATTAAATATTTCAACATATAGAAATGGAGAATATTTGTAAGAATTCTTTATACTCACCACCAGTTTTAAAATGGTAAATTTTGTCATATTTGGCAAGACAGTACAAAAATAATTGAATCCCCTGTGGAAGTCCACCCCTAGTTGCCACCGTCAGCTGTCCTCAGCCCCCACCCTCACCCCAAGAGCCAATTTTTTTTTTTTAGATTTTATTCATTTATTTGAGCAGCAGCGGGGAGCAGCCAAGGCAGAGGGAGAAGCAGGCTCCCTGCCAAGCAAGGAGTCCAATGTGGGGCTCTATCCCAGGACCCTGGGATCATAACCTAAGCCAAAGGCAGATGCTTAACCGACTGAGTCACGCAGGTACCCCCAAGAGCCATTTTTAATGCTTCTGATTGTCATTTCTTTTTTCTTTTTAAAGATTTATTTATTTATTTGAGAGAGAGAGAGAGAGCTCATAAATCTTTAAGCAGACTCCCCGCTGAGCATGGAGCCCAGCTCAGGGCTCTATCTCACAACCCAAGAGATCATGGCCTGAGCTGAAACCAAGAGTCAGAGGCTTAACCGACTGTGCCACACAGGCTACTCTGATTGTCATTTCTATGTATGTTTTTGTATTCACTACACATTTATGTGACCATAAATTATGCAGAGCATTGTTTTTCATGTTTTAAAAACGTATAAATGGTGTCTGTCCGATGGACTCTGAAAAACAAACAGGGTTCTAAAGGGGAGGGGGGTGGGAGGATGGGTTAGCCTGGTGGTGGGTATTGAGGAGGCCACATTCTGCATGGAGCACTGGGTGTTATGCAAAAACAATGAATCATGAAACACTGCATCTAAAACTAATGATGTAATGTATGGGGATTAACATAAGAATAAAAAAATAAATTAAAAAAAATGGTGTCTGTCATACTGTATGTCTTTAGGAGGTGGTTTATTCTTTTCTTTTTGTGAGCCAAGGTAATTTTTTGGATTAATCCATGGTAATCCACTTTAACTGCTATAGATATTTAATCATAACTATTCATTTTTCTGTTTAAGTTTTTTCTTTTGCTATTACAGTTAATGCAAAAAATTTAGAAATAAGCTTTCCTGTGCACTTGTGCTGTAGTTTTTCTAAAGTGTATATACCTAGAAGGAGAATTTCTGTCCATTCAAAGAATGCTTATCCTTAATCTTACTACATATTTCCATATTTTAATCCATAGTGGGTTGTACCAGTTTACATTAAGAGTTCTTGTTTTTCTGCATTTTTGAGAAAATTTGATACTGACAAGCTCTAGTTTTTTAAAAACTGCCTTTTTCTTGATTCTAGTGAGGTTGAGCATCATTTCATTAGTATATTGGCCATTTGGGTTTCTCCTGCATATTTCCTATTTGTATCTTTTGGCCATTTTCTATTGGGTTATTCTTTCTTATTGCATTAAATAAGCATTTCATATTTTTTGGACGTTAATGTTTTGTTGATTATATGCACTGAAAATATAGTCTCTTAGTCTATGACTTACGCTTTCACTTTGTTTTTATATTTGTGATACTGCAGAAATTTAGAAAAACCTATTTAATCAAATCAATCCATTTTTTCATATAAAGTGACCGCTTTTTGGCTTGTTTAAGAAAATCTCTACCCTGAGATCATGAAGCTATTCTCCCAATTTTCTTCTAAAAATTGGGAAATTTTCTTTTCCAATTTGTATTTAAGTCATTTTGAATTTATTTCTATGGTTGGTGGGATGGGGGAGATAAAACTTTGTAGGTAATCTGTTGTATTAGGATTATTTATTAAATATCCCATCTTTTAAGAAAATCTCCATTGATTTTTTTTTTAAGGTCACTTGTCTCATACCAGAAGTTTTAATTTATATGAAGCTCTGTCTCTGAGCTCTCAGTTTGGTTCCATTGGCTTATTTGCCCATTCCTTACTAATACACTCTGTCAATAATTCTACTTTATAGGAAGTCTTGATCTCTGGTAGGGCAAGCCTTGTTTCTCACTTTGTCTACTTCAGCAGTGTCTTGGCTATTTTTAGCCCTTTTCTTTTCCATATGACTATTAGGATCAAATAAATATCTGAATGGAATCCTGTTCCTTTTATGGATTTATTTAGGGAGAATTGATGTTTTTGCAATATTGAATATTCCATTCACGGACATGTTTTATTTCTCCATTTATTCAGGTTTTCTCTTAAACATTTTTTAATATTGCAATTTTCTCAATAAAGATTTTACACAATATTTGTTAGCTTTCTAGGCACCTTACAGATTTCATTGATTTTGTGAATGAAACTTCTTCCATTAAGTTTTCTAATTGTTTATTATTTATGGACATCTCTCGACTTTTTAATACCTTTATTGAGATGTAATTCACATACCATAAAATTCATCCACTGAAAGTATACAATTCAATGGTTTTTGGTATATTCAAAGATATGGGAAATAAAGATATGGTCTTGGGAAATAAATCTAGATAGGTTGGAGTTTTATCTTATGAAAACTCTTGTGATGACTTGTAGCACAGACTGGAGTAGGAAAGCCAGACTCTTAGGCAGGAGGCCTTTGCTATAGTCAAAGTGAGTAATAATGAAGACTCTTCATTTGCACTTCATCAGTTTTAAGATGGAGTCCAACCAATTAACTCACCCTGATTGACAAGGGCTGACGTGGTCTTTCCCCTCCTTCTCCAGCCTCATCTTCCCCCTTGCCCTCTCAGCTCCAGCCTCACTGGCCTCTTTCAGTTTCGTGAACCTGCTATGTTCCTTTTGATCAAATGATCTGAATAAATTATTCCATCACTGAGTAACTCTCCCTTCTCTCAGCATGCCACATCCATTTTTCTAATCAACTTCTACTCATACTTCATGTCTCAATCCTTAATTATGTTCTTCTCTTTCAGAATACTCATTTCAATTTTCAGTTATATATTCATTAGTGTTTTCTTGAGCAACATCTTTCTCTCTCACCAGACTGTAAATTCCATTGCTGGAGCAGGGACAATTTGTGTCTGTTTCTGTTTGCCTAGTTCCCTGCACAGAGCCCCACACAGAATAGGCCCTTAATGCATATGTGTTAAATGAATAAATTAAAGAAATGAATTTTCTGAATTAGGGAAGGTAAAGTCAGTAGGAATAAAATGGATAAAAAGAAAAGGAGATGGCAAAATTTCTTATAAAAAAAAACTGACTTGACTTGGTAATTGACTAAATATGGGGAGGAGAGAGGTAGAGGAATTAGGAATAGTTCTTAAGTTTAGCACTCTAGTGATTAATTAAGAGAGAAGTTGTGTTATTAGTAGAAACATGGAAGCCAGAAAGAGGATGAAATTAATTTTAGATATATCAAATCACTATGAAGGCCCTGATCAAGACAATATCCAATAGGCAATTTCAGGTATAAGGAAATTAAGATTTTAGACATGTTTTCAGAATAAAACAAACACTCATCTAAAAGAGTGGATAAAATAAACAAGGAGAAGACAATAAACAGAATAGCAGAGGTCCTGGGAACTAGACCCTGATAAATGTCTATATTAAGGAGCCAGTAAAAGGAAAAGGACTCGACAAAGGGGATGTGGGAACAGGCAGAGAGATGGGGACGTGAGGTTGTGTGCCGCCATCGAAGTCATGGCAAGAGCGAATCCCACCAAGTGGAACATCCATACTGCAGAGGAAAAATGAGGACTGAAAATTAGCCATTGATCTTTAGATAACACTCTGGTGACTTTTGGGAGTCAAGTTTTCATAGAGCATGAGGTAAGGCAAAATACTGATTTTAGGAAAACAAGGGACTGCTTGTATAGATCAGTGATTTAAGAAGTGTAGCCATGGAAGAAAACAAAAATAAGATTGTAAATAGTGTAAGAAACATCAAGGAACATCAAATTATTAGAAGTCTGAACGTGCTTATAAGCAGACGAGAAGAGGTCTGTGGAGAGGAGAAATTGAAGGGGCTGCCGAATGGGGTCAGCCATGCTGATTGAGGGAGAGAGGAGGGTTTGGGAAGATGTGACCAAGGAGGTGGTGAGTAAGGGGACACTCTTTCTGGAAGGAGCAAAGTCTTGAGGTGGAGGATATCACTCTCAGTCAGATAGGAGATTATCATTTTTTGTCAAGACTGCTGAAGATATTGGAGTCAGAGGGTGAACTGGGTGCTCGAAGGACATTGGCAGTAGGGAATAGGTGTCTACATCCTCAGTATTCTCCACTTGCATAAGCTCAGACTAAGAAAAAAAAAAATGGGATGTCACCCTATAGTAAGGGGCCTGTTGTCCAGGCCAGTAGTGAGACAGCCTCTTTAAAATGCTCCAGAAGCCATGAGAACCCAAATCAGGGGGCGGGGGTGGGGGGTGGGGATGGGTGGGAAAGAAAGAAAAAAAACACCCAGAGGGGCTGACACACAGAAGCAGTCACTGCATTCCGGGATTGTGCTCACATCTGGCTCCAGACACTACCTGCCTCCGCAGAGCTGCCTCTGAGGACTGTGGGAAGGGGCTCTTTCCTGTGCTCGGAGGCAGTGATGAACATCTCTTACGTTTCCTCTCAAAAATTTCAAAAGTGTTTTCCCAAAATATGATCTCATTTCATTCTCAGGGCGCCGTGGCATTATTGTCCTCAATCTGAAGATGCCAATCATTGAATGTCTTGAGTAAGGTCATGCAGCTCACATGTATGGAGGTCTTTTGATTTGAAAACCCTGGCTCTTTCAACCACCCACATGTCTACACCTGACTGATCCACTTTAGTGGTGAGGAGATTGGTTCTGGAAATTGGGAGGCAAGAATGGAGAAAAAAAAGAAAAGAAAAGAGGTGGATGACAACTCCGGATGGCAAAAACCCTGTATTTATCACTCAGCCGGAGTTTGCCGGGGATAGCCACCCCCTTCTGTGGGCCAGGAAGCCATTCCCATATATGCTGGAGGGAACGAACGGCACCTATAAATTTAAGATCTTCTCATGGAAATAAAAGGCTTAGTGAGTTCTTAGAAGCAGGAGAGCAGGCAATTTATGTGTGTCTTTGGCAACCACGGTGGTGGTTGGGGCATGGACAGGAGGCAGAAACGTCTAAAACTATACTTGTCAATGTTAGGCAAACCCCATTACCTGAAACACAAGAGAGAAATGGCCTGCTTCCTCCTCCTTCACTTGCATGTGTGCTGGTCCACTCCCAGGTGAAGGGCACTGACCGGATGTGTGACCCTGGGCAAGTCACTTCATCTCTCTGGGCTTGGGCTTCCTTTCCTGGAAAACAATGAGCTTGCACTAGATGATTCCTAAGATCTGACTAACTTGAGTCGTCTCTGAGTCTATGGTTCTTAGGAAGATGGAAATCATGACAGCAGGAGGAGAAAAGTTTCTTCACTCGGACTTCCTGCTCAAGGCTGTTTTTCTGATTTCCCTCAGGGGCAGGGAAATCATTAGTGAGTCTGTGAAACATCATTTTCTAGGTGGTGGGCTACGCCCTTGTGCTACTTGTAGAACTATTGAACTAATTAACCGACCAATTAACTAACTAATCACCTGACTGACTGACTGACACATACCTGAGCATTGGCCAGAGAGCTGGAAAGGAGCCTCTGCGAGCATCCTTTGCTGTGGAAACCAGTGTGAGCTGCTGAGGCCTCCCCTCGGCAGGCCTGGCACTGCAGCCTCCCACAGACCCCAGATGTGGACAACAGGCTTTAAGTGGCCCCCTGGACTGGTCCTTCAGCCGGGCCACCGGGCCTTGGAATCAATCATGTCCAAGCCAGAGTCTTCTCTCACGCTCGAGCGGCCAGGCGGCAGCTTGGGGATGTTTCCCGATGGCAGCCCTGTACCTGCCTGGTGCTCCTCACCTCGCAGGGCACCGCTGATTTGGGTTTCACGAGGCTGTGCCAAGTGCGGCGAGGCCTCGTGTGCACTTTCTGTCACGTGCCCCGGTGACTCAGGCCCCTTCTGGTTCATGCTTGTCGGAGTATGGGAACCAGGGAGGAAAGGTGAGAGAAGCCTTTGCAGCAGTAGCTCCCCGGGAGGGTCTGGGGTTGAGTAACTACTGGCCCACAGGTTGCCCCGAAGCTGCTGAATGTGAGCGTGATGATGAAGTCATCGTGGGGCAGCAGGACCTCCGTTTTCAGGCGAGGTTTCTAGAGCCGTGTTTCCAGCTGCAGGAAAGAATCTACATTTCACCACTTCCTTTAGTGAAAGAGTTTGGTATTTAACCACCTCGTCACCAGAGAGATTTTTGGGGGGCTATTTAACCTGAATCCCCCCTGCCACTTTTCGGGGTGAGTCCTCTTATTCTGGGAGACAGAGTGGAAAATTCATTCCGGGACAGGAGGGATGTCTAAGTAACCGTAAGGGAAGATGCTTATTCCCGCTTTATTTTCTCTTCCCTGCCAATCTAGAGCACTCTGTTCTTTCACACTTGACTTCAAATGTCCCCTGCCCCACCCCCCCCCCCAAGAAATTTTGCTCTGGGGAACCCTTGCTTTCTTTCTTTTTTTTTTTTTTTTTAAGATTTTATTTATTTATTTGAGAGAGAGAGAATGAGAGAGAGCATGAGAGGGGAGAGGGTCAGAGGGAGAAGCAGACTCCCCACTGAGCGGGGAGCCCAATGTGGGACTCGATCCTGGGACTCCAGGATCATGACCTGAGCTGAAGGCAGTCGCTTAACCAACTGAGGCACCCAGGCGCCGAACCCTTGCTTTCCATGGAAGAGACCAGAGCACTCAAGCTCAAAGTTTATTTGATCACCCCTTCGTTCTTGCTGACAGGCTGTTTTGAAAATACTTGGAGTGGGGGCACCTGGGTGGCTCAGTGAGTGAAGCGGCTGCCTTCAGCTCGGGTCATGGTCCCAGAGTCCTGGGATCGAATCCCGCATCAGGCTCCCTGCTCAGCAGGAAGCCTGCTTCTCCCTCTGCCTGCCGCTCCCCCTGCTTGTGCTCTCTCTGTGTCAAATAAATAAATAAAACCTTAAAAAAAATCCTTTGAGTCGATTTCAGGGCACAGTGCTGTGTATTCCCTAGTAGGGGTGATTCTCTTTAATACAACCATGATGTGGAAAAACCCCTGGGCTTGGAGTTAGAAGTCCTGGACTCTTCCCTTGCTGGCTGTGACTCAAAAGGCTCAACCTCAGAAAGACTCAGATTACTTGTCTGGAAAACAGAGAAAATGAGGCTTTCACTTCTGGGGTCACAGCGATGATAAATAAAGGACTGTATATAAAAGTGCCAAGGAAAATGGCTTTCACTTAACAGGTGGCCCACAGACCCTAAGTCACATTCTGTAAGGGCAGGGCCTTCCTCTGACTTCCATGTCTGTAGTTTTTCTCTGTAAGGCCTCAGTGTGCTGCTTTGCCCACAGGGTAAGCTTTGTGAGTGCTGCTCACTGATCCTCTATTTGGTAGCTGAGGACAAGCAAGCTGGAAAGGATTTGAGGCCATTTTGAGGTCTGGTGAAGTCTGGAGAAGTCCAAGATTGAGGCTCCCTGCTCCAGGTGGGTGGAAGGAAATGGGGAAGACGGTGCAGTGTGTGTGTCTGAGTTGGGGAATGAGGTGAGGCAAGATCCATGGACTAGGAATCTAGGGAAAATGGAAAAACTGAGGATTTGGTCCTCCAAGAGAAGTCGGATGCAGGCGTATGTGGGAGAAAAAAAGGGCCAGCCATGTGCCCATCTGCCTCTTGTAACTTCACTGGCTCTTCAAGTTCACCTTTGTACTGCCTTGTCTGTATTACTGAGTTGTTTCAATAAGTCCATTCCGATCCTTATCTGTGGGAAGTGGGGTTTCTTTATCCAGGTGCGCAATTTATTACCTAGGAAGGTGCAGAAGGAAGCCACAGACATCATTTCCCCCAGAAAGCACGGATCTTGCCTTCATCTGCTTCCTTAGTTCTTCTTCTCTGCACAAGGGTGGGAGACCCAGGAGATGGCTACAGGGCCGCCCTGTTGAGTACAGGGACAAGTGTTGACATCGCTCTAATGTGACCCTGGGTGAAGTGGGCAGGATTGCTGCGGGATTGAGCAACCCACTCTAAAGGGTGCTGCTGAAGGAAATGAGATTTGAGTGGGAAACACTAAGCCTGGAGATCAATGAGGGCCAGGGAGGGGTTTGTTTACAGAAGGTGAGGTCTTCTCTTTCTTTCCATGAGGCCAGATGAATGGAAGCCAGGGAAACCGTTGGAAGGTCAAGGACAGGGAAGGTGACGTCCTCCACTGCACAGCTCACCTCTTCGGTCAAAGCAAGTGATGCAGTCTGGTAGCTACAGCTCATTGGTTTTTCTACCGCAAGCACCTTGACCCAGGATAGGGTAAAACCAGGTGGTAAATAGATGCTGGTGCATCGTGGGTTTTGTTTTATGGAGCCTCAGATACAGAGAACTGAGTTAAACACATTCTTTAGTTTGTATTGCATTCTGGTTTTGTTTCATTATTTCTTTTTCCTTGTTCATCCTTGATCTTTATCCCCAGTTCCCTTCTGTCCCTTCCCTCATTCCTACTCCCCTCCCCCCCCCAACCACCAATCCCTGATGCACACAAGACATTCTCTAATGATAGGACAAGTAGGCTTATACACGTGCTCCCTTGGCTCTCTGCAAGAGCTGCTCTGGGCACATACCCAGCATGGGGGGATTGCTGGACATAAGGTACATGCTCACTTAATTTCACTAAATACTGCCTCGTTGCTTTCCAGAATGGCTGTGCCAGTTTAATGTTGCTTCAGAAATGCATGAACACGTCTATTTCCTTGAGTCTGACCGTCACTTGGGAAAACCTGGATTTCTAATCTTTGTATCTTGGATGTGTATGAAGTAGTATCGTTGTTTTAAAATTTGTAATTCTCTGATTTCCAAGCCTTCCTAGAAATACCTATCTCATCTCGTACTTGGTACCCATTCTCTAAATTGTGTATTGTTACATGTTTTGCTCATTTTTCTTTTGGGTTTCTAATCTTTTTTCATGAAGATTCATGAGTTTCTTATGTATGTTAGACATATAATTATCCATGTATATAGATACTATAATTTTGTTTTGTGTTCCTATCCTGTTTTGGAATCAAGGTTATACTTACTAGCCTCACAAAGTGATTGATAATTTAATTTCTATAATGGCCATTTATCTATGCAAGTTTTTAATTTATTCCTTGCCAATTTTGGTACTTTATAAATTCACAGTAGTGTATCTAGGTGTGGATGGTTCCATTTATCCATGTCATATCACACTCTGTGTGTCTTTTCAATTCTACTTCTCTCCTCTGTATCTTAACATTTTATTGTTTCTTTTTTAGGGAAAAAAATGATGTTTATTGTGCTTGTTTATTGTTAATTAATGTAAGTCTCATAGTATTTTCCTGCATTTATTTCCCTTCTTACTAGAGTACTTCTTCCAAGAGAATATTAAAAGACCTTTTACATATGCTTGAGATACCATTACCTTGCCCCAAGTTTTAAAAATAGTTTAATCGGTATTAAAATTCTAGGTTGATGGTTCTGTCTTTCAACACTGGAAAAATTATTCTTTTGGCCAGCATCTATTGTTGATATTGAGGATTCTTATTCCTTTTCAGGAGACCTACACCTTCTCTCTGGAAACTTTTAGAATTGTCATTTTTATTTTTGGTTTCTTGAAACACACATTTATTATTATTTTTAACCTTCTGAGCCCTCATGACATGACGGCAAAGGAATAAGAACTGGTACAAACTACCAGCAATGAAGAGAATGTGGAGAGGTCGTCAGAGGATAAGCAACTGTGTGATACGTGGACTGTAGGAAGGAGGAGGAGGACTGGGGGCTGATGAAGTGAGGTGGATGGAGGAAGATGCAGTGGAGAATATACGTAGTGCGCGCAGCTGTCAAGAACAATTGTTCTTGCAGATTCCTGGAAGGGCTCAGGCCTCAAAATCTCTAGATTTGATGGTGGGCAAAAGGGAGATTTGGGCTGAGAGAAACCCCTGACTTCTCCACCCTGAGGTCATGGGGGGAAGGATTGTTTCTCTCTAACAAAACTGAACAACCTGTTGTTAGTGCGGGAGCTAATGCCACTTCTGGGTCCATTTCTACTCACCCTGAAATGGAGGTCAATAGTCAACGAGGTATTTGAGGGAATTGTGGTACATGAAAAGGAAACATTGCGAAATAGAAAAATGATCCTGTAAGAAAACAAGAGATAATTCAAGGTAAATAAGGAGCTTGAAAGAGACGAATTTGTATCCTCAGAGACATTCATGAAGATACTACATCAATTAAACAAGAAGAAGATGCTATGAAATGCCAACAAAAAGGTGGGGGATAAAATAGAGAATAAAGAAAAGAAAAAGAGTATAAAATCACCGCCACCACCAAAAAACAGCATTTAGAATAATCCAGGAGCTCAATATACACCTGAGAGGAGAGCTAAAAAAGAAAAATATGTGGGAAGGAATTATTAAAGAAACATTATAAGAGAATCTCCCAGAGTTGAAAGATACAAAAGTTTAGAAAGAAGTGTTTACTTAGTACCCATCATGATGCAACATTAAAATTCAGAACACTAATAATGAAAGAGAGATCTTAAATGTTTCTAGAGAGAGTGAAATGAAGAAAAAAGAACGACAACCCACAAATAAATGGGCACGGGAGACTTGTAAGAGCAACACTAGGTGTTAGAAGATAATAAAGCAGTGCTTCAAATTATGAAGAAAAGAACCTTCAACTAGAAGTCTATATCCAGCAAAAATCACTGTGAATTTTGAAGGCAGAAGAAAAGACATTTTCAAACAGATGAGGTGTGGAAAGTCTTAATGCTATACATCTCTCTAAGGAAGTCACTGGAGAGTGTACTCTTGCAAGACGTGGGAGTAAAGCAAGCCAGAGGGGGACCTGGGTTCTGGAAGCAGCCCTTCCACCGTTGAGCAGCAGAAGAATGGTGCGCTTCAGAGGGCCTGCGTTGCAGGGGGCTCTGGGCTTGATAGGAGAAGCCGGAAATGGCTCTGGAAAAGTAGACTAAGGCAAGGCTGTGGAAAGCATTGAATACCATGCTAACAAGTTTGGAATTTCCTTTGTTGGCAACGGGGAACCATGGGAAGTTTTGAGCAGCGCGATCCCATCTGTGTTTTAGAAGGCTCATCCTTATGGTGGCATCCTTGTGGTAGGATCTGAAATGTGGGGGCGCTAGGAGGCAGAAGCGCCGGAGGATGGGCTGTCACAACAATCTTCAGAGACTCTTGGGGGCCTGAAGGAAGGCTTTCGACCTGTGAGGAAACTGAAGCTCCAGACTGGAAGAGAAAATCTTCCTGCCACTTTGGCTGCTGCCCGCACCGCCGCCCGCCGTCCTGCCTCTGCAATGGGCTGGGGTGGCCTTCTGCCCAGCAGTAGCGTGATGGCGGGTGGGCCACGGCCAGTCGCCCCGCCCCTCCTCATTCAGGAGCCCCTAGGAGCCCCCCTGGGCCGCGGCTTGTTTTAGCTTTTTAAACCTTACTCTAAACCATTTTGTGGCCACTTTCCAAGGCATGTTTTCGCTTTCAGTGCAGGATTTTTACCAACTTCTTTTCACTCCCCTCCACACCCTTTAATGATTCCCTTGGTTTTTATAAGCAGTTTTTCAGTTTTTTCCTCCTACCTTGCCAACTCATCTAAGAAGTAGGGTTTTTTTTTTTTTTTTCCTCCCCTCCTCCTTTTATTAGTAGTATCTTTAAGATAATAAAATGGAAAAAATGAATGTTTGTAAACTTCTGGCCTCCTCCTTCTTTCTAGGTTCACACCCACTGGACCCTCCCCCGGAGGCTTGCGTGTCTGTGTGACCATAGCTCTCAGATGGCTTCAGCCCTGCCTCTCCTGTTCCATTATTTCCTCCCTGCCTGGTTACTGACTCCCATTCCTCCGGTCCCCCTGCCCTCCGGTTGCCAGGCAACCCGGCTCAGGGGCGAGAGAGGCTGGTCGCCAGTGCCCCACCGGTCTTTTCTCCCTCCTGTAGCAGCCTGGCTGGAAGTTGAGCAACTCGCTGAAGGTCAAAGGCAGCCATCCATAACTGTGGCATTCTCCACTTGGCGTGAACCTGACCCAGGAGGGGAAATACTCGAAGGCAGGGAAGGGGGTGAAGTAGTTAGTTTTCCCTTCACGCCCAAAGGCCACGTGGCTCCCGCCTTCCGGCAGGAGAGGGTCAAAGTTAAGCTGAATAGGTCTTCGTGCATTTCAGGAATGTGAATTTCATTTCTTTATACACCTCTCTTCCCACTGACTGGGCTTGAGATTTAGATTGGGCACTGCCAAAATGGCAGATTCACTTGTTAGCAGAGGTTGAATTTTGGGACTGGGGATCTGCTTTCCTAGTACCCAGCATGTCTGGGGACAGTATAGGCATCATCTGGGATTGTTAGAAATGCAAACCTTCGTCCCACCCCAGACCTGTTGAACCAGAATCTGCATTTGGCAGAATGAACGGTCAGGTAATTTGTATGCACACTGAGAACCACTGATCAAATACTCTACGGTCAACTTGGTTAGGATGACAGGTGTGGCTGACAGCGGGATTTGTGTTCCAGAGACTTCTGCCTTTCTGCTCTCAGTGGTGTATCATAGAGCAGTCGCCTAGGGCCCTTCTCTTTTCTCCATCAGTCCTTATGTTACCCAGGGTGTGAGACCAGGCGTGTTCACTATGTTATCTCACCTTAGCCTCAAACAGTCTTATGGGATAACAAAGCACGTTCATTGGTCTAATTTTAGACAATAAACCCCCATTTTATTGATGAGGAAATGACTATCTTGTTCCGAGTCACAGAGCTAGGAACTGGACTTAACGCTGGTGATGGCTGAACATCTCACTTTCCACCTTCCTTTTCTATGTGACTTAGGCTAGAGCTTCCAGTCCTTTTCAACGTGAAGCTCAGAGAAGTAATAATTATAGAAAAAAGAAAAGCAATCGGCAACATAATGTTGGGTTTGGTTTGAGTCATAAATTCCACCATGTAGGGATAAAACTAAGGACTTCTTCCTGAGCCTCTGCAAATGATTCCAGTAGTTCAGAGGCCCTTTTGAACAAGAGGTTACATGGATTGAGTTTCAAAGAAAAGAATATTAAAAAAAAAAAAATCTTCCAGATGCGAATGGCCTCCAGATGTGCACAGTGCTCTTCCAGATGCGTGGAAGAGTGGGGTGGGGGTGGGGGACCGAGATGCCTCACATGTCGCAAAATGGAATGGAAAAACTGCTCTCAGCCACAGGGGGAAAGTAGGACAGGGGGAAGAGAGATGAAATGAGAGAGATGGAATCCAAGTTAAACTCTTCAACGTGGGGCCAGACTAACTCCAAAGGAATCATTCCCACGTGGGCTGACCTTTCCATTTGCATGGCGCATGGAAGCCACACCTCAAACTGTGCGGCTGGAGAGAAACCTCTGAAGGTGTTTTGCCTGCAGGAACTCAGCCTCCTTAGACCTGGGCGAATCTGATTGGGCCCCTTCGAGGTTTCCCCAGTGCAGGGGGCAGGGCAGGCAGGACCGGCTTGGCTCGCAGTCTTGCTGGGAGAACAGAAGTGAGGCCAGAATGCGGAAGGAGGAGAAGCCAGGAGCTCCCCAGGTCTTTCCTGCTCTGGCTTCTGAATCAGCCGCTCATTCTCTCGGGGATCTCCTGCTTTGTTCCTCCACAATGGCGAGGAGGTCCCAGGTTTCTCAGATGAGTAAATCTGAAACCACAGGAAACTGAGGCCTCGTGGCCAAGTCATCATGGTTTGTCACATATCCGAGAATCGGAGCCATCCTCAGACTCCTGGCCCCATGACATAAAACCCCTTTCTTTCCCTCTGTTGGCATCTTTGCCTTCTCGGGGCAGATCTGCCAAATTGAGTTCCAGGTGCATGTCTCCCACCTTCCCACGTGTCCCTACCCTTTTCTTCTTCCATGTGTATGAAGACTGTCCTGAGCCTCCATTTTCCGTGCCACTCTGGAGGTATGATTTTGATTTCCACTTCCGCCTATGTTTTTTCCACAACACAAACAACTCACTCTGTGCTGGTCTCTCTGGAAGGCAGGGGGGGAGTCCACATTTTTATTTCCCTCTAGGGGTTCTCAAGATCTAAAGAACACATTCCAACAGAATGAGTAAATTTAAGTTGCTAATTATTTATATTATTAAAACATGTGCATATGCAACAATGCCTACATACTGATCACACACACACACACACATACACACACACACACTGCTGTAATCTTTGGCCAATATGCTAACAATACCATTAATAATTACTAAGTGGAAAAGTTAATTAGCCATCTTCTGTTTTCCTTTGTGGACCTAATCTCTGATCTGTAGCCTAATGCATTTCTCAAAGGCCACACCAATCAGAGGTAAATCATCTAATTGGAAGGTACTGAGATCGTTGAAGGGCGAACCCAGGATCAGTGTACCCTGGATACATAGATAGATGTCATTACTCTGCGATTCAAGTATCAGGAAGTATAGTAGTTTCATGATCAGCATCACTGGCCTCATCACTATTGGCTAATTGTAAGCTCTGTATTTCTTTTTGTTTTAATCTAACCAGATTTGAATTTTCAAGCTACTGTTTCTAAGTTTTGATTTTAGGCATATTTTGATATCCCAATGAGTACCTGATTCAGTTTTATGAAATTGATTCTGTCCTGGCTCACTAGGATACCCATCTTTAAATTTTTTGTACTTAAACCCATTTAGCATTGGTTTAAGGTTTAGGCAAGTAAATAACTTTGGTTTAGTTGAATCATGTGTTTCAGAAAATGTATATACTTCATTCTGGCTTTTAACTACAAACTTGGTGTGTTTCACGCCTCTGAATCAGACAGATTTCTGTCTGGCATTTGTGGTGGCAAAGGTGTATTATTTTGTTCTCGTAAGTTGGTTGTATTCATTTTGAAAAGATTCCAGAGATCCTGGTGTTGCAGTTAGCTCCAAAATGCTGCACAGGACTTCAATCATTGCATTCTGCTCAGGCACCAGGATTAAAGAGATTCTCCACCTTGTAATAGGCTTTTCCCATGCCTCCCAGCCCAGAGTCACACATCTGCTGCAGGAGACATGGTGTTCGGGTTCAATTCCTTCCCTGGTGCCAACAGGCCTGTCCAGAGAAGAGGGAAATGGCCTTTCTCCTGTCACAGCTCAGGTCCCTGCCACATAGATTTCCTGCCCAAGAGGACCCCACCACGCGCTCTCTAGCTCACTGCTCCTCAGCAGTTACTAAAGCTCAAAAATCCAGCCCTTGTCTTTGGATTCCAAAGGTGGAAAGTTCCTTTCTGTTGACTTGTTCTCCACCTTTCTTTTCACCTGTCTGTTACGCTTAGCTCTACCCTCTTGCATGTGTTAATTTAACCCTTTGTTGACCTAAGTTAGAGAAAATGTCTCAGCAATAAACTTTTCTCCATTTCTGAGTGTTTTCCTGCCTGATGTGTCATCTTTGCCTCTAATGTTCATATTTTAGATTAAATCTACCATTTCGTTATACACCTGTGTGCCAAGCAATTATATTTATCACATTCATTGTTACTAACAACTCAATCAGCTAGGTAGCATTATCCCCATTTTACAGATGAGGAGACTGAGGCTCAGGGAGGCTGAATGCCTCATCCAAGGCCCTGCAGCTGGAAATCAAATAAATCTGATTCCTCTGACTCCAGAACCTCTTCTTCATGGACGTCCAGTCTGGTTCATGTTACCCCAGGAGGCCCTCTCTGATTTCAAGAAATTCTAAAATTCCCCGATCAGATCTATTTTCATTCATTTTATTTAAAAACAATAATGCTGGCATGTCTTACTGGCAGTGTGATGAAGTGAAAAGGAGAAAACCGTGTTGTAGCCTGAAAGGTTGGAAATCAGCCCCTCAACCCTGAAAGGAAGATTTCAGGTTACCAATAAGTTTCCCTCAGGATGACTTTTGCCGAAGGTGTGTGAACCTGCCACCGCCTGTTTCATTTGGTGGATTGATTTAATTCTGTAGCTGAACCTGCTTGAGGAGATTCCTTCCAGGTTCATGACTCTGGTTGTGGAAATGCACAACTTGAACTGGTAGGTCCTGGTGATGGAGTACAGAGCCGAAGGTATTTGAATGAGATACAACAGAATGGAAGGCTCAGTTTATCATCAAACAGAGTAAAGTGTAGACTTTCATTCTAGAACTTGTAACGAGATAGGGTTCCTATTAAAAGAAAATATAAACCATTTTCCTTGAGTTTATGCTCTGACACCTTCAAGAACAGCCTCTGTTGGCCACCAGAGGACAAGTCTATGTCAGCATAGAGTAGAAGTGTGGTCAAGGGTAGACTTATCGCCTCATTGTGACTCCTTCCATAGAGCCTTTGAGGCAGGATGTGAGGTCCTAACAGTGCCATTTTTTTTCCCCCGTAATGACACTCCAGTCTTTGCCCTGCTTCTGGAACCCTGCAGACAGTCCTGAAGGAATCAAACAAGCCCTCCAACAGAAGCCCTAGAGCTGAAAGTCACAGTATAACTCTGCAGTCTTCTCATGAGAGATGGTATTTCTGGAAGATGCACAGAAGACTTTTCCTATGGCATCAAGGAGACTATTAAATCCAGAAAGACTATAGAGGAAAGGGTGTAATTTCTGAGCACTCAAAACAACTTTTAAGACAGTGTTTTTTCATCCTTTATTGAGTGCAAATAAAGGAAAGAAGGCCATACGCTTCCCAGGATCCCCTCTTGGTCATTTTTGCCAATAGTGGATGTGGTATCAGGGGAGGGAGAGGAAAGCCTCTTTTTCCTTAGGTTATATGTGATGTTTGCACAGGAAATATGAATGAACATCTTGGAATCCTTATCATTCTCTGTAAACTGCCTTATGGGTTGATTCTACAGAGGCTATCATACTTACAGAAATACAATGATACCCCTGTGGGGAGTCTTTCATCATAGGATTTCTTGGCTTAGTCATCTCTCCCTTAATTTGCAGAGATGAGAATAAAAGCCAAGAGAGGTCACTAGTTGCAGAACAAGCAAAACACATTGGGAGCTCAGCCTTCTTCCAGCTGGCCTTGTAGCCAAGCCCTGGGTCCAGCCCATGAGCCTCCTCTGTGCTCCCAGCCCTGGATATGTACCCTTACTGCAAAGGGCACATGCAGTTAGTGGGCTGGAGCCAGCCCAGCTGCTGTTGAGTCAGTTGCAAATTCAAGCTCAGTTAGGTTCCTTAATTGTTGCCGATCCTCCAGCAACAATATTGAACATCCTTGGGCCACGTACTGCATTGGACCCCCAGGAGAGGAGGCAGGGTCTGTGGCAACCAGCATTTAACTGGTACAGAAGAAAGGGCAGGCACAATCTTGTCCTTGTCCTTAGAGAGGGGGTCGCTGAATAAACATGAAACCATTAGAGCATGACAGGGGTATTTGATCAAAATGGCAAAGCAAAGAGCACAAAGGGAGCATCGAAGGAATGAGCATCCATCTCCCAGCAGTGGAGCCAGGTCAAGGCTTGGTGGAAGGAGGGACACAGACTGGTTCCGAGAGAAGGGGAAACTGTATGGGAATGTTAGTGTGAAGGCAAAGAAGTGGGACTCTTGTCAGTGAAAGGGGGGCTGGATAAGATATGAAGTCGGCTAGAGCCATGGGGCCACGTTGTACAGTAGCAGGGGTGAGGGGGCTGAGGTGGGCGCAGGGGTGAGAAAGTAAGGAGCCATCTATAAATCTTGAAATGATATGAAATAGTCTTGGGAGCTGGTGATT
Source organism: Leptonychotes weddellii (assembly GCF_054177405.1). Taxonomy (NCBI): domain Eukaryota; kingdom Metazoa; phylum Chordata; class Mammalia; order Carnivora; family Phocidae; genus Leptonychotes; species Leptonychotes weddellii. The sequence goes on from NC_138373.1 coordinate 76,704,055, forward strand.
CTGAGGAGCTTAGGTATATCAGTTCACATTAAAAACCACAGAAACCAAAGAAATCCCTAGGAAGACAGACCTAGTAGTCTAGCATTGAGAATCTTAAAAGAGGAACTAGTGTTGATACCTTTGGAATAGAGAGAAAAAACCCCCACAAAACAGAAAGTAAGGCAGGGGAATGATTAGCAGGATGCAGCAAAAAAGTAAAAAAAAAGGCTTTGGGATTGGAGGAGTGCTATTGAATGTATTTATTTTTTATTTATTTTTATTTTTCATTTAAATTCAATTTAGGTAACATATAGTGTATGATTAGTTTCAGGGGTAGAATTTAGTGATTCATCAGTTGCATGTAACACCCAGTGCTCATTATGTCAAGTGCCCTCCTTAATGCCCATCACCCAGTGACCCCATACCCCTCCTCTCCTCCAGCAACCTCAGTTTGTTTCTTAGAGTTAAGAATCTCCTTTGGTTTGCTTCCTTCTCTGTTTTCATCTTATTTTGTTTTTCCTTCCCTTCCACTGAATTTTGGAATTTTTGAGTTGGAAGAGACCTGAGTTCAGTATTCTGACTTTGCAAATGAAACCAAGGGCCTAGTCAGGTCAGTAAAGAAGTTGTTCATGCAGAGAAAAACGTGGACCGGCGAAGTTCAGTTAGGCCCGGATTTAATTTAGAAAATAACATAAATACATTTTGCAGTTCAGACCCTGAAACTCTTGCAATATAGTTGGGAGACCAGAGGAAACAGAATATTGAGGTTTGGGCTCATGACATCTGCATTCTGATTCCAGAAAACTTGACCCCTGGGAAGCGCTGATCCTCAGAGACCTTTGGGGGACAGACACTTACTTTGCATTGGGGCTAATATGGGTGGAGAGAATCGGATTTGGAAAGCAGAGGCCTGGTGGGATGCTGCAGCTACACCCTGCTTGTGGGGGCTCCGAGATCTGGGAGCAGTCAGGATAGTTGGAGTGACTGGCACTCTTCCAGAGTGGCCGGTTCCAGTCTGGGTCACCCGGCTCCCACCCAGACTCACGTCAGCTTCACACACTGTGATTATCCATGACACTTGAGCCAGCACCATCTCTCCACACTAGATCACATCCAAAAACACAAACAAAAAGAATTTTAAGAACTTTCCCAGGGACTAGAGATACGTTTCATCTAGCTTCATTTAAAATACATTGTTAGAGCTGGGCTCCACAAATCTGTCGAATACTATAAATATGTATGAAGTCGCAGTGGCCTCCCACACCCATGCAGAGGCTGGTTTGTGGATGGATAACAGACAAGGGAGAATTTTAAGTACATCCTGTTCCACCAAAGCTGACTTTTTTTTCCATTCTGCTCTCCCTCTTTCTTTTGCTCTCTCCTGCTCATCAACACCCTCCTTCCCCAGCAGAAAAAATAATTGCTATGAAGTCTCAGCCTGGGCAGAGGCAAAGATTTCTTATTTCTCTTCCTTAAAATGTTGCAAAACCTTAAAATCAGTAAGGGAATAATGCTCCCCCTTTCCTGCCACAGAGCGCGCGCGCGCGCACACACACACACACACACACACACACACACACACACACACACACACACACACACACACACAGCTCTCCTCCAGCAAACAGGAAACTATCCCTGGGCTGTGGGACTCCTAAGCCAGGAAACTGGTCTTTGCTGCTCTGTCTACCTTCCCCTCAGGTTCTTCCTGGCCATTCAACACAGTTAAAAATAGTAACCACCAAAACCAGAAGAAGAGATGATTTCATTGTCTAACCACTGCAACTTGCGGCCTGGTTTGGGTGGTGGCAGATCGAGCTAATCCTCTGACTGGGCACCTTGAGAATTCTCTTAGGGTCAAAGCCGGTCTCTCCCACGGGAGGATTTCAACACCCTGGTGCTCCCAGAGGAGCCAGCCCATCTCAGGAGGGCAGAGAATCAGGCAGAGCCGGCTGGGCACACACGTGCTTGTGCACACACATACACACTGTGAGTGACACGGCCGTGAAGTCCATGATCTCTCCCGGGCACGACCTGTGCACGGGCCAGATGGCGCACGCCCATCCTGGCTTGTGAGGCAGGGCAGGGGCAAAACCTGTCCACCCTCTGAGCCAGTCTCTCCTGCTGTGGTGTGGGGAATGTGCATCCTCACCCAGACCCGGCAGGCACAAGAATTTGTACAACATGCTGAATTCCATTCCTAGCACAGGGAGCTGTCAGAGTGACAGGTACAGAGAGAACCCAGTGGTCTTCCGGGGCTAGGAGAAGAGAAAACTCCTTTGGGAAGTCACGAAGGGTCGCCAACAGTTAATCCTGAGGAATAAAGGAGAAACCCATTTTTACCATGAAATACTCCACCGCTAACCCTGCCACGTAGATTAAACGTCTCCAAACGGAGGTAAATTCACAATGGCAAAAAAGATCCACATCCCTCAATATTGGGCTTATGGCTGCAATTGCTGCATCTGGAACTTGGAGGAAGCACGGATGTGGGAGTGTTCCTTGTTCTAGCATGTGTTGGCTGGGATGATGGCCAGGGTGGAGGAGCAGGGGTTCTGCCCTCAGCCAGAGGGCTGGGGGTTCAAGTCCTGCTTGGTTACCTCCTAATCTTGTAACCGGGTATGCTACTTACTTCTCTGAGCCTCAGTTTCCTCATCTCCAAATTGGGAATGCTACATTTTTTTTTTTTTAAAACAGGGCTGTCGTAAGGTACATATAAAGTGTTCAGCAGATCATACCCATTATTATCATTATCAGACTATCACAGAACACTGTGGAATAAAATGATGGGCACCCTGTCATGAGTCCGAGGGGTACTAATAGCAGTGAAGCTCAGATTTCACTGTGGAGCTTTCTGCCTGCGGTAGATGACTAAACCGGGGACATGGAGTGGTTAAGTGATGTATCCCTGTCACCAAAGGTGGGGTGTGGTTGGATCATGTCCTCAGACCTGGGGCCGCCAGAGCATGTCAAAGGCCTGGGGGCTGCCAATGGGACAAGGGAGTCAGGAAGAGGCAGGGAGGATGTGAACGGTGGTGACCAAGGAGTAGGACTAAAGCAGACATCAGCCAAGGGGCCAGGAGCTCCTGGAAGCATCCCTACAGAAGGTACCTGCTCACTGGCATCATGGAGTTGCAGATTGCCTACCCGTCCTTCCCTGGGAGTGTCACTCAGAACAGGACCTTGGGAGAGTTGGCTCTGGGACTTCCGCTCTCCCCAGGCACTATCTCTTCCTTTCTTTTATTGATCTTGACTGCTCACCCATGCGAGTGTTCAAAAGCCATGTGATAAAAACCTCATAAAGCTGACTATGACCCTATGAGAGTTTCAGGCATTTAAAACTGGCCTGGAAAAGACTGAGAGAATCAAAATTTAAGTGAGTCAAGAAGACCAGAAGGCACTTGGAAGGTTGGGGAAAAAAGCATGGGGCCAAGGGAGCTGAGTGTTTCAGAGCAAATTAAAAGTCAAAAACTAATGATGCAATGTATGGTGATTAACATAACATAATAATAAAAAAAAAAAAGTCCATGGTGGGTGATAGAGGCCAGCAGTCTGGGTGATAGGAAGAGCAGGGCCTACTGCAAATACCACATTCAGCTTCTAGAGTGTTTAAGCCGCTTGCAAGTGGGATTGCTCACCCCTGAGCTCGGGCCCGCCTCTCAGCATAGAAGACAAGCAGTTCTGTGGCTTTCTACACTGTCCTCCCATGTACCGTCTAGAGTCTCTATCGTGCTGGTGACCCAGGCCTCTCAAGGGTCCAATAGACAGGCATTCAAACCCTTGCTGATTCATTGATCAAAAGGCAGTTACTAGGACTTCTTAACCCTTAATTTATTTTTAACATTTATTGAACACTTATTATATGCTAGGCACTGTGTTTTACCTGCATCATCTTGTCTTAGTGTCATAAAAACTTTATGAAACATGTACTCTAATTATATTTGTTTTGCAGGGGAGGAAACAGAGCCTAAGAGAGGTTGCACAATATGCCTAGGCCCCACAGTTGGTAAGTAATATGGCCACAATTGAAACTCAGCCTCTGTCTAACACCAACGTCGGTGTGCTTGAACACAATGCTAGAAGACCTCAAACCCACCATCACTTAAGTTTTGACTTCTTTATGTCTCTAAAAGTAAGTTCCTCAAGCTAGGAGATGAGAGGCACCTGGGTGGCTCAGCTGGTTGAGCGTCTGACTCGATTTCGGCTCAGGTCATGAGTTGGGCTCTGTGCTCACCATAGAGTCTGCTTGGGATTCTCGCCCTCTCTCTGTCCTTCCCCACACTCGCAGGTGAGCTCTCTCTCTCAGATAAATAAACAAAATCTTTAAAAAAAAGGAGATGAGTGATTTTTGGGGGGAGGGGAGGCAAGAGATTAACCTACTTACAGTACACGAATGCATTAATGTTATAACCAATACATTTTCACAATCTTCCATTCCCTTAGAAATATATTTTGTTCAATAAAAATAGCAGAGCACCAACTATGCTTAGGCATGGTTGGTAAGTGGTGAGGATTCAAACACCAAAGCCCATTCTTGCCTTCTAGGATCTTGCCATTTAACAGAAAGGGGGTGACAGACAAGTAAATGAATATTGTGTTTCCTTGTGATGAATGCTAAAGACAGGTATGCTCAGGGCCTATGGGAGCTCCCAGGATGGGCACCAAATCCACACTGGGGCAGATGATGTCTTCCTGGAGAAGTTGATGCCCATGCTGAGTCTTGGAGGACAGGCAAGAGGGGAAAGGTGTTTCATCAAGGCAGGATATTGAAGTCTTGGAGGTGTGCTAGAACTGTGTGGCTGGGATATGAGGCATGGGGTGGGGGGGTGATGGGTTGGTGACAGGTGGGACTGGGGAGATAGGTACAATCAGACTGCAAAAGGCCTTGCATGATCATCAAGTAGAGGGGTCCATGTCCTGACGACAGTGGGTTGCTATTGAACAGCTTGCCATAGCAGGGAAACATGGTAGTTGGGGAAAGGTACTCTGAAGAGAGGGAAGAAGAATGAGAACATGGTGCCTGGAGTCGGGGGCAGATAGGAAGTGGATGCAGAGATCCAGGTGAGTGGTCAGGGAGCAGGGCTGCAAGGGCTTTGATCTGAATAGAAGGTTTTAAACACTCAGTTACCCTCCATCCAAATCAGAAAATACATATTATGCTTTCATTCTAATGTTACGAGCATCATACTTAAATTCAAATGGGTATTTCTAACTTTCTTATATCTAATGCTGATTGATGATCACTAACAGAGTCTATGGACATTACTGAGAGCCTCTGTGGCAGGTACTGTTCAAAGTTTCTACATATGTCATGTCATTCCATCTTCCTCTCAACCTTCTGGGATGGACTTTATTCTCTTCGTTTTAGAGTGAAGATGTTGAGGCTCAAAAAGGTTAGGAACTTGCCCAGAGTCCTTCAAAGTGACAAAGCTGATTTTCAAACTAAGCCCAGTGTTCTTGGTGAAGTCCCATCATGGATTTTTGGTGTTTTTTTGCAGGATGTGTGAGTGTCTAATTCTTCCTTTTCCCACCCATATGCACACTTAATAACTGTGTGTTAGTAATCCGGGTCTTTTAGAAAGTTCATTTTTGTACCCTCCAATTCTTGTAATTAAATAAGGGTTGCAGCTTTGTGCCAGGCACCGGAATGAAGATTTTGTAGTTCGCAAAACATTTGTGTCTATGTTACCCTCATTAGTTCCTTGTATATTCCAGTGAGGTGGGAAAGGCATTATTAATCTCCATCGCACCGGTAAGAAAACTGAGGGTCAGAGAAGCAAACTCACACAATTAAGTGTTGTAGCTTGCTCAGTGCTCTGAATTTATCCTTTTCCTTTTTATTGCCCTTCATTGACTGCTTCCTGGTGACAAATGGCATCGCATGACAATCTTTGGTGTATGGAACTCTGGGAAAAAATGGACCCTCTGGCCATCTCTTTTTTTAAAGATTTCACTTATTTATTTGAGAGAGAGAGAAAGCAAGAGAGAGCACGAGCAGGGGGTGGGGAGAGGGAGAAGTAGGCTCTCCCACTGAGCAGGGAGCCCGGTGTGGGGCTCGATCCCAGGACCCCGGGATCATGACCCGAGCTGAAGGCAGACACTTAACCAACTGAGTCACCCGGGTGCCCCAGCCCTCTGGCTATTTCTATCTTCACATCCAACCCAATTCATTCAAGAAACGCTGAGCACCTAATGTCCGGGCACTGGGTGCTTGAAAATGTCCAACTCGGCCCTTAGGGAGTGAGTGCTGCACATAGGGCATGAACACAGTACAGCTAAAGGTGAGAGGATGTGGTCAGTGCCAAATCCTCATTACTCATTCTGTTTCGGGCAGGGTGGGAGGATGAGGAAGCCTTCCCTGAGAAGGTGACATATGACCTGGCTATGGAGGAGCGACAGCATTCCCTCAGGGGCAACAGGGCAGGACAACAGCAACAACAAGACGAGGATCACCTGTTAAGCCCTTGCTATGTGCCAGGCCCTGTCCTAAGAATTTTACAAATATTACTTCTTTGCTCCTTCCCATAACCCTGTGAAGTATCAACTAATATTATCCCCATTTTACAGATGAGGAAGGCTTAGAGGGGATTTGCACCTCAGCAGTCTGATTCTAGCAGTTCTCTCGACCACTAGAGCACAGGGCCAGGCACTCAAGCTAGAGAACAGAGCTCGAGCAAAGCCTCAGAGATGGGAAAATGCCCAGCACGCTCAAGGTGCAGGCTGAGGAAAAGGAAGGCTTAGGCTTGAGAGGTGGATGGAGCCAGTCGGGTGATGCATGCGGAATGCATACCATGATTTCAGTTTGCCAGCAGTTAGATTGCAGTCACGTGATCCCATTTGATGAGATCTGCGTTTCATACGGATAACTCCGGTGGCAGGACAGAGGAGGCACCCAAGCATCCACGCCTACATCCATGCCTTCAGGCCCAGAAGTCAAAGGAAGCAGGCCAAGGGGGAAGGAGGGGGTGTCGCTGCTGAAGGTGGCAGGCTCCATGCCTTCCGCTCCTTCCAGCTCATTGCAGCCATGTGGGAATCGCGTGCCTTATTTCCAGTCCCTCTGATTTTTAAAGAAACGTTGGAAAACCAAAATTTTGTGTGAAATGTAGGAAACTAGTTAATATTATTTTGAGAACATTTTCAGGGCTAAACAAATTATGTGTGTGGGCTGCTAGTTTGCCACCAACGCTCCATTCCATGGCTTGGAATGGAGAGTGCTCAGAGGCAAGTGGACCAGTGTCAGGAGGACTCTGTAAGTGTCTAGACAAAAGAAGACCCTAGCAAAGAGGAGGGGTCAGGCCTCAAACACATTTTAAGTGGGTTAGCTAGGACCTGGTGACTTTGGACATGGAGGGTAAGAGAGGGAGAAGTCTAGGTTGAGTGCGTAGATGATGGAACCATTAATTCATTTAATTTCTGGACAACGACTTATTGACTACTTACTATATATGCTCTGCTGTGTTAGTAGCTGAGATACAGCAAAGAGTAAGACACAGTGCCTTGGTGTGAAGGAGCTCAGAACTTAGCGAGGAGGTTTGCTGGAGGGTAAGCACAGAGAGATTTAGGGGCACGGAGGGGCACCTCTCCTAATCTTATGAAGCAGGGGGTCAGGGAAGGCTCTGCTGATAAGGAATACAGGAGGAGTACATGTGTAAGAGAGAAGATCATGGATCTGATTTTGGATTTGTTGAGCTGAGCCTTTATCTTCAACCCAGCTATTTCGGTGAACTGATACCTTCTGTGATGCTTTTCATTTTGTGACAGCTAGAAGTCCAGTGGCTTGCTCACTCATATGTCACATTCCTTTCTCGCAGTCATGCTTTCCCTTTGTCCTCTATTAAAATGGTCAGCATAGGCGCATACATGTTTGGGAGTCTTCCCCCGGTCCCTTCTCATAAGCTGGTCACCTTAGGTGTTGCAATATTTGTAAAATTAATCTGGGCTTGTTTTTTTTTGTTGTTTGTTTGTTTTGTTTTGTTTTTAGCTTACTCATCACTATTGTGGTGAATGATTTGCTTTCTTTCAGGTATTATTATTTTATTATTATGGCCTGGTGGGTTAATTAAGAGGGCAGTACTATGTATTGTTAATCAATCTTCCTTCTTCCTGAGAGTACCCCATATTCTTTTTTCAAGCCTAGGCAAGGTTTTGCTTCATTCATTCAACAGTTATTGGGCATCAAGAACTGTTCTAGCTGCTTGGGATGGCATCTGTGAATAAGGAAGGACTACTACTTGCATGCAGCCTTACCTTCCTGTAGCCTCAGTGATATAGCACTTAATTGATTTCTGTGTTGCTCTTTTGGGATATTCACAGATGGGTGGCTGCCTCCCAGCCAGGAGAATGTTCCCTGCAGCCTTCTCTCAAGTGGGGCTGTGTTCTCCATCATGTGAGCCTCTTCATCCCCCTAGTATGGATTGTCCACAGCATGGCAGCTCCTTTCCATGGCAATTGGAGCCCCACTGTCCCAACTAGAAACTTAAGTACTTTGCCCAAGTTCTAAATGGCCTTTTCTTTGACCATAACTTCTTTTTAAATCCCATAGATGGAAGCTCCTCTATATACTCTGAAAACAATTTATGTCTTCTTTTTAGAAGGTAATTTAACTGTCTTTAAATCCTCCCAATGATCTATTCACCAGATATACACCTTCTGTCATAAAGCCTTTATAACCTTTAATTCGTTGTCCTTAACTAAGAGTCCTTTCTGTGGGAAAGTCTCTGGGTATGACCAAAGGGTGCCTGGAACCCAAGCTTGCAATGGTTCACTGAATTTGGTGGGGCAAGATCTCTTGAAGTTATAAGCTGCTCCATGAAGGACTAGGAATTTTTAATTTGGATAACATCCAACTGGAGTAGTTCAAAACCACCCCACGTATCTGGAAATCCTCCACCTTTTTGGACCATCCTGGATCTTTAGCAGACCCCTTATAGCTTCCACGAGCCACAGAAAGGTAAGCAATATAAAGAAAAGAGAAAACTTACAGCAAACAAAGAGTGAAAAAAATAAACCCAAACCTAAGCAAACTAGGTGCTATTCCTTAATAGTTCTGTGGCCTTGACCAAACAATTAGGCATCTCTGAACCTCAATTTTACCCTTCCAATAATGTAAAAAAAGAAAAAAGAGGTTAAAATACAAGGAACGTATGCCCATAAGGTGCCATGCAAATGTCTTTACTGTTGTTATTTTTTTGTTATTATTATTGTTTTAAGATTTTATTTATTTGTTTAGAGAGAGAGAGAAAGAGAGCATGCATGAGTAGGAGGGGGAGGGCAGAGGGAGAAGGAGAGAATCTCAAGCAGACTCTGTCCTGAGTGCGGAGTCTGATGCAGGGTTCTATCTCACGACCTTGAGATCATGACCTGAGCTAAAATCAAGAGTTGGACGCTTAATCAACTGATCCACCCAGGTGCCCCTCTGTTGTTATTATTTTTAGCAAGCCTCCCTTCTGGGGTCCATACTGTGATGGACCCTAATCCTCAGAATTGTGCCAAGAGCTCTCCCTCTCAAGAGGGAGACATCCCAAGAGACATCCAACAGCCAGTGCCTAGCGAGCCAGCCCCTGCCCCACCTATCAGGCAGCCAGCACTGGGCTGAGGAATCTGTGCAGCTGTCGCTTTCCACCAGCTAGCACGGACCTTGCATTTTATTGCTTCTGAGCTAAGACTGGAAATTCCTTGGCAAAAGCTCTATCACCACAGACTTGTTTGTTTCACTGCACCTAGTTTGCCGAGGGCACCCCACGGGACGAGGAGCTCATTAAGGACAGGTCACGGGCACACCTCCTGCTGCCCCTCTGAGTTCTGTGTGACTCTAGCCTGTGGAGCTGATGAGGGTCACATCCTGAGCCACGGGATTAAGGCATAAAATGAAGATGGAATGATGCCATGAGCCTGGAATTTTGGGAAATGGGTGTGTCCGAGTTGAGAACACTAATGGAGCAGTCCATGAAGATTTAGCCAGAACTAAAGAATCTTTTAAATCTCAAATTCCTGGCAATCACCCAGCCCTATATCTGTAGGGTTGGGCAGTCCCATTTGGCTCCATGTTCTCAAATGAAAGATCAGAAGGACAACAATAGGAGTTGTCAATTACTGTTCATGAGATAAAAAGAGAAGGAAGAGATCAGAGACAGCTGGTTGGCATCCATTTATACATGCTTTGCATGAGTTTTTAGAACTGGGAAAGTGACCAGAAAATGGTAATACTAGACGGGACCCTCAAGATCATGAGGAATAAGATCCAGAGTGCTTAAGTAAGTTTTCTAAGACTGTACACAATTGAGTGATGAAATCAGTACTATGTGTCAGCGCAATAAATGAGGGACACAATATTTAAAAAGATGGCAAATATGTCATTATGTGTACAGATATGCATGTTGTCACCATCGTATTGTTTATGGTGACAAGAAAGTCAAAGCAACATAAGTACCCATTATGGTAGATGCACATGATGGAATAGTTTGTAGCCATTACAAATAATGGAGCAGATCTTCATTACTGACATAAGAAGCTATGGGACAGAGCTAGAGGGACTCCTGAGACTTTCCTTTGTGTGATAATAGCACATGTTAATGCAGCATGTATACCATCTGGGATAAAATTTTATGTGTATATATATGAAAGAATATTTACAATAGTGACCTCAGAGGTGAGGTTTTGGATGATTTTAATGTTCTCACTCACATCTTCATGCACTGTTGGAATTTTGTTCAAAGGTCATGTATCATTTTTTTTTTCTTTTTTAAATTTATTATTTGAGAGAGAGAGTGAGAGAGAGAGAGAGCACAAGAGGGGGGAGCGGGAGAGGGAGAAGCAGACTCCCTGCCGAGCAGGGAGCCCGATGCGGGACTCAATCCAGGGACTCCAGGATCATGACCTGAGCCGAAGGCAGTCGCTTAACCAACTGAGCCACCCAGGCGCCCCATGTATCATTTTTTATAATCTGAAATCAAACAGTAAAAGGACGTCCTCCTTTTGGTCACTGATATCTGTGTGCAGTTTCCGAGGTTTGCAGGATGGTGGGAGTGACTTTCCCTACATCTGGTTCATTCGTAGTTGCTTTTCCCTCAATGATCAGCAAGTGCTGCTCAGCCCACAGTCTAGAAGGAAGGGCATTATGGAGCACATGATGTCTTGGATCTTTAAATAGAAGTTGTTAGTACAAGGGTAGATTAAGATATCTGCCAAACATCAAGAAGAAGTCTCTGTTTAAGAGTAAAAATTAGGAAGAACAGAGTGGTTGATTTGAGCCTCTGTGGATGTGATCACCCTGAACAAATGGGTGGTGGTGATTAGGGACCCCCAACTCTAATTAAGATGCTTGAGTGTAGCCACAGGTAAGGATAACTAAAGCAAAAATATAACAAACAAGAGGAAACTGAATTAGTCGCACTGGATACCACTGTCATTTGGCTGAAGGCATAGTGCACTAAGCAAGGGAGAAAAACCAGTAGAGGGTCTGGAAAAGGAGCTTTGTGTCTTCGTCAGCATTTACCCAGCCCTGCTAGGGAAGAACGGTTGTGAATCCTGTGGCCACAGTCTCTGCCAGGTTCCAGAGCCTTGAAAGACCTTCCTACATACCATCCGCAAAGAGTAGAGTGGACTTGGCATCCGTGTGTTTGGAATGGCAAAGGTCACCTTGTATGTGCGTGTGCGTGAATGTGTGTGAGTTGTAGGGATTTGAAAGATGTCTGTTTAGTCCTGTAAGACTTAAAAATATTCAGTCAGTTTTTTGGGGCACCTGGGTGGCTCAGTCGATTAAAGGGCTGCCTTTGGCTCAGGTCATGATCCCAGAGTCCTGGGATCTAGTCCTGCATCGGGCTCCATGCTCAGCGGGGAGCCTGCTTCTCCCTCTCCCTCTGCCTGCCGCCAGCCCTGCTTGTGCTCTCTCTCTCTCTCTGTCAGATAATTAAATAAAATCCTTAAAAAATATTCAATCAATTATCCTAAAATTTAACTGGAAAGAATACTCCATATTCCAATGAGACTGAATAATGGAGTCACTTTACTTAGCGTTTGATTGTTTGTTTCCACCAAGAAACAATTCATGTTCTTGAAAGTGTTAACTTGGTCTCAAGATCATTTCTAGAGTGTTGCTGTGTCTTGTGTGCTCTGCTGACCACACAGTCCCAGTGGAGCCCCAGGCTGGGCTGTCTAGCTTTGTGCCCTCTTCCCTGGCAATTTTCCTCGGGTAAATGTAAACCTATGCGTTAACAGCTTTCTCACATCTGTGGAAGCCTAGCCAAAGGGGTGCTTGGATCAGCACCCGAGTTTGAGGGGAAAATCTTTAAGGAGGACATGAGATTCTTTTATTTGGGGATTGGACACTTCATTAATTAAATATACTAGGTTTTAATTGAGTAACTGCTATGTAGCCAGCATCCACTTACTGGACCTACTGCCCACCACTATATGCAAAGGGAGGGATAGTCGCTCTTTAATTACTTATAAATATTCAGCGCTTTCCCTGAAATGGTCCGTGAAACAGTAGTAATAATGCATTCAGTATCATGAGGGGTAACGTGAAGAAGGTGATATACCTTTGATATCCACCTTCTAGTATTGCCATTGACATTAGCTGGAGAAAGATCTTTTCACTTTTTATTCTGATCACCACTTCTTTGTCTGCTGGTTATTCTTCTCTGGCTTTGAAGCTGCCGCGAGGTGGACATGGCTCGGGCGTTCTGTTCTTTCAGCCATTTCCAACATCCATACACATCCCAGCTGCCTAAACTTAAAGACAGTCCTTAGGATCCATCTGGTAACTGTCCAAGGTGGCAGGGTTGGTTCTTTTCCCCTGCCAAGTTCAGATGTCTTCAATAGCCCTTCCTCTTCTACGACATCATACCGCTGGGTTGGCGAGACTTTCCACTCAGCTCTAAGTGCCAGGCCGAGGGCCCACATTCTTGGAACGCTCTCGGAGTTTCGTGAATTTTATCTTTCAAAAGCAGTTTCGGGACAAGCTCGCTGAGACAAGAAAGGGGGAGACTAAGAGGATTTTAGAGCTTTCCCGTTTTGTGGAATTATATTCAAATGACATGTCACTGAGAGGGTTTTGAGGAAGGAAACGATACAGGCGGGAAGAAAACAGTCTGAGGGAGAAATAAGGACAGGAGTGTGGCAGGAAGGAAAAAAGGGAAGAATATGAAATTTCTGGTAAATTCTCAAGTTTCAACTAGGAGTGGCAAGGAACACTCATTTGATTTTGGAAGATACTATACAACTTTCTTTCAACTTAGTTACCTTTCAAGCAGTGTTTGCTAATCTCAGCATTGACATCCCCTGCTCATATAATGGCTTTGGGGAACATGTTTGAGATTCCTTTTGGCTAACTGAGTTTGAGCAAAAACAAGTTTAAGCTATTATTAGTTTTCTTTTCTGGGAGCCATCAGGGGCCAGACCTACCTTTGGAGATTTCTCCTGGTCTCCCGTCATAAAAAGCCCTTGATTCATACATTCATTAAAAGTGTTTACGCCAGCTCGAACTTGAAAATCGGCCCCAAATGGCATCATGCCAGAAGTTGATTCTCCTTGCTTCAGAAGGAGGGAAAAATATTCTTGTACTTGAGGGTAACACTGTGGCTCTGGGCAGGAGGGGACATTCCTTCCCAAGAACATGTGACTTTACTGAGGTCAAATGAAACTTTGCCTGGTTCTTTACCCACGTGGAAAATGAAAGTGTCTACTCTACCCTCCAGATGAGGGGCATGGGAGCACAGAGCGGAAAGGCAGATTACCCCGAAGAGTTTGAAAAGACACGTGCAGATGGCAGAGGGATTTGCCTTCTCCAGCCCCATGTGGTTTTAGACCCCTGAACTCGTTCCTATCCACAGTCTTAAATTCATGGCTGTGGAAAGAAAAAGACTTAAGATTTTAATCACATCCAGAAGCACAGTAAGCTGGAGCTTCAGCCAGAACAGATCTGATTTCCTTCCCAGAACTTGATAACTTTGTTTTATAAAATAAGTTCAGTGACATTTCAAGGGTTAATCATGAGCCTTTAGAGCTCCTGGACTGGCATTTATCTTTTAAAAATATTTATACAACTTAGCTTTATATGACACCACTGTGTGTGTCTGTGTGTTTTAAGAGCTCAAAGCATTTAAGATTTTCTCTCCAAACCCTCATTTGCAGAGGGCATAGGCAGGTGAGATTTATTAGGCCCATTTGGAAGGCGAGGACATGGACTCACTTTGAAGTTGAAATGCAGGACTTGCTCACCTGCTCACCCCACTGCAGAAGAAAAGTGGACTTCCTGTCTCCAGGAGCCCCCTTCTCAATGCCCTGCCTCTTCCTTTCAAACCCAGTGTGGGAATCCAGCAGGACCAAGTGTCTCCTCTATTCCAGTACCTGAAGAGAAGTTTCGGCCTTTCTCCTTTGTTTGCCTGAGAGGGAGGCAAGGGAGAGAGCGCTTCCTCTCTAGTGTTTCTTGGCTCCAGATTTCTCTACAAAAAAATGCAACCAGACCACATACTCCTCAGCATCCCAGGACTCTACCCCCAACCCCAACCCAAGCCCAGTCTCCTTCACATGCTGCAGGGGGTAAGAGGGAGTTTAAAACCGGCAGAAGGCCTTGGAGGTGAAGACCTGGCAGATTGCAGCTCAGAGAGGATGGGCTGGTCGTCCTCCTGTTGTTCTGCCCTGACAACCCGCCAGGGTTCCTGGGCCTCTCCTTCTTCCCCTCCCGAGGGTTGGGCTGCTCAGAGATCACAGGGCCTTTTAACCTACTCCTGGGAGTGGCTTTTCTCAAACAGGTACTTTTATTATCAAATGAGAGATGGGGGAGAGGGAAATGAGGAAAGATATGAGAAACTGATGCAGTCTTGTGTCATATCACCAGTTTTTAATGAAAAACCTACACTGTCTCAGCCTTCCAGGGACAGACTTCAGTTCTCAGGGACTTGGGAAGATGCAGTATCAAATCGTCTGTGTGTGTGTGTACATGTGTGTGTGATGTTTTCCCCAGCATCCACTTCAGAAAATATTCTCTCCTTTCCACTTTAAAATATTTTTCCTAAACACCAGAGTAATGTAGGTTCATTGCAGAAGATTTGGAAAATACAGAAATGTGACCCAGAAGAAACTGAAATTCACCTGCAATTTTACCATCTAATTTTATAAAAATTTTGGTGAGTGGCCACAGCCTGCCCTCTATTCTTTTATGGAATAGAAGTTCCAAGAGGACAGGGATCTTGCTCACAACTGTCACCCAATGCTCTGAACCGTGCCTCATGTGTGAAACGTGCAGATGTATTGGTTGAATAAATGCATAACTGTAAAAGAATAAATTAAAATAGGTTGTCACGATGCAGCAGAGAACAGAAATAGAGTCGCCTGGATGTGGCAGACTGGGATCCAAGCTGCCTCTGCTAATTGGCGATGTCTTCTTGGATATGTCACGTCACCTCTCTGGGCCTGAGTTTTTCCTTCAGTAAAATAATCACAGTTAACATTTCTTGAGTTCTTCTAGTTGCTGAGCATTATTATAAGCTTTCTCCGTGTATTTATTTTTTAAAGATTTTATTTATTTATTCATGAGAGACAGAGAGAGAGAGAGAGAGGCAGAGGCAGAGGGAGAAGCAGACTCCCCACTGAGCAAGGAGCCGGATGCGGGACTCGATCCCAGGACCCCGGAATCAGGACCTGAGCCGAAGGCAGACTCTTAACCAACTGAGCCGCCCAGGTGCCCCTCTCCCTGTGTCCTTCAGCACAGCTCTATGAGATAGGTACCTTCTGCCCCCGTTTGATGCACAAAGAAACAGGCCTGGGGAGGTCCATTTGTCCACAGCCACACAGCCAGCAAGTGGAGAGCGGGGCTTGAACTTAGGCATCTGAGCTCTTGTCTCCGGGGAATGCCGCCTCGGTTGTGGGATTAAGTGACTTCCAGGGCCCCTCCCGGTGGAGCTCAACTGTGGAGCAAGGTCCAGATGATTATTACATGGAGATCAGAGAGCAAAGTCCTTAAGCAGAGGACTTGCTGCAGAATGTGAGGAGTCCACATGGGCATTCATTCAGAGTGTAATTAAAGGCCAGGCTACTGGTCATTCAGAGGCAGGGTGATGAGGGCTCTCTGTGCGTCCTCCCCTGGTTCCCAGGCTTGCCTTACGGCTGCCCAAAGAAGAGTGCGCCAGGGTCAGGCAGGGAAGCAAATAAATAAATCTGCTCATTCCTGACGGTGGGCAGCCACCGGTGCATTAGGTCGGGGAGGATGAATGGGGATCTCCCTGGATGATTAGCTAGGATTTCGATGGGCAGGGCCCTGTCCCTTTCTCTCCCCCTCCCCAGATGAACATTTGGACAGAGTACTTGTGTTTTGCCTCTGCCCATGGTAACCAAGTCTCCTTTTCGGTGAGGAGGAATGGGCTTCGGTAAACAGATCTATTTGTGTGACTCCTATTACTCATTTGAAGCAATGTCACTCCTTTTTCCACTGTGGTCTGTGTGTGTGAGTCAGAGAGAGCCTAAACAGGCTTCTTTGAATTGATGGCTCACTCCCAGCCTCTCTTGACCAACTGCCAACCCAGCAGGGCGTAACTTACCAACAAATCTTTTTTTTTTTTTTAAAGTCAGACTGATTCATAGAAACTCCTTTAAAACAGAGTGAAAAGAAACCGCCCATCACACACCCCAGCACACTAGCGCTGGAAACTTTTAACCTCGGGAAGCAGGTCCTTCCTCTCACCGTGGTCACATACCTCCAGAAGAGCAGACCAGACAGCCACCAGCTCCAGCTCCTCAGGACGCCTCAGGCACTTGGACCTCAGGTAGGACAGCTTCCAACGCTGTGGGGAAGCTCAGCAAACTTTCTCTTTCCTTCTCTGCTCTCCTTCTCCTGACCTAGTAGTCATCTAAGCCTTGCTTTTTCTTTTTTCTTGTGCTATTTTTCCTGTGATCCTCTGAATTGAATTCTTGAAACTTCTGGCTACAAGTGGATACCCAGACAACTTTTTCTATAAGGTTCAGGAAAATGCCTTATGACGGGGGGTTGGGAGCCTCCAGGGAAATCAGCGGGCCTGGGCTGTGATTACGTTTTGCAGGAACTGGGTTCTTGCTTGGGAGCAGGGACTTTGGAACATGCCGGGATAAGGGATTCTTTACGGAGGAAACACTGCATACCTTTGAAGGACATACGTACTTGCCAGATGTTTTCCAGGTTGTCTGTTTTGATTCACGTTGCTTCAGGATTTGAGTTGTTTCTCTTGTCGGTTGTTTGCTGGTCTTTTTTGGATGATGGATAGATAAGTGCTTTTCAGTTCACTTTTGCTGTTGCATTTACAGCTCGTTCATTCACTTCTGTATAAATGTCAGTGTTGTTTCTCCCCTCGGGGATGGGAGGAGGGGGTGGGTTTGTTTAAAGAAAACAGAGAGGTGGGGGTATCAATGGGTGTTTGAAACGAAATGTGGGAGGGTTTCATTTGGTGCAAATCAGCCTGATGTGGAACCCAGAGCTCCTTCTCTCCTTGCCAGATGTAGAGGATGGGAAGAGGCAGGAGGGAAACTGGGTTTGGAGGAAAGGATGGGTCCTGTAGGGGAGCTTCATTTGCTCCTGTTAAAAAAAATGTTGAATGGCTTTGCGCTTCCACCCCAGAAATTTTAGTGCTGAGTGAAAAGATGGCATATTAGAAATAATAAACTAATTTTTTTAGGTGCATGGAAGGAAGTGATTGTTTGGGACCATTTATCTTCTCACTCTTCCAAAATGTGGTTGTGCAAATGCAAAACCCTCTTGCTAATCAGAAAGTGAATCTGGAGAAAGGAAGAAGGGTGATTTCTATTTGCTTTTGTTTTGTTTTGTTTTAGGTTAGCATTTTGGTTGAGGTGTGGCCCATTTCGACATAAATACTGGTTTTATTTTCCTCCCCTACATAAACAAGCCGAGGAAAATGACAGGATTCAGCTTGTCTGGCGAAATTAGGCTTTTCCTTTAGAAATGCCATGCGTTGGAAGAGAAGATTTAAATGTAATCAGCCTGTGTACACTGTACAGACAGGCGCCTCGTAAAACTGCCCTGGAGGGGATGATTAACTAAGTGCAAGGGAAACTTTTCAAGATGCAGGGAACTCCCACATTTGCTTAAAATGTTTATTATTTCCAGATTACATGGCTGTGGATTAAGGGAAGCCATTATTACAGTTGGTAGTAATGGTATTCTGTGAATCCAGTATGAATCTTTTTGTAGTTCTTGTGCAAGTTTAAACTCCAGGCAATACTTAACTGGCCAGCAGACAGAAAATACTGAGAAATCTGCGCGTGTAGACCATCCTGAATTGCATTTTTTTGGTGCAGCGTTTCCCGATACACTGTAGTTCTAGAAGTGAGAAAATACACTGTTATGTTATTTCCCGAAGTTTGAGGGCAATTTTGAAAATGCTGTTCTAATTCCTGTTTTCCCTGCTGCCTCCAAGAAATGGTGAGGGAGCTCCTAAACTGCAGGAGTTTTTCTGGATTTCAGCTGTAAGTCTTTGAAAATCCTGAACTGGGAGGGCTATTTTTTTCCCCTGCTGCCTGCCCCCCCCCCCCCCCCCCCCCCCCCCCCCCCCGCAGAGGCGGATTGGATTCCACCACAGACTCTGAAGAATGGGGCGGGGGTGGAGTGCTGTCTGGAGGGAGGGCTGCAGGCCATCCGGTCTGGCGTCCTGGTCAGAGGACCCCCCAGATTTTACATTGTTTGAGGGCACTAAACTATCCTGGGAGTTGGCAGAAGGCCATCAAGGGCCAACCGAGAGTGGACTCCATCCCAGAACAGAGGCTGGCTACCTCCCAGGAGGACAGGGCACATCTCTGAGGAAAGGAAAGACATCCCTTCCACTGACCAGAAAGACTGTGACTTTCTCAACTCTTCCTGCTTCCCTCTGGAGACCAGCTTAGGCCCACCCAGTTCCCAGGGACCAGCCAGACTCTGGGGGATGTAGAGCCTCTTGGCTTGGTCCGGGGGGGTGGGGTGGGGGGCTCTGGGGGCTTTCTTTCAGTCCAGGATGCACTGGGATCAATGGAGAGAGCAGTCAGAGACCTAGAAGGCTTACAGACGAGGCAAAATCCTGTTCTGCAGACTCCTCAGAGCCTGATTGGGGAGTATATCTGAAAAATGGCCACAGAAAAGGGCACAAGGCAAATTTAGTTATGTTCTATCTTTAATTTTGTGTATCAGATTCTCAGTTTGGGAGGGATTCTCAGTTTGAAGATCAATTCATTCATTCTCCCACCATATGCAGAAGTCCTATTTTAACACCACCTTGGACAGATGGCCATTTTACATGTCCTTAAAATATCCAGAATAGGGGGGCTCCCTACCTCAGAGTGCGCCTCCATGCTTCCCTCCCCCATGCCGCCCCCACGTTGCTGGACAGCTCTGATTATTAGAAAATCTTAAATCCGGCACAATTGGCTTCTCTGTAACTTCTATACTTCGTTCCTAGTTCTGCAGTCCTGGACGCGCAGAAATTCTCTATTCCGTTTTTGTTGTTGTTCTTCCCAGTGCCCCTTAGCCTCTAAACACTTGACCCTTAATTAATACTTAATGGGTAAAGCTTGATGGATCAGTATGATTATTATTACCTAAGACTCAAAAAGAACAGGAAAACTTTTTAAAGCTTTGAAACCATATACATAGTTGGCCATACCCACGTGATCTGATTCTGAGGTATTTCATTTTCTAAATACATGAATCTGGTTTCTTCTTTAACTTACCACATGTATATACGTGGATGCCTAACACAAAAGCTGGGAGACATTTGGGGCTTTTGGATGTACATACTCGGAGGTACACACCCAGTTGCTACCCATGAGGCCATGGTTGAATCAGTCCCAAACCAGAGACACAGTCTTCTAAGTTGGCCCTGTTGGGGTGATCCCATAACTTGGCTTATAGTTCCTATAGCTCACGTTGTTACCACCTGTCATGATAACTACAGGAACAAGTTGCCAACCCGTTGTAACTCTGGACTAATTGCTGGCTTGCAAAATGGACGTCAATCCTGGAGAAGAGCTCATAATCTTCAGCCAGTGTAGATCTGAAATTTTCTGACAATAAATTTCTCCTTTCCAATCCTCTTCCTAGTTCTGCTTAGATGATCCCAAATTTCTATTCAGTAATCAAGGGAGCCCAAATATGGTTCCAATTAGTTTACTTGAATTCACAAACCTCTCCCCCACCAAAACACTCATGTCTTGAGACCACTCTTATAACCCTTCAGTCCTTGGTGACCTGACTGGGTAAAAATAATTTCTCTTAATTTAACTGGGAGATCCACTGACACTGAAGCATAAAGATAACCGTACAAACCCTTGTGAAGATTGCTGTTTCTCTCTCTTCCTTTTTAAAAATCTTTGGGTCAGCGTTTTCTTCCCTGTTTTGGATATGGGCATTTCCTTGGAACTAAAATGGACTCCTCTGCTCTTGGCGCCATTGGCTTTATGTGGATGTAGCAGCTTTTGTAGTTCCTGAGTCTGTTTCATGAGTGGGGTCGTTAAAATCGAGAACATAGGCATAGTGGTTGAAAGTGGGGGCAAGAATCTTGGGGCCGATGCGAAGTGGCTGAATAGGGAGCTGGAGGGCTGTGGTCTTGGCCTGACTCTGCCCTACGACCATGGGCAAGTCACTCGTCTTCTTGATGGAGGGAACTGAACTTGATGGTCTCCAAAGCCCCTTGTGCCTCTGAAATTCTAGCGTTCTAAGATGTTATCGTCCTGTTTTGGAAATCCCTTGGCCCATGCTAAGAGTTTAATCCATAAAAATTGGTAGAAAAGTTAAATGAGGCATCATGTTGCATTGCAGGGCATGTTACAGAGGATTAAGGGCCCAGGCAGCCTCCTCTGCTCATCCACTCAGATTCCTTAGGCCCCATCATCAGATAGCAATGAGCATTCACCCAACTCTTGGAAGACAAGGAAGAGGTTTGATTAATGAAACATCAAGGATGCCAGCCGATGAGAAGAGGCAGGCTATATAAGCCTGTTAAGACACTGACAACAGCAAGGGATTCACGAGTAACCGAACCAGGTTCAGGGAGAAACTGAGCTGGTCCTGGGAAAGGAACTCCACCCTCTTCTCTGGGAGGGAGACCCAGCAGCGGGAGGGTGTGGCGGTAAAGGTGTAGATGAGAGCGAATAGGAGGAGAGGAGGGGGAGGGGGCAAGTGCAAATGCCCGCTGTTCCCTAGGCCTGTGCTTTGAGGGAGAGAAGAGGTGAGTGAAGTGGAAAGAGAAAGACAGGGAGAAGGCCAAAGAGCAAGGGAGAAGTGTGAGGAGGATTCCACTCTCATTTCCTTCGTCTTTTTTTTTTTTTTTTTTAAAGTAGGCTCCACACCCAGTGTGGAGCCCAACCTGGGGCTGGAACTCACGACCCTGAGATCAAGACCTGAGCTGAGATCAAGAAGCGGAAGCTTACACGACTGAGCCACCCAGGCGCCCCTTATTTCCTTCCCTTCTTGTCTGGGGACCACCCACCCTCAGTGTTTCAGAACAGTCCTTAGGGCCAAATATTCTGTTCTTTGTCCCCTCAAAGCAGGGGTGGGGGGGTGGGGGGGGCATTTGTTGCTCAAGTAACAAATGTGGGTCAATACAGGCTTGGTGTCTTTTGAATTTCCATTGAATATTTATGCCAACAGGCCAGTGATCTCTCTTGGTTTTCCCTCTTTTCCGATGGGTCAGATCAGAGCTAAAAGCAAAATGAGGTCCTTGATCCTTTGGCTTCTTTCAAAGAATCAAAGACCCCTTCTTAGGGGGCTGGAGATGGGGAACTGGAGAGAGGTTTGCCCCCCTGAAACAGTTGAGTTGGGCGGGCGGGTGCGTTCCAACTTCCCTTTGCCGGATGTGGCTTTGGTGGGAAAGGGACCCGGGTGCTGTGGGCGGGGGCCAGGATGGAATGTTGGAAGCGCGTCTCAGCGCTTGCAGTGTGGGGGCCTCGCAGACCTGACTCCGCCGTTGGGCCTGCTCAGCCCTATGACAGGAAGCCGCCGCCGCCCTCCGCACCCTTTTGAGGGGCCATGCAGACCCTCTGATTAACTAGGAGCTGGTGGGAGGAACAGAGTGAAGGGGAGCTCTGGGAGGAATTCTAGAACGTCTGCCGAGCCCTGAGACAAATCTGGGAGAGAGAAGATCATGCTGCAGTGGGAGAGGCCTGGCTTGGGAGATGGGAGATGGTGGGCTTCGGTTCTGGTTCTGGTTGCGCTCTGGGGAAGGTGCATTTCTTCCTTTGTTCAGGGATCCGAGTAGAGAGCCTCGATGCCTCTACACCCCTAAAGAACCAAGCGCCCCCAAAGAGACTGCGAGCCCCTGCCGCGCACCCGGCGCCCTGGCGCGCATCCCGCTGCAGGCTGCGTGCCCCCCAGTTCCGCGGGCTCTCGCCGCCGCAGCTTTGCGGGCTGAAGCGTCTTGCCGCCACCTACTGGCCACCCGCCTAAGCGCCGCCGGGCCCGGACCACACCTTGATTTTCTTCCCAAACCCTAGTTATGGTCCTGGCAACCCCTCCCTCGAAGACATTCTGGTCGCCAGAACACTCCTCTTTTGTCAGAAGCAGAAGACAACTGCAGCTTCTGTTCTCACCCGGGGGCCATCGCCCCGTGGCCTGGCCAGCTGCGGTCTGGGGGCGTGGGCCGGCCGCCGCATCGCGGCCCGGGTCCGGATGTTGCCAGATCCACCCCCTCCTTGGATGTGAAGGAGGACAAGGGGAGATGAGAAAGAGAGAGAGAGAGAGATTACTCTCCTTGGGAGCATTTGCAAAAACAAGATTCATGCTACTTGTTTGCCTTGAGCATAGTTGCTGGCCCTCAGATTCTAGAGAAGCTTAAAGCCCATTCTGCTGGCCTGAGCCTCTCACTGTACATAAAGGAACAGAAAGACAAACCGACGACCCTATAGCCTTTGCCCTGCAGGCACCAATCCTCACACGAGCCTTCTGAGGCCTATAGATCCCAGTTAGGAAGTGCTGGAGTCAACAAATCACCTTAATGTACACTTTAACTATCTTACAATTTTAATATGCCAATTATACCTCAACAACACTGAAATTAAAAAAAAAAAAGTTGTGGCGCAGGATTTGAACCTGGCACCCATGCTCTACCACTATGTACTCTGTCTCTGTAGGAGCCACCAGCCTGAGGTAATGGGATTTTCCCAGAGTCAGCACTTACTCAGAGGCAAAATTTGTTTCAGATTTTGTTTGTCTAATAGGTGCTCCCTTTCCTTCCTTCCTTCCTCCCTCCCTCCCTTCCTCTCTCTCCCTCTTTCTCTCTTTTCTTCCTCCCTTCCATCCTTCCTTCCTCCCTCCCTCCCTCCCTCTCTCTTTCCTTCCATCCTTCCTTCCTTCCTCCTTCCCTCTCTCTCTCTTTCCTTCCATCCTTCCTCCCTTCCTTCCTCCCTTCCTCCTTCCTTTCTTTCTTTCTTCCTTTCTTTTTAATAGCATGCTTGCTCCCCCACCCTCATCCCCTGGTTCTTCATCCCTAACTATGCGAGAGTCTGTGCTCATTTACACCAGTGACAGATACACACTACTCTTCCTATAACAACCCCCATTTATTATCGATAGACCACATTTGGGAGATGGAGCTCCCTTTCCGCCAAGACCATGAAAACATAGTTATTTTCCCTGGAGCATGCAGTTACTTTTGTGGCTTGATTCCTGGTGTTTCTTCTGGTCACAACATCTGCCCTGCATGTAAAAACATCAGGCCCCAGAATGACGTGGATATAGTGAGGGACAACCTGAAATTCTTTCCTTCCACACCAAACATCAGATATCCAGAGGCAGGAGGAAATGGTCCTTTGAGATCCTTTCTCTCCCCATGTTTCCCACGGAGAAATTAACATCCCCCTCTCCCACCCCTATGTAAAAACAATATTTAGAATGGAAAGTACGCCTACATAAAACAACAATAACAATGGCCAGAAAAGCTCATCCAAGGTCTCATCCCCTCAACCTGCTTTTAATCCCAGCCTTTTCCTCCTCTGGATATATCCTCTCTGACTGCTCCCAAAAGAGAGTGTTTCCTTTTCTGCTTTGGTGTTAAATGGACATCCACTTTGCCAACCCAAACGATCCTCCACAGGACACACATCAAAACAAACCGACCAAAGCAGAATGAGACTGATGTGTAGAGAATAGAAAGGTGTTGTTGCTGCCAGTCTGCACAGGGAGAAGTGACAGGCCGCTGGGTGTCATGCTAGGGAGATGGCCAGAGATAGTGGCTGACTCCCGGAGATCATGTGACCAGGGGCAGCTTTGTCTTTCATGTTCTCTCATGCCTTGCAGGAAACACCATGTCGTTGGTCAGATGGTGTGAGACCGCTTTCTTCAAAGTTCACCAGAAAGTTTTCCAGAAAGAGATGGAGATTTCATAATCGGGAAAACACAAATCAGTGAAAAGACAGAATAGCGTCGAACAGTTGAATAAAATCAAGGCTGTGTTATGACGTGATTGAGATTTGGGGATCTTAGGTGATCTTGGCTAAGTTCTCTGGTAGCCTGAAAGTTCTGCGCAAAGGTGACCATTCCAGAAAAGGTCTGAAGAGGCCGCTTTAGATTAAGGGCAGAACTAAGATCAGGGATAGTAGTTGCCAAGAGCAGATTCTGATGCGTTGTCAGGAGGACTTCCTAATGGGAGGGTCTTGGCAAGTAGTGAGCTCCCCGTCACTGGAGGAATGTAAGCATGACTTAGGTAGTTCTGTGGTGTAGATTTGTAGTTGAGGTTCATATATTGGGGAGGAATTTTAAGGCCCCTCTTCTCAGTCCAGAGGTTCTATAACTTAAAGAGATAGAAAAGTTAAATCCGTGGACAAATTAGTGTTTAGAAATTTAAGATATTTTCCTTGCATCTACTTATTTCCTCTTAAATAAAAGGCAACAAACACATATATACCCTTGTATATTCAAATGTCAAAGTTACCCAGGAAATATTCGTATGTTTACAAAGATATTTATATAGCAATATGTAACAGAGTTTGCATATGATAAGATGCTCAATACATAGTTATAGTAATATAAATAATTTCTAAAAATTACAAAGGACTTAAGTTCATGTATGTAAGAAAAAATATTGCCTTCCTAATAACATTTATTTGCTCACTGAATGGAAGTTTACTTGGTACCTGTCATAGATAAGACTCTCCCTTCAGAAACTTAGAATCTTAGGGCTTGGGGAGCCAAATATTTCCATAAGTAGTCCTGTTACCAGGCAGGCTGCCATTAGTGGTTTTAATAAAGGGCTATGTAAGGACTCTAGCATAGTGGGGAAAATGACTACTTCTGACCTGTGTATCTGGGAAGGCTTCCTAGAGGAGGCAGAGTTTAGGCTTCCTAGAGGAGGCAGGGTTTGAGCTTCCTTGAAAAATTTTTGATAGGTAGTTCCTGGAGGAAGGACACTTAAAAGCAGGGCTTTTTCTTTGGAAACCACGTTCTCAGGATTTCCAGGGCCAGAGTAAGGTGTTTGGAGCTTCTTTCCCAGTGATGAGTGGGAGGGGGTGGTGAGGTGTTTGGAGGATTTTGAGCAGAGGAGTGACAAGGTTGGATAATGCAGTGGTGTGGAGGATATGTCAGAGAAGGAGGAGCTCAGAAGGAGGCTCACGCCAGAGGCTGATGCTGGGGTCCAGGTTAGGATCTGAACTGGGCAAGGACAATGTGAGCAGAAGTAAGGAATAGATGAGGGGTAAATAATGGAGGAAGAACTCATGACCTGACTTGCTTTGGGCAATATCATCCGAGAGGAAGGAGAGATGGGGAATTTGGCAGCTGGCCATTATTACTCCCTTCTCCCCAGAGAAGATTGGGTTATCCAAGGCGGTCAGGAAAATGACTAAACTGTCTTCTGGCTAGCCAGCGGATTCACATGCTCTCAGAAAGCTCTCTTGCACCCTCTGGTAGAGGAAGCCTCCACCGTGCCTTTGTCTGGGAGAATCTCACCCACTCTCAAATGAATCATGGACGTTTGAGCTCTGCGAGACTCCCCCTCTGCTCACACAGCCCCTGCCCTCCCCACCCTCCACCCCCGTTTCTGATTATGTTACACCCCCAGGTTCAGGCTAGTTCTTCAGTGAGTCAAGCCCAGAATTTCCACCACTTCCTTTGCTGGAGAAGTGGGTTTTTGATTGTTCTGTTCTGCTGTATTGTTCCCAATTACTGTGACTTAGACCACCCTTAAAGAACTGTATCATCCAGACTCTGGTGGCGGCCGTTCAATAAACACACTCTGCGGCAGGAAGAAGTTATCTGACCCTAGCTTAACAACCATGGATCCAAATTACGAACATCTGAACTCCCCTACTGTGTCTTTAAAAGTCAATTACCCTCAAAGTCTCTGCAGTATTAGGTACTCATCAGAAAAGGAAAGGTGTTCACAGGGGCCTGATTGATGTCTCATGGTCACAGCACCCTAAAAGCAAAGGCAAAGAAGCAATGTAAGGCAGTCTCGGAGCTATGTTCCTTTGGTTCTTTCATATTTTAGGGGAGTAGGAAGCCATAAAAGGAAGCAAGAAACCAATAAAGATTTAAGCTAATGGAGACAACTGGAGAGGACAGTTATCTCCCCCACCTCCACCCCACATGAATTAGTCCTTTACACCTCCAATCCCCAGCAATGGTAATTCTCAAGGTCATTTCTGCTAACTGTAATAATTTTCTTTTAACAAAGAACTTAATCCAAATCTAGAATGGTCAGTGGTTGTGAGGTTTGCATCGGGACTAGGAGCATAAAGAGACTGCTCCTCCTCTGTGGGCTGGGCAATTCGAGAAGAAAAGGGGAAGTTTGGTCAAGAATAAAAGATGGTGGTGGTAGAAAGGGAACCGGCTGGCTTGTGCGTCTGAAAGAAAGAACAACAGAAAAAGGATGTCAGAGAGCTGATGTGTGGCCCTAAGTCTCTTAACTTCCTTTTCTCTTAGCACTCAACTTCTCTCTAGAGTCCACATTCATGCCTCCTATACTTTTCTCAGGTTCCCACCCAGTGCAGTGATAGCCCTGGGTACCCCTGTCCCAAGAAGTCCTACTCTGCTTACAGGGATGGGTGGAGAAATGTGTTCCTGGCACCTCGCATAGAACAGTCAGTGGATGTCCTATCCTTCAAGAACACTGTGAATGGACTAGTGTTGTGGGCCTGGGTCTGAGAGCTGAAGTACCTTAAATGATTTTATGGGAGTTCCCAAGCAACCAACTGAGAAACTTTGGGACTGCCCAGTGCACCAAATGCTCTGAGGGACAGGCATTGCTCCTAAGTGTTCAGAATTGCAATGCTGTTATTTTGTACTTCCTGGTTCGAGCTGTCCAGCTGTGACTAAGGGTATGCTTTCCACTGGAGAGTGCCATCCAAAGCATTTTAGAGAGGTCTGAGGGAGAAGTCAGTTATTGTTGTAGTGAAACAAATTGCCAAGAAAGTTGTAGCAGCCAGTACTTCCAGTGATACGAACGTTCGGAAATGGTGTCTTTTCAGTGATTTTGTACGACACAAGATACACACCAGGGTAGGGAATGAGTCTCCCTGCAAGCTACGCGGCAAGTAGTGGGTGGGTGGGAGTTTCAAGAGCCTGAGACCTTCTGTTATTTATTCCCATTGTGCTCTGCTGTTCGATAGATCCCGAGACATTCACCCGCTAGGTAGCTCTCATGGTTGCCTATAAATATATCAAGATTTGCCCTTCCACGCACCTCTGGCTGAGGGTTTCTCTACTGGGCACTCTCTAGTATGGGCACCGGAAGGGGTAATCCAGGTTAGAAACTTAAGAAGATAGTTCATTCTGCTTCCAAATGCGTTGGGGAGGGCCACCGAAAACAATGGAAGCCCCTCTAAGCTGACAATGGATGACACTAACGAAACCTACGAAATTGGGGGGCAGTGAAAAGATGGAGAAGCTGTATGCATTGTGTACTAGCTCCAGCTAGCTAGCCCCTACTTCCGGCTGGATGCAGCAGCCAAAAGCAGAGGGAATTACGTGTTCCTTACAATAAGAGCCCCAGCTAACCCAAGACATTTTTGCTCCTTTCCTTGGTGGACAGATGTGGTAAAATCACAGGAATCTAAGAAGAAAGAGAGTCACCTCTTTGCTCAGTTCCCCGACCCACTCCTCCGGCCTGCACCAGGCAAGGCAATAATGATCAGGTGGGGCTTTGGTTTAGATCAGCAGTGAGATCCAGACTTGGGTCCTGCAGCAGTGGCAATGGGTCTCATTTCACAAGCAGACCAGAGCACACCTAGTTAAAATGCACCATGTTCAGGCCAGGGACCAAACACTGCTCATGTCAGGCAAAGAGAGCCTCTGCAGACAACTGGCCTGGGCTAAAGTGGCCAGGACACAACAACAGAGCACACGCAACACAGATGGGGAAATGCCAGGCCCTGAAAAACAGGGAGCACTACACAGCAGGGCACTATTAGACCTCTTGTTCATAAGGCCATTACCCTTAGATCAGGAGTGAGATCCGGAGGCTGGGGGTACAGTGGATGGGCTGAAGTGAGGTGCAGTAGGAAGATGGTACATGGAATGCAATAACGGTCAAGTCATCAAAATGGAGAGGGCGAGCAGGGATGAAAGCAATGAGACTTACTCTGGAGGGTTACATAGCAACCCAAGGAGACAGAAAGGGTTGCTGAATTCCCAACAACACGTAAGGCAGGGAACTCACAGTGTTTCCTCCACCTCATTTAAGAGGCCTCACTTGGTGTATTATACTCTGTTCTGGGCCCTTCAACCACCTCCGTCTATTAGGAGGAGGATGTTTGTCAGTTAGAAGTCAAAGGAATAAAAAAGACATTTATAGAGCCCAAAGAGTATTAAACATATGACTTGTTATGTAATATTTGTAATTCCCTACAGTCAGCCTCTTCCTTTCCCCATGAAGGGCAAGATCAGGGATCCAGTGATGGTATGAATTTTGGGGGTGTCGGGAGGACGGTCAGGGTTGAGAAGAGTGAGCTTTCTCCTTCTGATTCCTGAGGGTGTGTTCTTAGTAGTCTCCCCACTCACAGGGCAGGGATTAGGCATAATGGCAATTTCTAAGAGGACCAAAATGATTTATATACACCACGTGGTGAAGTACATAGCAGATATCCTATTACTTGTACTTAACATGGGGTAGCCTGGTGACTAACTGACTTGTTATGTTGGTAACAGCTACTCTCAGTTTCACAGGATATTAATAGTAATGCTAATAACCACAACCAAAGCAGCCCCGTTAGTATCTGCCGTGTGGTGGATGCTGCTAGTTTCACAAACATGATCCATAACTCTCGTATTTTCCTGTGTGATCGGCATTACAGCCCCCACTTTATAGAGGAGGACACTGAGAATGGAAGGACATAACTAGATGATTCTAACTCAACCTGTTTAACTCAAAAACCTCTTTTCACTGTACATTAAAGTAAAGCAGAAAATTGTGGACGTATGCGTGACCCGCGGGAAGCAAAAATGAATTTGAATGTGCAGAGAGATTATTAATAGTGGGCACGAAAGCTCCAAGCTCTCCCCTGAGGCGGCAGGATAAACTTCATGATTTTTGTCATTCACAGTGAAATTGGACAAATCCCTACAAAGTAGCCTGGGTTGGAGGGAAATGCTGGGACTGGGAAGGAAGGCAGGGGTTGTTGGAGCAGGTTGGGAAGCCACAGGCTGCCTCTCATTCCTGGCCTGCAAAGAGCAAGGCCCCTTCGTGTACATGAGAACTTTCTAGATTTTTTTTTTTTAAAGACCATTTTAGATTTTGAATACCTGATGGGGAAAGTGAGAGGAGATAAAAGGCACTTGGAGTGTTGAGACGAGCATCAGTGCTGGCCACTAAGTACCCGGGACAATAGGAAAGTGGCTCCAGCAGGCTCAAAGCTTCAATTAAATTAGGTGGAGTGAGAGAGAGAAGCGGGACAATTGCAGGATGTGCCCAGCCATCTCCTCCCTAGGTGGGGACATCCACACCTCCACCCTGGTGTGAATAACCTGCAGCTCTCTGAACGGAGCCCTCCCTCTGCAGCTGACATCAATCAGAATAGCCACTCCCATGTGCATCCTTCACACTTTCTTTATGATCAATGGGCTCCCTTCTCCTCTGCTGAGATTATGGCTGAACAGTTTGGTTTATCTATGCCCATTCTTTTTTTTTTTTTTTTTTAAAGATTTTATTTATTTATTTGACAGAGAGAGACGCAGCAAGAGAGGGAACACAAGCAGGGGGAGTGGGAGAGGGAGAAGCAGGCCTCCCGCCGAGCAGGGAGCCTGATGCGGGGCTCGATCCCAGGACTCCAGGATCATGACCTGAGCTGAGGGCAGACGCTTAACGACTGAGCCACCCAGGCGCCCCTATCTATGCCCATTCTTAATCCATATTCATTCCCAATCCTCCCACCATGTGATTTATGCATTTGCCTATCTTCTCCATGGACTCCTGAAGGATTGGACGATGTGTAAATGTCATGCACAAACAGAAGGCCCGTTCAGTGGTGTTTCAGTCTGCATAGTTCAAAAGCCCCAGAACGGACATACTGCATCAAAGAAAACACAGCATTATGCCCCAGACCAATAGCAGAGTCCCTACCATGAGGCACATACAGCCCCAAGGCTCAGGTGCAGCAATACAGATCTGAAATGTTCAATCAGTAGGTGATCAGACCATTACACTTTAATTAGGTTGTTATAATTATTGAATACCAAACAGCATTGTAATAACAGAAGTTGTGGCTCTTACATTTTACATCTCACCCGGGAGCAAATGAGTAGCCTATTCAGTCTATGGGCATTGAGTGTTAGCTGCTATTTGGCAGAAGGGATCCACTTCTATTAATGTCACGGGGCGAACAGTTTGATAGAGCCGCAGACGCTTCCCTAGTGGAAAATGGAAATTTATGGGACATTGTTGCACAGAGACCTGGAAATTACAGCTGCAAAAAGGCCTTTTAAAAGATCAAAGTCTTCTTTTGGTTCTTAAGACACAAACAAAATAAAACATGAATAGTGATAAAGTTTGTGTGTGTGTGTGTATGTGTGTGTGTTTCCGGAAACACGCTTTATTAGAGAGAGGAGTATATAAATACTTGAGAAGCAGAATTATGTTTATATTTAAGTATATGTAAATAGATGAAGAGGCACTTAGGAAACTAGATTAACAAGAGGTTTTCAGGAATTTATAATGAAATCGGGATGGTTTTTATTGAAATTCTTCCTGATTTTAGCAGATAGTCCACATGTGTGGGGAAGCTGAATCGTCTGATTGAATCTGACAGTAACCTCTCCCCCACCCCCTTATCTTCTCTTTTCTTTTCAGAACTCTTCGTTGCATCAAAAAGCCAAGATGTTGGTATTACTGGCTGGTATCTTTGTGGTCCACATCGCCACTGTCATCATGTTATTTGTCTCCACCATTGCCAATGTGAGTAATATGTTCTTTTGTTCATTCATTCACCCAGAAATTATCTGAATATTTACATCAAGTGCTACAAAAGAAGTTTGAGCCACAATCCCTGCCCCTTGGGAATATACAGTTTCGTTGTGGGAAAAAAAAAAAGCACCCACTGGCACGTCAAACACTGAAATAGCAGGAGGAGAAAAGCCGGTGTCTACCAGAGTAATCCCGCCGGGGCTGTGGGCGGCTAGAGGCTGGAGAAGACAATGAGGCTTCTCCAGTCCTTGGCAGAACCTTCTCCGGAGGTAGAGCTTGGAGGATGGGTAGATGGGCGGGGTCTCTTGGCGGAAGATGAATGGCAGAAAGAGCACAGGGATGCATTTCAGTCAGGAGTGCTAGCCAAGGTGCCCCGGTGAGAGGGAGAGGCTTTGTTCAGGGCAGCATGGGGATACCCATGTGGTGAGAGCAGAGCTTCCTTTCCTTCTGGGAACCTTGATTCGAAGGATAGAGGGGAGAGAGAAACGATGAGAGGCTTTGGTTGCCAGACTGACACATTCAAATTCTGAACTGAGAAGAGCATGTGAAGGTGGAATTGTGCCAGATTAACCTGGTTCCAGGGAGTTAACTCACTCAAGCAAAACAATGTAAAAAATATTTTTCTCTCTGAACCTTGGGCTACTCTGACCTCTAGCGGTCGTTTATAGCACCACATTTGCTTTTATTGTGCTGTTCTCAGAAAGAAAAAAGACAGCCCCTGGCACACAAAAGTCAAGGCCATCCATCACTAGACGGGCAAATGGTGGCTCCAGAATCTGATAGATCCATGTTACAGTTAAAGGACAAATGGGTTTTGAAGTTCAGATAGGAGAGTTTGGCTATCATTGGTGGATGTGGTCGCCAGGAGCAAGGCTGATTTAAGAATCCTAGCCCATGAGCCCTCCTCCAGACTGCGGGTCAGCCATTCCGGGCCCCAACCCCCAAGTCTCTCAGGGTAACAAGCCTGATAAGTGACTTCAGACAGCTTTAGTGGGTGCCAAAGTGCTGAATATCTGAATTATCAGCTCCTAATATAGGGCTTGGCATATAGTTGTTTATTGAATCAAGAGCAGGTGATCACACATCCTTGGCCCTGGCCTTCCAGCAGTGCTCATTCTAATAGGTGCTCTGCGTGGACAAGCCGGGTGTTTGTTTTCCAGAAGAATAATTGTTTTCCTTGGGCCGGGTGGGAAGGGACACTGGCACCACAGTGAGTCTTGAGGAATACATGTTGGTCACTCTTCTACTTTCAGGGGCCCCCACATCCTTCTGCTTGGATGGAAGTGACTTCTTGACACCAAGACTCATTGCTGTTTTCTTCGTTGTCGATATGTTTCGTATTTGCCTCTAGTTGAGCGTGTTTTTTTTTTTAACCCCCTCAGGGCCCTTACATGAAATGGTCTTTTTTTTTTTTTTTAAGATTTTATTTATTTATTTGAGAGAGAGAGAGAGACAGAGAGAAAGAGAGAGCAAGCATGGGCAGTGGGGAGGGGCAGAAGGACAGGGAGAAGCAGGATCCCCGCTGAGCAGAGAGCCCCCTGTGGGGCTTGATCCCAGGACCCCCAGATCATGACTTGAGCAGAAGGCAGACACTTAACCCACTGAGTCACCCAGATGCCCCTAAAATGGTCTTGATAGAGCATATGGATGGTACATACTTAAAACCGATTGCCTCATCCGATGTTTCTCTTTCTCAGAACCTCAGAATTTTAAACCACTATGATTGAATTACCTTTTTTTTTTTTTTTTTTGAGTAATGAGGAATGTGAAGCCCAGAGAAGCTATGTGATTTTTCTTCAGTCACACAATCTTCCATCTTTTCTCTTGGCACATCTGTGGCTTCAGTTTTGGTCACACCTCTTTTCCACCAAGAGGTGGGGTGCTTAGCCATATTTGGAGCTCAGTATGGAGTGTTGCCGAAGATTCGATCCGGACACAAATCTGATTTGCTATTTCTTTTCCTTTTAAAGCAGAGGGTCAGCTTTTTTTTTTTTTTTTTTTAAAGATTTTATTTATTTATTTGACAGAGAGAGACACAGCGGGAGCCAGAACACAAGCAGGGGGAGCAGGAGAGGGAGAAACAGGCTTCCCGCTGAGCAGGGAGCCCGATGCGGGGCTCGATCCCAGGACCCCGGGATCATGACCTGAGCCGAAGGCAGACGCTTAACGACTGAGCCACCCAGGCGCCCCATGAGGGTCAGCTTTTAAACAACTGTTTGTTTCCTTTTGGTTTCAGGTCTGGGTGGTTTCGGATATTACCAAAGCATCAGTTGGTCTTTGGAAAAACTGTACCAGCGGCGGCTGTGATAACATCCTGTCATATGCCAGTGAAGGTATGTCTTAGAGGGCTGAGCTTGGTGGGGCGATTCCGGTGGTCAGGGAGGCGTGCAGCCTGCCGGGGACTGCTTAGCCCAATACCCTTGTTCTCCTCCTCCTGTGTCCACAGACGCCCTCAAGGCGGTGCAGGCCTTCATGATCCTTTCCATCATCTTCTCCGTCATCTCCCTCGTGGTCTTCGTGTTCCAGCTCTTCACCATGGAGAAAGGAAACCGCTTCTTCCTCTCGGGGGCCACCATGCTCGTGTGCTGTGAGTATCATAGGGGTGGGCTCCGGTTTATGGCCAGAAAAGCTTTTAGGGCGGCCTTACTGTGGGTGCTCCTGGCAGTTTGGACAGATGAGCACATGGCACGTGGACAATTTTCTCCTCTGCTCTTCTGTTCTCTTTTTGAGAACCCCTGCGGGTGCTTGGCATAAGTACCGTCATCTGCTTTAAACAGACTGCCATGTTTAAACCTAGTGCTCCTGGGGTGGGGTGGCGGGGGTGGGTGGCCACCAAGTGGCCAGGCCATGCCCACTGTAAGCACTTGCACACATGACACTTGAAGGCAGGACGGTGGGCGTCCTTAGACGAAGCCACTGCCACGGTGCATGCCAGTCATGCTGTTCTCTTTATTCTGCCGTTCTCCCCCAACACACACAATTGGGTGCAAGTCTGTGTTCTTTTGCATCCTGGGCAGCCTGCCTGCATATGCTGGGGTCCAGAAGGAAAAGCTGGGTGGTGGACGGGAAGTTCTGTGTTTTACTTCACACTTGTAGCTACACAAACCAGTGTGGGTGTGAGAGCCCAAACACCTCCAGTTTATCAGCACAACCATCAAGGTTGGTTGGTTCAGGGCAAATCAACAGAACTATCGTATGGGGCTAAACAGCCAGATTTGAAATAGGATCTTTTAAAAGTTATACAGTTTTTTTCTTGGTTTTAATATAAAAAACCCGGAAAATGAGACTTTTTCTTCGTCCCCCTTGCAGGGTTGTGCATTATGGTTGGGGTGTCCATCTATACTCATCATTATGCTGGTGGTTATGGAACCAACTACTCGACCAGTCACCATGGCTACTCCTTCATCCTCACCTGGATCTGCTTCTGCTTTAGCTTCATCATTGGAGTGCTCTATCTAGTCCTGAGAAAGAAATAAGGCCGAACAAATTCACGGGGATCCGGGGGGTGGGGAGAAGGAAGCCGTTGAATCTGGGAGGGAAGTGGGAGATACTGTGCAGGAAAAACCGAGAGAGGGGAGGGGGGCGGGGAGGGGAAGTAGGGTGGGAGAGGCTGAAATCCAAACCATTCCCAAGGAGGTTCTCTGCCGGTGAGCCC
This sequence comes from Leptonychotes weddellii, assembly GCF_054177405.1. Lineage (NCBI taxonomy): Eukaryota > Metazoa > Chordata > Mammalia > Carnivora > Phocidae > Leptonychotes > Leptonychotes weddellii. The sequence continues at coordinate 76,739,032 of NC_138373.1, forward strand.
CTGCCCTTGGGAGAAAGTAGTTGGCTAGCGCTCCGCTGCTCCCCGGATGCAGCCGGAGAGCCTCTCTCCAGCCACCAGACTTGGCCTTCAGCTGTTCTCAGTTACACACGCTGCCTGGGGCCCCATCTACTGTCACACCATGGGCTTCACTCCTGAGGCTGAATTCTGGGTCTCGTGCTGCCGTCCTCAGACAGATTGCATCAAGTTAAAATAGCGGTACAAGTTCCAGCAAGAGCAGATCTTGTTTTTGTGTTGAATATGCTAAGCCTGGAAACCATCGTGCCTTTCTGACCCAAAGCAAAACATCACATTCCGGTCTGAAGGGCCCATACGAGGGCTTTGGCCAGTGAGCCATTATCCCTCTTTAGAACAGATATTTAACTCTGTGGAACTCAGTGGTATTTGTGACGAAATGGGAGAAAGACATATAGTCCTAAGGCCAAATTGGTGGGTGAGTTAAACCAGGAAAGAGAACTTTTCACAGTGGAAGGCCTGGGGGATGATCAGAACCCAGACCGGACCTCACACAGCTGTCCCTCCCAGAGACCTCTTGCTATGGACTTTGCTAGGCCTCTCGCTTAAAGCCAAAGCAGCTCTTTTGGCATTTCTGTAAAGCCACTAATGACCAATTCCGTGGTGAAAGCACCACACAAATTATGGGACCAAGGGGCAATCTGGTGGCAGTCCTACAGTAGGGTTATGTTTTTAGGATCCCCCTGTCCATGCAGTCAGTGTTTCTTTTGAACACATACTGGGGAAAGAGATGGACATGGTTCCTTGTAACATGATTTATTACTCTCCCTCTAAATTATAACTTTTGAGGACGTTTTGTCTAATTATCTGCGTTGGGGATCAGGACTCCTAGGCTCAGTGGTAGCTCTCTCTCTGACATGGGCTGGAGCCATTGCCTTTCCCACAGGTGAGGCAGGGCAATTCTGGAAGCTTAGTAAAACATAAACTAAAACCAAATAGATCCTTGGGTGAAAGGTGCTATATAATCGGAAAGTATTAAGCACACTAGATTTCGGTCATGATTAGAACAGAGTGCCTGCCTTCCCGGGAAAATTAGAAAATTCCCACGAGACAAATAAAAACATAGGTGTTGGGTGGATATTTTCTTTAAGAGAAAAAATAAAAAGCAAAAACTCTCGTGGTACCCAGTCATTTGGCGATTGGGCTGTCTGTTGCCATAGGAGCATTTCTATAGGACTTAGTAGCAGTATGTTATTCCTGGGTAAGCAGGCATGGCTCTGGCCTGGAGCAGCTGAGCCATCTCAGATTCTGTTGAAAGGGGTTGTTTTGGGAAGAAATTTCCTTTATTACCTGAGAAGAAGATCTACCCCAGGGGGGGATCTGAGACATCTTGCCTACTTTCCTTCTCCCAGCTCTCTCCTTATTCCATTTCTTACATAATTTTCCTTTCTGGGGGTTGTCATGCCATGATTGCTGGTATTTATGTAAAAGGACTATGACTAAGTGTATTGCTCTATGTTCATTCTGGTTAAGGGAATATTGAGGGCAGGCCACCAGATTACCTGGGCTGGGGGGAGAGAGATGGCAAGCAAAAACTGTGGGATGATGAACTTTTTAATTATGATTTAATTATCACATGATTATAGAAGGCTGTCTTATGTGCAGAAGCATACTTACATATCAGATATACCCAAAAGAGATACTCGCATTATGTTGAAAAGTCAAACTATGACTGGAGTGAACCATGTATTCCCTTGTCTTTTACTTTATTTCTGTGACATTTATGTCTCATGTAATTTGCATTACATTGGTGGGTTGTTCTAGTACTGTATTTGGCTTCTTTAATAGATTGATATTTCATATACTATAATTGTAAATATTTTGATACAAATGTTTATAACTCTAGGGATATAAAAATAGATTCTGACTCCCTTCACCGTGTGAATGTTTTCTTCCTAAAAAATGCAGGACAGTAGGGATAATAGTGACATTTATACCTAATGAAGTTGTCAATCAGTGTGATTTGAACAACTTGGCATTTATTTGAGACATTAAACTACTTTCTGGTGATACATTAGGCATTCTACAATAATTCTTTTAGGCAAATGAACGTTATTAGATATAGTTTTATCTTACATTAATTAAACCTCTAAAGCAAAAAATTAGAACTTCATAAGCTAATGCATCAGGGAGATGTTATGGTCTTGAATCAGAATGACTTATGACATTAAGAAATCAGATACTTGTAAAGTTTCTTTGAAATAGCCAATTCCTCTAATGTGTCTTCAAAATATAAAGCAATTCACAAAGGTATGCATCAAATACATACCTTTGCAGAAACTTATTCATTGCATAAACTGGGCATATCTGTAAGGGGCAGATGAGAAAAGGAAAGCTTTACTGCTTTCTGTGAGCAGTAAGGACTGGAATTAACAGTGGAAAAGCAAAGTAGATACTTTGTACTCTAGCATTGTGTCAACACTAATATCATACAAATGGTTTTGATGTGGATTTGGTGCTCTGTCAGTCCCCTGTGGTTTTGGATGAAGTAACTGCACAGAGTAATACACAAAAAATATACAATGGAACCTGAAAATAAAACTCTAACATATTTTAAAGTCAATTAATTAAATTGCATTGATTACTGATACCCTCTCAGAGACCTATGTAATTTCTTAGATCACTTCTGGGATACTGTCATAAGAGGCTACCTCTTTCCTTTAGTTCTTCTCCCTGGGATTCATTCCCCCATGTCATTTGCCCGGTCATGGGTCAGACCTCCAGAGCATCCTTTCTTCCTTTCCTTCTATAGATCTTTAATCAGAATCTCCAATAAGCTCTCAGAAGTACTCAAAGTTTCTCTTTTGCCAAGATGAAATTTTCTATCTCAAAGACCTGGATGGTGAATGGGGGTGTATTACTCAGGATTCTCCAGAGAAACAGAACCAATAGGATGTGTAAATTACATATAGAAAGACATTTATTTTTAAAAAATTGGCTCACATGATTATGGAGGCAGGCAGGTTCAAAATCTGCAGGGAGAACAGGGCTGGCAGGCTGGTGCCCAGGGCAGAGCCGTTGCTGCTGTTCAAGTCCAAAGAATGTCTGCTGGCAGAATTGTCCCTTGTTTGGGGGGAGGAGGTGGCCAGTCTTTTGTTTTATTCAACTGATTGAATGAAGCCCACACACATTACAGAGGACAATCTGCTTTACTCGAAGTCCACTGATTTAAATGTTAATCTCATCGAAAACACCCTCACAGAAATATCCAGAATAATGTTTGGCCACCTGTCTGGGCACCATAGCCCAGCCAACATGACAAATGAAATTAATCATCATGGGGGAAACATTCTAATTAAGAATAAGGCACCAGGTTACCAAACATTTTCAGAAATAATTTAAAAGAAGCTTAAACAGTGGAAATCTTTATGTTTACAGTTGATACTTGGAGAAATAGACATGGGGGTTAACTTGAAAGATAATCTTGGATATCCTATGAAAAGACAGGAAGTTGTTAGCGTCCCTTTTATAGGGGAGCTTAATAAATATTTGTCAGATTCAATGTCTTAGGTAGGTTCAAGTTGAATTAAAGTGGTTAAGAAAATACTCTTAGGTGAAACTGGTCCAAATTTATGAATATAGGAAAGATGAGCTGCAGAGCTCTCCATTACCACTTAGGAATGGTTAATAGACAGCTACACCACTCTGTGTTGGACTCAGCCATTATAATCCCTGGGCAAAACCCCATTAGCTTTGAGGCACAGAAGAATATTTCAGTAGGGCCTTGAAAGAAGGCATATGAAAACTAAGAGGATATTGTGCAAGACTCCACCCTTAAAAAGAGAAGCTCTCTCTTATGTTGACTAAGAAATAGTCAGAATATGGGGCACCTGGGTGACTCAGTTGTTAAGTATCTGCCTTTGGCTCAGGTCATGATCCCAGAGTGCTGGGATCGAGTCCCATGTCAGGCTCCCTGCTCAGCGGGAAGCCTGCTTCTCCCTCTCCCACTCCCCCTGCTTGTGTTCCCTCTCTCGCTGTCTTTCTCTGTCAAATAAATAAAATCTTAAAAAAAAAAAAAGAAATAGTCAGAATATACCAAAATACAGATAAAATTCCCTAGCAAAAAATGTGTACGTGAGTTTAGAAAAAGACTAGATTTTAGGGAATAGAAAGGAATGGGGTAGAGTGGTAGGAAGCAGGATGAAAAGAGGAAAACTTGCTGGACATTTTGGAGTAGATTCTGAAGAGGGTTGATTCATTTTAAAGAGGTATTGCAGTCCAGCAGAGCAGGCAGCAGGTAGAGAAGGATGTACACTGATTAGGTGGAGCCCAAGGAAAGGAGTGTTTTGGAGTTCTACCTAGTCTTGTTTCTGAAAGGGAGACATGTGGGGCCTCCTCATGGGGCAGGAGGGTGACCATTAAAACTTGCATTGATAAACCACTGGGTGCTAGGTGCTGCACCTAGGGGCTAGGGAATGAAAGATCAAGCAGACATGTTTCCTTTCTTCATCTAATTTATAGTCTAGCCTGGGAGTAAGACTCATACCCAGAGAAAATGGAAGAAGACCCTCTGGGAACACAGAGGAGATGGGAGCACTGGCACTTGTGGGAGGGTAGAAGATTTTCAGGTCTTCATCCCTTCCTCATGGTCCTTATCCCACCCCATGAGCAATTAGCTGACAACTCTTATGGATTTTACCTCTGCTGCTTCTCTTACCTACCCAAATCTCCCTGCCTGAAAGGCCATTCCTTTGTTCCAGGCTCTCATTGCCTTCCATCTGAGTAACTGCAGGTGAGAAACATCCCAGTGTCCTCCATGTCTTCACCTACTCTCTCCAACCTCTCCTTTCTGCTGGTGTCAGGATGGGTGCTGATGGATGCTTCTCCGTCACTGCCAGCGAGTCAATCCAGGGCCAGGAGGACCAGAATTCCCATGTAGGATGCCAGTGTGTATGGGAGGTTCATACTCAATCATCTGGTTAACTGATGATGATCAACAAGGGCTATAGAGTGAGTCCCAAATAAAGAATGACCGTCTTCATATGGCAAATGAAGGACTTTATTATATTAAGAGATAAACTGAACAAGGGGTGGGGGGTGGGGAAACAAGAACAAACCATTGAATCCTTCCCAGTATAGGAATGGGTCAGGTTCCAAAAGCTCTTTTCCTAAGTTGGTTGTTGGTTAAACGCAGAGCATATTTTTCCATAGACTCATTTCAGAATTATTTTGCTTATGATGTGGGCTAAAAGACTTTTGTAATCTAGCTTGGAAATAAATTTAATAATTATTGAACTATTATTATTTTTGATGGGAATGAGTTAGTTTAAATTCTGAAAGCTAGACCCCTCTGTTACCCTTCTAAACCTTTCATGGTAAGAGGAGTGTATCTGATGGAGAATGGAATGGAGAGTAGATATATGGGTCCATATTCAGAAGACAAGGCAACCTGTGGGCCAGGGAATCCCTTTACCGTGGCATGTTCAGAGTTTGCCATTGAGTATAGAAGAACATGGTGTTTAGAATGACTCTGTTTGGCTGTAAACATACATAGTATGTAGTTTTTTAAATTGGGTGTTAAGCTGGAATGGCTTGCTCCATTCTCTTGGTCTCATGCCTCAAAATCAATCTTAATTTTCTCACTTATGTTATCATATCAATGACTTCAATCCAGTCTATCCAGGGACTTTAAAATGATTCAACTCCTTAGTATAGTAGTCAACATGCTTTCGGGCATTATGAAATCTTACTATTTTAGTCTGATTTTACAACTTCTCCTCCCTGTTACAAAATGCTGACATAGGGCATATATATTTACAAGTTTTAAGGTGAGTCAAGATCCAACCTGCTTTGAGTATTTGGGTACAATTTTGCAATTGCTCTTGAGGTAACTAGGCATTGCAAAATCAAGTTTGAGCATTATAGTACAGGATTTATGAGGGAAGTAGATTATACTAATTAATCTGACATTTAGTCATCTTGTTTTTAAAAAAGAATCTTTCTGGCAGTAATGTTTAAATCCAGATTTCTTTCCACAAGCTAAATTACCAACTTCACTTCTATATGGCATACTTGCACTGACTGCTAATTTCTTTCTCTAGAGTAATTCACATTCTTTACCTCTCATTGTATTTAATACTTGTCAGAGCTCCGGGAAGGACAGATAAAAGGTAAATGCAGACAGCTCTTAAATGTTCAATTTAAGTTCATTTCAGCTACGCATTCCCATGACCTTCCCCTGGACATCCCAATTCCAAGAGTTGCTCTTCCTGACTTGGAGGAAGGAGCTCTCCTTTCTGTGGCTAATGCCCACCACCACCATTTTGTGAATTTCATACTCTTTTATTTCCTCAGGGATGCTTTATAGATACCTCCTCTCTCCTTGTATCTCCAACTTCTCTCTCTACTGGAAATTTTCTTTTGTGGGTAAAATACGTGTAAATTTATCCCATTGTAAGTAAAACAAAACAAAACAAAACACTTTTTCCTATCTTGATACTTTACCTCTTGCTCTCTCTTCACAGGCGTGCTTATTGAAAGTGTGGCTTATTGTCTATGTCTCCACTGGGCCCCAACTTGACATTTGTGGGGCCTCAGGCAAGAGCACAAATGGAGGGCTGCACACTACATGTCTAAATATTTAAAACTTATATTATCAAGTTAACGAGCTGCTAAATAAATGTATCCTATTGTTCCACCTTGATGAATCCTGACCACCTAGAAGGTCAGGATCAAATTTAGAATTCTCAGAATCCTTGCAGTTCTGGGGTAGAGCATGGTTTTGTAGGGGAGGGTTGGTACTAGACCTCTCATTCATAGCCTGCTTTCCTTGCTGTTCACTTCTGGTTCCATCCCTCATCATGAGGGACCCAGGGTGCATACATGGAGATCCCAGTCCACATATCTAAGACCAGTCCTCATTCCTTCCCTATACTGCAAATGGCTGCAACTCAGCCATTTCACCTTAGGAGTGTGCACACTTGTGACATGTTTTGAGCTCTGAATAGATTGGACTAGGCCCAGGGGAGGGAGGTCTAAAAGTGAGCATGGGGACTTTGGCAGGGAATTTGGGGTCCTGGGTAATCAGAATAGAATCCTGAAGGAGAGTGTGGCCTCCAGTAGGTATGTTCCTTGGCCTCAAGCCCAAGGACTTTTAGTCAATGGGAGGGTGTAGTTGGAGGAGGGTCAGAGCTGAGCCTTGAAGCCACAGGCCCAGTGAAGGCCCCCTCACCTGGTCTCTAAGGGCACTGGCCTATCATTTTACTTCTCACCCCTTCTTTCATGGCCGATTCAAGCCAATCTAATTCTACCCTCACCAGTTTGCTGCTCTTCTTCAGTATCTTTAGATTCCATAGCACAGTAAATACTCTTAATCTGTATCTTCTTCTTCCTCTCCTCCTCCTTCTTTTCTTGACCCTCTAGTCATTTTATCTCTGTGTTCTGCACGATGACTTAATTAAAACTCATATAATCAATCACCACTTATCTTGTAATGAATCTAAAATTTGCAGCTTGATTCAGACCAATTTTCTGGATCCAGGCCCATAAAAACTACAAATTCAACTGAACCCATTAGGTCCTGCCCCTTACTTTGTATTCCCAGTCTCAGAAAATAACCACCTATCACTTAGATGCACAGGTCAGAAACCCAAGTGTCATTCACGATTCCTCCTACTTCATTCTTCACATCTAATTAGTAACTGTATCTTGTTGATCTAACTCTTAAATATTTCTAGACTTTTCCCCTACATTTCCATCCCCTTTGCTGTGATACCATTTTAGACCTTTAATAGCATTTTAAAAAAAATAGCTGAATAGTATCTTAAAAATTCACTGCTATAACTCATTTTCCACTCTGTTGCAAAAATGATTGTCCTAAAATGCAAATATGATCATGTCCTTCCCCTGCTTTTAATCCTTCATTGGAACCTTCATGTTGTTCATGATAAAATTCAGAGTCCTAAACCTGTCTATTGCAAACTTTTCTCCCCATGCCATTCTATCCTTGAGTAGAAACATACTACTTATACCATGCTTTTGGAAGTGTTTCCCACACACTATTTCTTTTCCCTGAAGATCTTTCCTTCTTCTGGTATCTGGCTACCCCCTTCTGATTCCTCAAGACTCAGCACATTCCTCATCCCTGAAAAGGTATGACTACCCTAGGTCCTACTGGGATGCCTTCCATCAGTGCTTACATAACACTATGTGCATGTTCCATCAGAGTATTTTTCACAAGATATTTTAATTGTGTCTTTAACTGAATGGCACCATCATTAGACTGAGCTCCAATGGGGCAGGGAACTCATCTTTCATATTCTTTCCTTCAGCGTTTAGCATTATGCCTGGCAATTAACAGATGTTCAATATAATTGTGTGAGAAGTGCCAGGGAAGGTGCTGGGGATATCACGATGGGTGACAGAGCCCATCCCCTGAAGTGCTTACTGACTAGAAGGTAATGTCAATTACCAATGCAGGTGAGGTGTTGCTGATGCAGGAGGGAGGATGAATGAGGGAGGAAAGATACTTCTAGGTGGGTGTTCCTAAGTCTTTTAGGGTCATTACATTTGATAAAATCTATTTCTGCAAAAATGTATATATATACATTATGTATATGTAATTTTTTTCATAAAATTTAGTATACTCATAAATTCCCCTGGAACCATCCATGGATTTCCTAAGTGGTTCACCCCTTAGGTCTGGTCAAGAGTGGCCTCTGCCTTATAGCAACTTGCTCTGGCCCTCATCCACCTGTGTTCCATGTGCACATGCATTTCAGGAGCATTTCAGATGAACTCAAAGGGTGGATACAGTTTTGGAAGTTGTACATATGGGAGGAAGGGGGAAGCTAGTTCAGAGGGATGAGCAAAAAAAAAAAATTTAGGGATGGAAAAGCTAGCCAGTTCAAGTGATATGTTTGGAGAAGTAGATTAGGGTCTACAGAAATAAGGTCCTGACTCTCTGAGTTAGGAGTTTTAAACTGACTTGGTGGGATCATGAGGGAGTCATGTTTTTGAGGAGGGCATGATATAATTTGGCAGATTATAGAGTGGGTTGTAGGGCAAGAAAAGAGAGGTGGGGAGAGGGCTGGGAAGCTGTTGCAGTGCTTGAGGAAATAAGTAAAATGGAAGTAACTGGACACAGTGGTTGGGATGGGAAAGGAAGAGATGAATACAAAAGACCTGACTTATATGCCACAGGATTCAGCAAGAGTTTGAGAAGACATCACAGAGTATTCTGATTTATAAGACTGGATGGTGGGAAACTGGCCATGCTGTTAATGAAACAGGGAAGCTGGAGGAAGAATTAATTTGAGGGGGAATAAGATGAGCTCAGATCTGGACATGCTAAATGTAAGGAGCCAGCTGGATATGAAGGTAGCTCTCCCCTCCAAGTCTAAAAGATTCTAGGATAATCTTGAAGGGTTCTATTCCAGAGTGGTCCTGGAGGTCCCTGAAGCACCTCAAAATAGAAGTCCTTAGGAGGCTGCATATTTCTCACATTTAAACTCTAGAGAGTTAAACTTTTCTGGGCACATCCATCATCCTGCCTCAACTCACTTGGGACTGACCCTTCTTTTTTTTTTTAAAGATTTTATTTATTTATTTGAGACAGAGAGAAGGAGAGACAGAGAGCATGAGAGGGAGGAGGGTCAGAGGGAGAAGCAGACTCCCTGCCGAGCAGGGAGCCCGATGCGAGACTCGATCCTGGGACTCCAGGATCATGACCTGAGCCGAAGGCAGTCGCTTAACCAACTGAGCCACCCAGGCGCCCGGGACTGACCCTTCTTATATTTGTTTTAATTCAGCTGTCTTCTCATTTAAAATTTTGCTTTTAAATTGTTTTATTGCCAAGTTTAGCTTTCTCAATTAGCATTATATTTTCTCTTTATGTTAGTTCCCATGCAGATCCTGCGGCCCTGTGGAGAACAAGGCATGGGGTGGGGTAGGCATGGAAGGATGACAAAAGGACAGGACATGGATTCGGGTCACACTTGGAGTTTTAATTTGGTATCCCATGAAACTTCTTGTTAAAATCGGATTTGCTTAAATTTGATTTTAAAAAATGTTGCCTTTTACTAAATTTTCCTTTTGAACATTTTTAACATCTGTTTTTGTTTTAAAAATGGTTGTCTTTTTTTTTAAAGACATCTTTTACTTTTACCCAAACTTTCTTACCCCCTCAATAGAGACTTCTTTTGGGCAAACTATTTTGATGCTAAACCTCTGAACATCACTCTCACCAGTGAGAGATCTGGACTGATGTCTGGATACAGGTAACAGTGACCTGGCATGGACATTAGTCAGATGATTATGACAAAGCCCATGTGATACCAGGATGGATGAAGAAATACGAAAACGAGGGGCAATAATTTCTTCATATTCTGAATTAGTCAGATTATAGTCTGAAGAAGAGAACTACTCATTGTTGGTCACCACTGTTCAAAGGGATGTGAAGAAACTGGAGTGACTATAGAAACAAACAACAAAGATGATTAAAGGGTTGGAAAATATGTTCCATGATGAAAGATGAAAAGCTTTTTGATGTCTTGGGAATGGAAGACAAAGGTGGGACATGATTCTGAGAGGTGTTTTATAAGGGGATGTTTGATGGAGAGATAGGACACTAGAATGTATGATAAAGGAAGATTGTGAATAAACCTAAGAGAAGAAAAAAAATTCCCTCATTTAGATAATTTAGGCAAGAGTCAACTTTTCACCCTTTCCTGTACCCTTGTCAGACATTAATAATTAATCACAACACTCTTTTCTGCAGTTTGGGTCAACCCTCAAACATCCTCAACCCAGAATTTCAAGTAGCCTCTACCAGTCCTTTGAAACTACCTAGCCCTTTGAAACTTTTACATAAGAAGAAATCCATCTGCTACTCTAGCTGTAGACATTTCACTTTCTGATGGCTAGAGGTCTTACCAGATGATTTCTCAAAGATTTTTGCAGAACCATGGCTCTACTAAATAGTTTGCTTCATGAGTTTCATGAGAAATAGACTTAATTTATAAACAATAATAGATCTTGACCCTTTGAGCAAATTGGGACATAGTTGGAATGCTTTTAGTGAAGGAGTGGGGATTTTGCTACTAATTTAACAGAGAGTTGAGTTGTCTTCTCCAACAAGCTCTTCACAGACAGCCTTGAAGATCTCATAACGCTGATAAGCTTGAGCAACAAAAAAATATGTATGGATGGAACTAGTTATAAGGGAACAGTTTCTACTAGGACCGTCTCTTTAAAATGTACTATTTGACCCAGAAAAAAAAACATTGAGCTCTAGGTTGACCAGCAATGCTGATTGGCTGAAGAAGACATTATGATGCACTAATGAAACTAATTGAAATCTCTGCTTTTTCTGTAGTTCTTTATGTGTTGTTATGAAAAAAAAAAAACCAAAAAACTGATGAACAGTGGTATTCTGACACTGAGTGTCTGTGAGGTAAACAGTGATAAATGGCAGATCAGGAAGCTGAAGGGCAGAAATCAATACTTGCTGTTACTTGGTAGTAAATTATGAGAAGCTTTGGATGAAAGGGGACAGATGTTGTTTTTCAAATCACACTGTTTGAACTTCAGTTGTTTATAAATTTCTTCTTTCCCTGTGGGTCTAAATTTCTATATTTGCCATATATACCCTAAACATATGGCGATATATATCAGGTCAATTAAAAAGGTGGCAGGTAACTCCACCTGTTAATATTTGAATTTTATTCTCTACCATCTAATTTCTCCAACTTTTCTAATGATGAATAGCAGAGTTGCTTTGTTAAAAGAAAGCTTTTGGATCACAAAAATGGATTAAAATAAAATAAAAAGAACTAATTGAGCTTTAAAAAAACCTTAAGAATTTCCTGATGCTAAGTTTCAAGGGCAGCATCTTCTTTGGTGCCATTTGGCTCAGAAACACACATTCTGGAGTTACTAAATTTTAAATAAAAAAATAAGAGAGATTAAAAAAAAGCCATTTCTTCCAATGAGGTCAGCAACAATTTTTACCATATTTTAGACAAATTCACCATGTTCCGCCAAGTCACACATTTACATATACCAACCTGAAATTTCATCCCTGAAACATAATAAAGAAAACAAAATCAGTCTTCAAAGATGTTTTTGCTTTCTTGTTTTTTTTTTTTTTGTGGCAGTTGTTGACCTTTAGTGTTTATTGATTTTCCTATCTTTTCTTTATTTATAATCCCTCCCTCCCTTTTTTAAGAAATGTATGCAACCCCGTTGGAGGAGATGTCTTGCAGCCTGTCACTAGGGTACACGGTGTTTTTATTGCTGTTTACCTGAGGTAGCTACCAGGTGCTTTCTAGAACAAACTCAGATGGGGTCTCCAGAGTCAAGATTACAGAGAGAATATAGCCACCACAGTGCCCCCTTTCACCCAGGAGCACTGCAACCACAGAGGGAAGGGTTGGCTCTTTTTGCCCCCGTATCCTGTGGGCCTACGGACTGCACGCTTATCTGACCAACCTTAGACCAGAGCTCAGAAGGAAGGGAAGCCTCCTGCCAGACTTGATAATGACTATTTTGAATAAAAGAGAGAGCGAGCATGGGAGAGAGAGCGAGCAACCAGGAGAGACTTACAGACCTTGGTGTTGTAAGGCAGAGAAATGAAATGCTGGTTTGAGGGGCTCTGACTGAAGGCCAGATCATAAATACTGCCGAGACATGATTTAATTAACACCAAGTGTACCACTTTTGACTGTAAGTACCTTGAGGGCTTGTTTCATGAATTTTTCCTCCATTATTTTCCCAGACCCAACATATTGCCTGGCTCATAGTAGACATTGAATAAACATGCAGTGAACAAGTTAAATAAGAGAATAAATACCAGGATCTTAACTTAAAATGAAGGAGAAATGGACTTACGTTAAAGCATCAAGGATATAGGGTATATCTGCAGGGGAATTTCTTGGCAAGGAATATTATTGAAGTCTGTTATTGGTTATTGAGGAAGTTTCATATAGTCTAAGGAGATGCATGGTCACAACAGAATTTCAACAATTCTGAGATGAGTTCCTTGGAGGAGGGCGTGGATTAACTATTCACAGGCTCTCATCCTTCCCTTGACTTTGAGAGTTCTGATTCTTAGGAAGGTACCTCTTTCTCTGCTCCCTCAACTGGCTGTGTTTATTTTCCCAGAAAATTCTAATTTCCTTATAGTCCCTGAAGTACAGAAGCCACTCATTCTGAAGTATTTTTGAGAATATGGTACTGGCAAATGCTTTTTCAGAACAAAGATGATACCTTCTCAAACAAATTAATGGTGCTATCTACTGAGGTGCATGAAGGCCGAAAATGTGAGAAGGCCCAAAGACCTCCCTGCTAAAAAATATAGTGTATCATTATGTCCTGGTGTTAGCTAGCAAGTGTTAAAAAACAGAAGTCAGAAGCTACTCCCACTTTCTTCTTCTTTTTTTTTTGCATTGGCATCTGTTGACCTATATTGTGCATTCTGTGTAAATTCCGTATGTCAGAGAAATTCAAGAGTAAAAAGGTCATGCGAAGGTAGAGTGTGGGTTGGAGAGGACCCAGAATAAAAGGATCCCAAATAAGAAGACAGTTTATCAAGATATAAGCAACGATTTCTGATTTTTTTCAACCAGACAATAAATAAACCCAGAGGATGCTCTATCAGTCTTGGATCAATAAGGCATATTTTACAATAAGAAAAATAATACACTTCCCTTGTCTGGGTGCCTCTTGACTTCTTCTATCTTGGGGCTACCTGTGAGTTGGCAAAGCTTGCCAGCGGCTTACTGATGGACCCTTTAGAGCTTTGAGATCAAGAGCCAACCCTTAAGGAGTGCTACTTGTTAACCCAGTTAACAAATAAGATTGACATCCTTGTCCTAATGAGTGGCTGGTTTCCAGTCTGTTATTTCACACTTTGACACTAGATGTCAGAGAAAGACTTAGCCTTCTAATTTGTGGGTCTCACCCTGCTTCAGCAGAAAAAAAGACTGCCTTGTGAGAGAAATCAGGTATCGAAAATTGGCAGATTTCCCACTGTGAGCCACTAGGGACACGAGGGTTCTTATGCCAAAACATCACTACCCCACTCATGTCCTGTTAGATGTACTTTCTATGCTATTAAATCCCATGTACAGAATGGATTAGATCAAGGTCACTGCTTAGAAATAGATTTTTGGCGGGGGGTGGGGAAACGACAACCACCAATTTAGTCTTCCAATTTTACAAAACATATTCAATTTTACTTGGAAATAAAAGAAATAAAAGATATAACATGGTCATGTTCTTATAATCCTTTTTATTAGTGAATTAGGAAATAGCCAAACCAATTAGAAATTGCATGAAAGTCTTAATAAGATCATTTTAATATTCTGTGGTAGTTCCTTTCATTTTGTAAAAAAGGCATTTTGTTTTAAATGATATTAAGTAAAAATGCGGTTTTATTAGAGTTGTTATTTTAGTTATATTGCCAGATTCCCAAGGCTTTTAGTCCCTTAGCAGGCTTTCTGATGTCGTAAAAAAATAGCGTGCTTTCTCATTACTAGGGATGGCACATTCAAAAAATTTTTCTTTTCTCTGTTTTGTTTTGTTTTTGACCTGAAAGAAGGCAATGTGAACAAACTGGAATCAGGCAAGACAGTGGTTAAGGACAAAGCCAGAAAAGGATATGTGGTTTTCCTCATCATGCACATTTCCCCCCCCAATTCCGAAGGGTCACGGCCATCGTGTTCTCAACCATCCTTTGGAAATAACTAGTCATCTACCCACCCAAGGTTAAAAAGAGCACTCTTACAGTGAAAGAGGGTTCACTCAGACATGGAGTAGCAGCGCTGCTGTGGAAGATATTCCAGGATTTCTCTTGGTGATTCTAGAAGCCATTATGTCATCATCAAAAATAGCATTATTAATATTGCATGGGTGTGCCCTTTATTTATTTGTGAGCTGGGTGCTGTGGAAGGCACAGGGAACACGAAAAGGAAGAGACAGAACTTCTCTGAAGGCTCATGATGGAGACAGGAGAGAAAAATCATTCTAACACCCGTGACAATATTTACAATGATCGCTGGTTGTCATGGTCAGCAACCTCGACAGCCCCAGCCTCTTGGAACTTACAGATAAAAGTTGATGTGGACAAATAATAGAAACAATTTCCCTGTGAAACTCAGATTAGAGGATTACTCAGACAGGATTAAAATATGGAGGGCTGTCAGTACCATTAATTATGGATTTATTGACTGATTTATTGATTTATTTTTTTAAAAATCACTCATATGGCACATACTATGAGCCAGGCATCATTTTAAAAATTTTGTGACTATCAATACATTTCATCCTTAAAATAACCCTGCTAAATAGGTACCAGTATTAGTCCCATGTTACAGATAAGAAAACTGAGGCACAAAGAGGTTAACTGGCTTGCCAAGTATTGACAGGTAGGGCCAGAATCCAACGGGGCCTGTCTCACCTTTTCTTCTACCCAACCTGAACTCCTACCTAATAACATGTGCTTTTTCTCTTCTACCCAGAAAGAGCACTGTAGGGTTTAACAGGTTATGATTTTGGAGTCAGTCAGATCTGTGTGTGACTCTTAGCTCTGCTACTTAATAAATGTGAGTTTGGGACAATTTTTAACCTCTTTGAGCCTAGCCTTTCTTATAGGGAATAATGATAGCCATTTCCCACAGTTGTTGGGAGAATAAAAGGAAATATCATAGTAAGATTACATAGATTCGATAAATGCTCTTGCTTCCTATGGGAAAGCCAACTCCAATCACCCCCACTGATTCTGGCCTGATGATCATGCCCAGTGGATTTCTTCCCATTCTGCAGAGGGTTGACCTGTGTAACCAGTAGGCTATTGCAGAAATGTCAGAGTGACTTCTGAAGCCAGGTCATAAAGGATATAGCAGCTTCTCCCTGGCTCCCTCCTTGATCAGCCAGTCTGGAGAGAGCCAGCTATCACATCCAAGGCCCCTCAGGCAGCCCCGGTAGAAAACTCCACATGGTGCCAGAAGCCTCCCGCCAATCGCCAGCATCAGCTTCCCAGCTGTGTGAGGGAGCCATCTTAGAAGCAGACTCTCAGCTCCAGTCGAGCCTTCAGGTGATAGCAGTCCTGGCCAAGATCTTGTTTAAAACCTCGAAGAGACCCTGAGCCGGAACCACCCCACCGAGCCCCTTCCAGATTCCTGACCCACAGAAACTGTGTGAGATAGTGTTTGTTGCTATTCTAGGCCACTAGGTTTGGGATAGTTTCTTACACAGCCATAGGCAACTAATACACTTTCCCTCACCTATTCTTTCTCCAATATATCAAACTAGACTCTTTTCTTGTCTCCATTTCTCACAGAACATTCTGCTCCAGAAATAAATTCAGTGGATGGAGTTTGTCCTGAGAACCCACCTATAGTCCATTTCACCTTTTTTTTTTTTTCTGTCAATGACCAACTTCCCCACCCTGCTGATAGCTGGAAGGTTCTCGGCATCCTCATGTGGTTGACCATTCTTCACTGGCATTCAGTTGCCCCCTAGGCATTTGTGCATGTGAGCTTTCCTGTGTCTCTTTGTGGGGATAGTAGGTTGTAATAGTGGATATAGATGATAAAAAGCCTTAACAGCATGGTGAGTATCTGTCTCAGGGTGAGGTCCTACAGGTAGAAGTGGTGGAGCTGATAGTTTGGGGGAAACCCCTACTAGGTAAGTTGCTTTCAGGAAGATGATTCCTGAAAGTATTAAGTCGTATGGATGTCTATATGTGCACAATGTGGCGTATAAAAGGGACTTGCCTGGAAGTTTGAAAAGCCTGTAAAACTGAAAGCTTTCAGCACTTTTGGGGTGTTCCTAATATAATTTTCTTTGGCCATCTTTCAGTTTAAGCCTGGAGCTTATCATGACCTAGGTGCTGGCCCAGAATATCCAACCTACCACCATTCAACTCCCTGTGCTGATGGGATATCCAGACATGCTAGATTTGGTGAACCCAAGTCCCTGAGGAGATCCCACTAGTTGGAACAAAGGTGTTTACTGGAAAGAGGCAGGAGTTTGAAATCAGACAGACCTGGACAGTATCCCTTTAGACCTGAACAACCGGGGTCTCTGTCCTGGGCCCTGAAACTCAAAAGGGTTCTGCTCTGGGGAGAGTCCAAGGGGCCAAGGGGACATTCTTGCCTGGATCCCAGACCCCTCCTAAACCACACTTTGGGTACTAGGGGCCTAGGATTTCCTGCCCAAAGATACAAAACGTCCTTCTGAGATTCTTCCCAAGGGTTGACCCCTTGGCTTCCTTGGCTTGAGGAATGAGCAAGGGATGGTTGTTCGGGGTAAGGGGGTGGGGCTGAGCTTGGACCTAAGGGCTAGGGTGTCCACACACATGAGTGTGAAGTTCTTTGTGGTGCAGGATGGAGCAGAGTGGGAAGAGAAATGTGGCTTGAGTCTTCCCTTTAAACTCTTGTCCTGGGCCCTGCAAATGTGAGGTATAGGTCTGGACCCAAGTTTGAGTAATTCCTTATAAGTTAAAATAAAATACAAATTCCTGGTAGTAGCCTTTGGGATCTGGCTCCACCTACCTCTCCAATTCATCTTTACCAATCCTTCCTTGCTCACTGCAACCAGCCCAATCAGGACTTTCTATCCTGAGAGAATGTCAGGACTAGTCTCCTCTTGGGGTTCTTGCACCTGCTGTTCTCTCTGCCTGGAATCTTCTTTCCACAGGTCTTCACTTGATTGGTTCACTCTCATCATTCAGATTCCAACTCAATGGCAACTACTTGGAGAAGCTTTCATTTATCAACCAGTTTAAATGAAAGTCTTCCCACTGCACCTTCCCTATTATACTTTATGATACCTGCATGCTCTCATCTTAATAGCATTTATCACTATCTGAATTGTCTCATTCATTTCTTTGTTCACTTGTTTTTTGATCCCCCACCTATCTTGCATGTTACATATGTTTCATGAGAGTAGGATTGTCTTGCTCACTTGCTGTTCCCAACTGCTTTGAAGAGTACTTGGCATATAGTAGTTGCTCAAGAAATATCTCAGTGAATGAACTTCTCAGACTTTGTTTTGTTGGCTATAAATGAGACTATGCATAATCATCGTGTACAAATCATGTACAGATCTGAAACAATAGACAAGGACCCAGCCCACATTCCTGGTATGTATTAGGAATCCAAAAATTTTATTTTCCATTCTCTCTTGCCCATATGGCAAATTTATCTCAAGTTTACTAGAACGATAAGAATTCTATGACTCTACCCTGGTTCCCGCTCTGGACTACTCTACTATCCTCCACCTCTTCCCTTTCTTGTTCTGCTTTAATTTCCCTTGTCTACCCCCCTACCCCGCCTGCTTCTTTTCTGGTCTCAACAGTTGTTAGTGTAAGTGTGTCCCCTGGTGGCCACATCAGATATAGCACATTGTGGAGATTGGGAGGATGCTCATGAAGAAGAGACCTATATATGAGTCGTTCTCAACCAGTTTCAAGAACCCCTCATTCAGATGAAAGTCAGGCACAGAAACTATGGTCTCCATATATATTCATTGTAAAAGCCACATCCACCTCTCTGATCTCACTCTCTGCCTCAGTTCAAGATCTAGAATCTCATCTGGATCGTTACCTTCTTTCATCTGAGAGACCAGACTCTAATTGACTCCCCTTCTACATATTCTCCTTTTTTAAGTAGACCATCATTTTCCTAAAGCTCAGATTTTCTCAGACCATTTTTCTCTGCTCATAAACATTCAATGGCTCTCTATTATTTGAAGAATGAAGTCCCATCTCCTCAGCCTGGCATCCTAGACACTTCAAAGTCTGCGTTCAACCCGACTTTGAAGTTTCCATCTCTCTACTCTTTCCCCTGCCTCCTTCACCTTCACCTGCTTTTGTTTATGCATCTTGACTACTTCTCAGAAATATGCATCCACTTCACCCATGCCATGTCGACCTTCATGCTGTTATCCCTGTCTGAAATGCTGTCCCCTCACTTTTCCCTGCCAGTTTAATCCCATGTTTCTCAAAGCCAGCTCAAGGATCTGACTTCCGTGAACTGCCTCCTGCTCTCATACCCCTCTTGAGATCCACCGTTCCCACAAACCATTGTTCATGTTTCCTCCATGACAATTATGCAGGTCTTATCATTGGTTTGATTTTTACAGGCTTGCCTTCACCAAGTTTGTAAGTTTCTTTAGGGCAGGGATGGTGTTTCATCTGCTTTAACAGTGCCATGTACACGGTAGGTCAATAATAGTTGCTGAATGGGCAAATGAATATCAAGGCTCAGGCTGTAGTCTATGTTTTCTGGAGCCCAGTCAGACTGGTCTGAGAAGTAAAAGACCACATATGGTGATGTTGGGACAGAATCTTTGAAATTGGGACTGCCTTGGGAAATCTCGGATGCATAGTTAATCTGAACTGGAAGTAGGGTCTCCACTGCTGTTCTTTGAGTGGAGCTTCCTTAGGTGAAAGATGCACACAATCATTCCTGAATCTCTTTCTTTACATTGCGAAGATGAGGGTGAGGATCTTGGGATAATGTCTCCTTTACTCTGATATGTCAACATAAAAGGCAAAATATAAAAGTTGATATTGTTAGAATATTAATCACATGTATATGGGAAATTGTATTCCTGCAACACTCTATCTTTCCCAAAATTTAACTGAGTTTTGTATTTCTTTAGTTTGTATCCCAAGGTAACTATATGTTGTAAATAGTTGAGATGAGCAAGACTGATGCTATGATATAATCCCTTAACTGATTTTGAGACAAAGGACTTAGTCATATCTAATGGACACAACACAGTTCTAGAGATTCAGTAACTAGATACTAAATTTATCTTTTTTCTGAGTCACTTTGTTGTGTCTGTTAATGATCTTTTGTCTCAGTTTTCTCATCTGAAATTTGGAAATATCTGATTTCTAATATTACCAACAAGTTAGGTGTCTAATAAACACTGATTGAGTCACACCCATGACATTGAACATTTTGCAGAAAAATGCCAATTGTCTTAGAAAAAGTTAAATTTGAACTTACATACTTGGGACCTGTCTTTCTGCCCAAAGACCTATATACCCTGAGGCCAGTATTCTAGAGTGCACTGTCTTTTGCTGTTCTTCTTGGTTGCTGGGGAGGATGTGTGCCTGGTTCAGAGAATGACCTTCCTACATTCTTTGATTGATTAGATACATAGTTTTTACACACTAGATCCCCTTCTTGTTCAGAAGAGAGCAGCAGGTAGTTAAATTTGGAATATCTACTGTCAAGCTCTATACAGGGGGCTAATCAGGCCAAGTCCCAACAACCCAACCTAATAGGAGAGCCACACCAGCTAAAGAGACTTGTGGGAGCCACTGGGCCAGTCTCTGGGTTTCTGTCTCTATTTCTGGATGGAAGAATATACTTTTTAAAAAAAGGCACCAACTGTACTACATATAACCACTTGCATTATGTGGTTTAATAAATAAGACATGCTATAAATATTTAGCTCTATGGCTTATAGTAATGTAAACTAAATGCTTGAGTATGATTTTTAGAGGAATTGGAGTCTGGTGGGTCTGGAGCAGGTTTCCATATTCCCCAGGGCTTTTTGAATAATCCTAGGCCAATCTTGGATCTTCAGTACTCTAAAGACCAATTAAATGGGGCTTGTCCTCGACTGTCCGGAACAACCTTTCATTTGGCACTGATTTGTCAAAGACCTTCAAAGTCATCTTGGGGCCAAGGTTCAGAGATTTCTTAAGGACACTAGCTAGAACTTCGCATTCTTAGGCCCACCATGAGAAGAAAGTGCTCCTGAAGGCCCACCATGGGTCAAATCTTTCATGCCTATGTCAACTTGTAGAATTAATCCAACCATCCCAGCCACTACGCAGAAGACAGTGTATAATAAATATCATGTTCTTGCAAACATATACCCCTCTGTATGGCTCTGCAGTTTAGACTACCACCCATAAGAATAAAGCCAAAGTCTGCATCAAGAGCATTGTGTATGTTCTCTGGAAAATAGTTCATATCTCACTACAGTCTTCTCACAACCAGATCAAGTCTGAGATAAACAGCCAGTTGTATGATGTATGGTTCTTTGTTTTATTTGAAGGTGTTTTTCAAGCACACTACCCATCAATACTACTACAGGTCCTGGAGTGACTGGGGAGTACCCACACTTAAGCTATATATGCTTTCATGACTCTCCCCAAGTTCAGGGGAGAGGTTGCCCACCAGGGTACTTGCTGCCATGAAGTAAGCAACTGCAGAGCCATGCAAACAAATTTACAGAGGAGGCTGGGAACGTGGACACTGGTGTACTCTGTCCTGAAAGCGAACAATGTCTTCCATAATATAGACGCAGTCTTGGCCAAATGTATATTCAGCAGTATGTTCCTCTCAACCCTGTTTGAAGGAGATAACGGATAATGCTATTCCACCAGTTGTGTGAAGTGGGAGAGGGTCAAGAAAGCATTTGCAGCTTAGAGCACAGGCTGTAAGATGCATCCAATCTTAATGCAATCCTAAGTCCCTGGGCGAGAGCCACATGAACAGAATTTGTAACCAGCAAATAAATTTTTTACTGTAAGTTAATTTCTGTGTGAGATGGAGCTTGTGTGAATGAATTATAGACAGGTAGAGAGGAAAAGAGGGGGGCAGGAGAGAGAGGAAAGTGGGAAAGACAAAGAGAAAGATGAACGAGAACCAGTAATGGTAGGGAGAGAAAAAAGAAAAGCAATATAAAACAAAGAGGGGGTATAAACGAAGTAATAACTTCTGGTGATTTCAGAGATACATCACACATAGAACTGGGGGAAAGAAGGGATTAGGACAGTTCAGGGGGAGTTGAGAGTGGTTGTGGACAGAAGAATGAGAAATGAAATGAATAACAGGAAAACAAATGGAAAAGGCAAAGGTAAACCACTTCAAGAAATAGGTAGGAAACAAGATGTGCATTTGGAATTTAAACGAATTTTTGTGTCTCCCCAGTTTTTCACTTACAATGTGTTCTGCCGATGACAGTCTAATTCCCAATTAAGATATGCTAATAAGGCTGACCACATACCATAGACTCGCCATGCCTGATAAGCAGCTTATTTTCTTTTTGGGTTGGGGGGAAGGCAGTTATCTTGTCTTTCCACATCTAAGTTTCTCACTGGCATTCCTCCTCCAAAGACACAAAAATCACCACATATTGTTCTAACAAATATTTATTTTAGTCTAATACACTTTCATCTCTGGTGAATTGACTACTAACTGCTCATAGAAACTTCGTATTCCTCCATCGGCTTTCAGTTACTTTGACCAAGAATAATATTCACATAAATCTCTTTTATTAATGGGGAAAATTGATTTCATTCTGGTCTATTTATCTGTGGATAAGTATAATTGTTTTTCAGTATAGAAAGCATCTCAGGAGGCTGCAAATATGCCTTAGAAGTAACATGGAGAGAAAAGGGGGAAGTCGTGCCACAGAGTCAGCTTGCTGACCTGCAAATAACAGATAATGAGTATGAACCGAATCGTGGTAATGGAATGAAAATCTGGATTGTCCTTCAAGGGATGTCAGCAAGAGCTTTAGAAACTGACAGCAAGACTTAACATATGTAGCAATCGGTTGCTGAGCGTCCAAACATTATGAAAGGCGTTGTCCACACATCATCCCATTTCCCAGAGGTGGAACTCACCCTTTCCATGTGCATATTTCTCTAGTGACAGTCCCTGCCCCACGGTTCTGCAGGAACCCGAGGGCCCTTCCTGAGGGCTGCTGGCATTCCCAGGAATTGCTTATATTCTCCAAATGTTACTGCCAAGCTCTTGCTGCAGGATTATCCCAGATTTCCTCTGCTGGGCTCACTCTCACCTCTGTGGTGCACCAACATCTCTGGTCCGGCCAAACTGTCATCACAGAGAGCCTTCCTTTATTTCCCAAGCTGACACCAACATACATAAAGATATACAGACTAGTGGTGAAGATTATGAGCTTTGTGGTCGGACTTCATAAGCCCAGATTCAGGCTCTGACCGTTATGAGTTGCTTGGCCTTAAACAAGTTACATAATCTGTCTGTAGCTCAGTTTCTTCATCTGTGAAGTGGGGGTGATAAGAGTAATTCCTTCCAGGAGTAGCTCTGGGAATCAATGAGTTAATGATAGGTGGGGCTTCCAGAAATGGACCAGGCACATGGTAAGCCCTCAATGTTATTTATGACTAATGAGAGGTTGTAACCGTGTAGAAACTTTACCAAAGACTTTAGGTTATAAGAAAATTACAACCCGGGGAAGAACAGTGTGAAACTGGCTATGAGATATTTTTGCAACTATAGAAGCTGTCGCAGAGCCTCTGATGGGGTATTTCCCTCTCCATCCTCAGCCTGCGCTGCTCTCCTGCTGGAGTCGTGCTCTTCCAGCTCACATTCCTCCCTCCTCTCCCAGGTACTCCCCACCCCCCATCCTGGACCACAGTCCCTAATCTCTGAGTCCCGAGGAAGCCCCCAATCAGTAAACAGCACAACAGTCTCTACACTCCTGCTGGACAACACTTTCACTTAACACTATTTATAAG